>NC_143014.1:238650496-239022162 GCF_055824585.1 Amblyomma mixtum | reverse complement strand
CTTCAAGGGCAATAATTGCAAGTTAAACAATTGCAATAATTGAAACAATTGCAATTGCAAAAGTGCGATCTCCCTCAAGTGTACTTTGCACGAGTTGCATTGTTTCGCTAACCACTTCGTCTATGCTTGTACTCGTGATTGTGAAATCCTCTGTATCGTCTCATTGCTGTATAAACTATGTTTTCTTTGTGAACCTTTGGCTCCGACACGTTCTCTGGCTTGCGACCGGCGAAAGTTGGCCACCAAACGACCAAAAACTCTTTTCGTCATCATCATCATTCATTTGACCCTTAAAGGCCCCTGAGGTGGTATTAACCGAAAGATCAATGTCCCCCTGGTTCAACACTACATTAAAGCGCCTAAGCAACAAAAAGAAAAGACAATATCGAACAGCTAAACGCTTAAACACCCCTTCCGCTTGGGAAAAATACTACACCACTGACAAAACACTTCAATCACTGATCACTAGAACTAAGCGCGCCTTCTATTCAAATACATTGCCTAATATGCTACTCACAAATCCTAGACAATTCTGGAAAATTATTAACCCAACCCAATCCAATCCCTTATCTCTTCTCGACGAACACAACAATCCTATTCCTGATCCGGCAGTGCCTCAAGCTCTAAATTCCGTATTTTCATCCGTATTTACTAATGAGCCTGATGATAACCTCCCAGATTTCCCGCAATACAATCACCCAGTCATGCCTGCCGTTACCTTTGACGCTATTGGCATCGAGAATTTAATAGACAACCTTAAGGTCTCATCCTCAGCCGATGTCGACGGGATCAACTCCAAACTACTCAAGAACACAAAAAATATTACAAGCCTAATACTCTCGTACATATTTCAGCAATCATTATCATCTGGAGTGGTGCCACAGGACTGGAAGGTAGGCAAGGTGATTCCAGTACCAAAAAAAGGTTTGCCATCTTCATGCAAGAGCTATCGTCCCATATCCCTCACAAGCATTTGTTCGAAGTTAATGGAACATGTAATTTACTCTCACATCGTCAATTTCCTTATATCAGTAAATTTCTTTCATCCGTGTCAGCACGGTTTCCGAAAAGGTATGTCATGTGACACTCAACTAGCTCTCTTCATTAATGACGTTAGTACTAACCTAGACCTTAACATACCAGTGGATCCATTATTTTTGGATTTTGAGAAAGCTTTCGACAAAGTTCCCCACAGACGGCTTTTTCTTAAACTTTCACGATTTAACCTTAACCCTCTCATTCTTGATTGGATACCAAGCTTCCTCACTAACCGTCAACAGTTCGTACATGCTAATGGACACTCCTCCCCCTTGCACCCCGTTGTTTCTGGTGTTCCACAAGGCACAGTACTCGGCCCTTTGCTTTTCTTAATCTACATTAATGACTTGCCTACTGGTATCACTTCTAACATGCGATTGTTTGCCGATGACGGCGTAATCTACCGGCCTATCACTAACAGCAGCGATCCCGAAATATTGCAAGCAGACCTGGACTACATCGAATCTTGGTGCAGCTAATGGCTGATGTCTTTAAACACTAATAAAACATCGTTAATTACATTTCATCGCAGGCAGTCCTTTGTTTCACCAAATTACTATATCTCTGGCTCCGTATTTTCCGCTGTTGAATCTTGTAAATACCTTGGTGTCACCATTTCTAATTCCCTGAACTGGGCGTCCCACATTTCTAACATTACTAAAGACGCCAACCGCGTGCTCGGTTTTTTACGTCGTAACCTGCGTCTAGCACCTCCTTCTATAAAACAGCTTACCTACATAACACTCGTCCGTCCCAAATTGGAGTACGCATGTACAGTTTGGAACCCTCATCAGTCAAATCTTTCTCTCGCCCTCGAATCCATTCAAAATCGTGCAGCAAGATTCATTTATTCGAACTACTCCTATCATTCAAGTGTCACTAATATGAAGTTGGAATCTAATCTTCCATCCCTCGATTCGCGACGTAAAATAGCCAGACTATGCCTTTTTAACAAGTTTTACCACTCATCACTTCGAAGCTGTGTCATCGTCCCTGCATATCGAGCCTCTCACCGCCTTAACCACGGCAAAACAGTCTACCCGCCATCAGCACATACCGCTGCGCATCTGAACGCTTTTTTCGTTCAGACAGCAAAGGAATGGAATCACCTTCCTGCCGAAGCAGTTCGCCACATTCATCCAGACCGCTTCAAGTCATTCATCGAAAGAATAACATAACGCCTGTAATAAGCCCACCCCTCATGTAATACCCCAACTGGGGCATTTGAGGTATAATAAATAAATAAATAAATAAATAAACATAAGGGGAGGGGGAGTAGTACATTCAACATGACCCACATGACTCTTGTCATTTGGTAACTGGTCTTTTCTGAGCTTGCCCCGCTGAGTCGAGGGCATCTTCTTTGTGTCCGAGACCGCAACCCCCCCCCCCCCCCACGGTATAATGGTGTCTGGGAACGCAGGCAACAAGTGCGCGAAGTTGGGTGACAGCCGCCCGAGCCGAAACGCATAGCCGCCGCCGTTTCTCACTGCGAACCGCATGCCTATATAAATCGTTTTCTCTCTGCAAGTTATTTGGGAGCCACGAGCGAGGCAACCGATTGAAGTCCTTCGTCGGCCGCCCTGCTAAACGAGCTGCCAGAAAAGAGGCCCAGCGCCGTCGCCGCCAGAATCCAGAGGTGCGTGCCGACGAAGCAGAAGCTTCCCGTCGCCGCCGTCGAGAGGATCCAGGAGTGCGTGTCGCTGAGGAAGACGCTAAGCGTCGCCGCGACGCCGAAGTGGGGACTTTAATGTAGATATAAAGACAAGCGGGAATTTGTTACCACTTATTGGGGAGAATATCCCGCTCCTCTCGCTCGTAACGGCTCCCAGAGCTGTGACAACCTCGCGAAATACTTGCGCACACCTCATCTTTGAGAACCAGGCATTGGTGCAGCAAGTCGAGCATATATCCATAAATTTCTTCGACCACGAAACTTCCTTCATGGCAATCAAGAACTGTTAGTGGAGTGAATCTTTAAGAATGAACATATGTGAAAAATAACAAGATGTCTGTAATTGTACATACAGGCCTTGCTCGAGTTCTTTGCATCAATCTATCAAAAAGCTGAAACAGCTGATGAGCTGCGCTAGAATTTCGCATTAGGAAGTAACGTAATTGTTGGCAATTTTTTCGTTCGATTCTATTCAGTTCTTGCCATCTAGCAGGCTGACCGATTCGAGTGACAGCGGGAGTATGCTGCAGTAACGCAGGGAAAAAAGAATCAGAATGAAATGGAATTCTTATGAAATCATGATATCACCCTACACTTACCCTTTCCATGGACCACAAAGGAGCATGTCACTATACACGCACGCCGTACTAAGGCCTGTCTTTACACAGACAGTTTTGCACAATATTGGTCGCACTTGAAATGTGACCGACAGTCATGCGTTTACATAAGCCATGTTTTTTCAGAGGACTCGTCTTTTTAAAAATGTATGCTCTGCGCCTGATAAGAACCGCGCTGTCAATGCCATGCAAGCGTTCCACTACAGTGGGAAAGCTTCCGGCTAACCTGCGCGATTTGTATTACTCACCACAAAACTCCGCGATGACTCTTACGGGTATTTAACAGCGCTCTAAGATATCTTTTAATGGAAAACTCTGACGGTAACATTGGAATGCGTCAGCCAAGCACTCGGAACGAAGCGAACGCTATTGTTTCGCGAGCGCGCATGTTTCTTGGATGAATGCGCGGCGGCGCCGAAGCTCGGCGTCGATTTAGCGAAAATCGCCAATACGCGGAGAAATCAGATGCTTTATTATTATCTGTTTAGAATATCCTGTTCCGGTTGTCCTTCGATAATTAGCTCATATCCATCCGAGGATTCTCAACACGGAAACAATTAGAGGTTAACACTAGGAGATAAATTTCTGGAGAAAAAAACGTAAAATAAATGACTAACAAATACGTTAACTTTATTCCTAGCATATACTGTACTATCCATTAGTGGCCATGCAATCAGAAGCGCCGTCAAGTAAAGAGAAATATCGAGAAGAAATGGCACGGTGCTTAAGCAGCAGATGCATAAATGACAGACTAAGAGAACACTCAAACTCTGTCAAGAACACCACTGGGGAGAACTTGCCGGCGCACTGCAAAGAATGCGGCTGTTTCCCGCTCTTCAGCGGTACAGTTATTTTAGGCCGCAGAAAAGACCAGCTTCAAAGAGAAATTGTTGAAGCAGCAGTAATTCTTTGTTCGAGGACAAACACATGCGTGAGCAATCCATCTGTGACGCTTCTCAAGAGAGAATTAGAATTTCTGTCAAAATTATTAGATTTGGGGCATGACGATGTTCGCTTGTGTCACACGGGCCATGGGGGCTAATCATTTTGTACCTAGTGCTCCCTTCACCGCATTTTTTTTTCTTTTTGTCGTTGATGATCGCAAAGCATATATTTGTTGACGTGGGTTTCAATAAAATCAGTTGTTAGTTGCCGCTCTGTGGTGTGTTTTCTAAGTTTTGTCTTTGTCGGCCGCGCCGAAGCATTTCTTGAAGTATGGATCACCAACTGGCCTACAAAACAACCCTTCTATGCTTAAGCAGACTTCGCCATTTTTTCTAGGCTATAAGCTGTCCTCTATCGCACTTCCTTTTACAAAAGGGAGGGCGCTACAGGACACGTTAGGCCCTCTTTACTCCTTTCTGTTTAGAGTGGGCCCTGCCCAAGGGATTAGGGCAGAAGGGCGGCATGTATTGATGGATCCGCAGGAGAAGCGCACATACACATTGATGTAGTACATAGGGTTCATAAACTGCCCTTCAAGCCAGCAGACTTTAGAGTATTTTAGATCGTTGATATCCGTCGGCAATCGCATAGCGCTGTTTCTCATCGAATAATGTCACTCCGCTTCAAATATCGTAGTTTGCGATGAAGGTTTGCCTTTCAAACTGTTTAAGTGGGGTGGCAAGACTAGCATTTCTAAACCAGTGAAGGTGGATGTTATGCGTTCAGATCACCTCACGTCCGCTCCTGTGCAGATGTTGCCTGCGCTATGGAAAAAAGTTAACGACAACCGGATAAAAACTTTTTTCCTCTTTGCCTCAACCTGCTGCTCGGGATTGATAAAGCGTTCGGAAGGCACTGGCTGCAGTGGCGAATCAAGCATTTCTGAGCAGGCTTTTTGAGCAGTACTGCAAACAAATGTTCCTTTCTGTTAAAGGGCATTTTTTTCGGCGGGAGTCCTTTCGTGTGTAACAGCTGAACGAGGGCGCCATCGCTCTCAGCATTGAAGGAAATGCCTTACATTTCCATGTCTGCGCAAGCTATCCAGTTAAAGATCGCAATAGGGTGTAATTCAGCCGCCTCTCTCTTTGGTGGCTAGGGTGGGGTAAGAGGGGTCCTGGCAGGAAGTTTACAGATAATGCTCGTCTGTGCTTGGTTCAGTGCAGCGTTCATCCAGTGTCGGAAAGGAGTTGCGGCTCCTTGTGTGGTGTGCCTTGATAATTCGTTGGGAGATTATATCCCGGTTAGAGGTCGGTGGCTTTCACCACGTAATCGCAGGTGCCTAGTTGAGAGCCATATACCATACTGTGAGCCATTGCCCAAGATCCCAGCATGACCAAGGATACTCCCAATTGTGACCGTGGCAGCGCGTGGATTCAATGGTCTCAGATGTCGTCGAGAAGATCTGCCGGAAGTTGGTGGTTTTAATGGAAGCGAGTGGCATTAATGTACTCCGTGCTTACTACGCACTTCTACGTAGCGGGTACTTGAACAAAAACTTAAATAAGGAAATAGACACGATGCCGGAACTTAATCTTCCCTCTGCGTGTTTTTGCATCTTTCATTCACCTAACGGGACGTGTAAAAATTGGACAAGGTTTTATTTGTTGACAATATACAGCCGGCAGAAATCAACTTCGGCGTTGTAGAGAAACGACGACACCATTTTAAAAGATAATCGAAAACACCGGCTCGGAAAGAGCACAACTGATGCAGTCATCCGAAAATGCCAGACGCCATTTCAACATGTGGCGACAAAGAAAACAATGAGGTTAGTCTTGTGTATTTTTTATTTTTTACTTTTCGTTTGTTTCGTTAGCCATTTTCCTTCATACGCATCCGGACCCCGGATTTTGTTGACCGAATAATGCCACGAGATGATACGTGCGTCCTGCACGGTTCCCCAACGACAGCATGAAAGCTCGTGCACTGCAAGCGTTGCCGGTCGAGGGTACGACTGACTAGGAGAGGCGGTTTAAATATGCTTTCTAACATAAGGTATCCCAACTGCAAGCGGACGAATATGTCGTATTTTCTTGAAAACTTGGCGGTAAATAGATATACCGGAAGAATAATTCTGCTAGTAAATTTCAGCTGTACATTACCTTAATAAATTTCTCGTTTGAAGCACTCGAAATGTTATTTACATCGCTAGTTCAAAATTCAAAATAAAAGGAAAAAAACTCATATACATTAGCGAAAAGCTGGCTGCAACGGCAACAGAACACCGATTCCCCTTAGTAACCCTCATGGTCCACAAAGGCTATCGTATTCTCTTCTTAGTCCAATAGTAGTGCTCCTTTTCTTCCGTTCTATTCTTACAAGCTGATGATGGTGACGGGGTTATCCTGTACTCCAACTACTGGAGAAGAACCTATTCTTACATCGTGACTCCAAGGTTAACTGATGCAGCCGTGTACGCCCTCCCAATTTTTAAATAATTCCACGCGATCGTCGACAGCCCGGCGCTGCTGCTGCGCCGTAAGAAGGAGAAGGGTATATGCCCACAGTTCCTGCTGTTGGAAAGAGAGTGGTCTGCTAGGCTATTCTTCTCATTAGTGCGAAGCAACCCCTACGCATCACCTCTCATCGCAGGCCCAACACTAAAACAGTAAAAAACTGCGCTAAACAGCCTAGCCCTAGCGGCGCAGGCCGACTGCCGACCATCAGCCGTTCAGTGGCTCCTGGTCGGCAGCCGACTATATCGGCAAAACATGCGGAGCAACTGATCGGGCCTTCAGCACATGCCAGGCTGCTTGGCTCAAGGCTGGCATCGAAGGTCGGGTGAGCCTTCAACCCTTACGTAAAGCCAACCGTCCCTCATAAAGCTTGGCATATGCAGATGGCCCGATGGGGAGCCTACATGCACCGCCCGGCTGCACAATTACTACGGCTCCACATTACGCTTTGGTTTTATTCATGACTGTTGGCGGTATATTCAGTTATTTTAGTGGTTTAATGTCGCCGTTAAAAAAAACTATACTCTTTTACCAGCGTTATTATCATTGTATCGAAGCGATGATTGCAGATTGAACAACATTTATTTCGTCAGAAAATTCAAAGGCAAATGATCCGTGCGAGGTGGCTATCAGCCCACGTCGAGACGGGGCCGGGGTTTGAACGCCCAGGTCTGAGCTCCAGAGTAGAATCTTGCGACGGTTGCAGAGTTTTGCTGTTTAAGGGGCAAGCTTAGATGCACAAAGGCAACCACGCGCCACCCGCCGGAGTAACGCGCACGCTATAATATGTTCTGCTTTCAAGAGTTCTACACGCATGTGCAGCTTTCTTTTGAGAATTCGGCGTGACCGTGCTGCATTGTGAGTATATAGCTGAAAATTAATTGCATTTGTGTGCTTAGCGGTAAATGAGCTTGTGAAATGTATTAGGGGTGCTTATTTTGTTCTTAATGGATTTAGACCCGCTCGGTTTGACGCAACAACGGACGATCGCCAGCGCACGCCTAAGCGTCCCTTCTTTAAGGCGCGCTACAACTTTTAGAACGGGAGTAGCGGTGTAGGTTGTGTACTCAGACTTAGCAGCCGCGCCAGCATGCCAGTATCAGGTGATACCTGTTTGTGCGCATAGTAGGCGATTCTTTTATGAGGGCGCCAGCCGCTTCTGTGACATTCGATGATCACGCGTTGCGCACATCATCATGGATGCGCTCCCCAGTGCGTAAGTGCTTTGGACAGGCAGACGCCGTTCAGCAGTTTATGCTATCGTCCTGCAGTTGCGCGGCAATGGGTACATGCAGCTTGGGTCCAAGCTTTGGGGGTTCTTATGCCAGTGTGTTCGTGCGCCGTGCGATTTCCACTTCCGCCTCTACTTTGGGCTGATCACATCCAAGTGTGAATGGCCCTTTGAGCGTAACAACAGGCCATTCACGCATGGAAACCATTTGCGTCTCACTTGCGCCATTGCCTTCGTATTGTTGGCTGCCAGTTCACGGTCGGCGGCTACTGTAAGACTCGTTACTACTGTATCTATTGCTGCATATTTGAGTACTTTGTCAGCTGCAACATTTTTACTTCCCACTGCGCTGCATGAGCTTAGAAGGAAAAATTCCCTTACGTGCTTGAGAGACATTCACTTAAGCAGCTCCGCTAAGTTTGTCTCGATCGCTTGTGTTTTCGACGTACATATCATTATTCCATTACACAAGCTACTATGCAGATTTGTTATGAAAATAATTTATTTTCATCGTTTGTCACAAACGTGACTGTCGACGTGTTGCTGTGATTCTCAGCTGCGCCTGCCTTTTCTGTTGTTTGCAATATGGTGTGCCGAAAACATGTGGCTGAAAGCAGTGCAATTCTGGTTCTTGAATGTGCTCAACAGATGTATTTCAACAAAAAAAAAACTGACGCTTATGCAAGCGCTGCCTATAAAGTCATTTTCATTTCGTTGTATGAATGGAAAGTAGATAAAAGGAAATAATTTCGTTTTCCGGATGTTTCGGTATCGCAAATAGAAAACTGCTTATTATTTATTACCACTGCATTTAACTAAGGGTGGTGTCCAGAGTATACCATCCAATGGTAGCGTATTCAGCGTTATGTTATCCTACAGTGCATGGAGTACACCTACCAGCCACACTTCTCAACAACAGTCTCTGTCATCACTTTCTAAGATCACGTTGGAACAACGTAGCCATCTTTTGTCATACCATGGTATAACTTTGGGCAAAATAAAAAATATATCAAAATTGTATTCAAGATTATAGGGTCTATTTACTTACCCTGCACTTGATATTTATTTTGTTTATAAATTATTCATCGGTAGGGAGTCTGCTCTAATGGTAATCTTCAAGAGAAGTGAGCTTGCTATTTCTGATGCTTGGAATGCGACCAGTGTTAATGTGACCTTAAACGCTGTTTATACAAGATAACTGTCATGTTTAAGTAGCAACATAATGCTGTCTCACGCAAGTATTCTTGATTACTCTGGTGAGTATCTGTTGCCGCAAAAAAGTTTTCGTTTCTTCGTTTTTTTTTATGCAAAAAAGTTATTTAACTGCATCAAGTAGCAGTAGGGCACACGGGCAGTTTTGAAAATGAAGTGAAATTTTAATTTAGAACAAGTGCTGACACTCTTCATCACCTTAAAATAGTACCCGAGGTTTTAGTGGCAGCCAGCATCGCAGCACTAAAAATGCATGGCTTTCATATTAGGGTAATAGACCTTATGCGAAATGCACTGCCATCTAGCGGTCGCCGCGCGCGATCCGCCATTTTGGAGGATAGCCGCCGGATCAGCGCGCCGGATTCACAGCACGTACCGGTACACGCTCGTTGCGCGCGCTCTAGTTTCACCGTCCTCAAGATGGCCAGATATTGCTCAGTGCCTTGTTGCACGGGTCACAAGGACGCCCAGGGGAAACAGCGCTTGATCTGAGCGGATTTCTTTTTTTGGACTGCGATACCCGACATCCGCGGCACAAATGTTGCAGGACCGTCGTTACATGTCGAGGCATCGCGCAACACATTTCGTTATCTCCATGCAGCTAATAAAATTAGAAATAAGCTTTGTAGGCACGAAAAAAATATCACAAAAAAAGCTGTTTTTCTCCTGCGATTGCCCTTGAAGTGCTGCGATTATCAGCCTCGCAAGAGAGTAATCGTGACCAGCTGTTCAGTGGTACGGTTCGCGCTTTGTGTCAACCGTCGCTCCTAGCGTTATCCGCCGCAGCGATTATACGCGTTAGTTGTAGTGCGAATATTTGTTAGGAAACCGCTCTGATCCATCAAATTATCGTCCCATCTCGCTAACATGCATTGCGTGTAAACTACTTGAACATATTATTTACTCCCAAGTAGCTAATCACCTCGATAGAAATTCTTTTTTCTTTCCAAACCAACACGGATTCCGTTCTGGCTACTCATGTGAAACTCAACTTTTTGAATTTACGACTGACCTCCACCTAAACCTTGACTCCTTGTTTCAAACAGATATTATCTACCTCGATTTTTCTAAAGCTTTCGACCGAGTTCCCCACCAGCGCCTCTTGGCTAAACTTTCCTCCCTTTCACTGCACCCGCTGATATTATCATGGATTCGCAGTTTCCTAACTAATCGTTCGCAATACACCGTCATCGACAACCACCCTTCTACCGTTACTAAAGTTACCTCCGGAGTGCCTCAGGGCTCAGTTCTTGGGCCGCTCCTATTTCTTGTCTTTATCAATGACCTTCCTGCTGGCATTTCATCATCTATCCGTTTGTTCGCAGATGATTGCGTCCTTTACAGCCGTGTTAGCACTACGAACGACCAGTCATTGCTGCAGGACGACTTGAACTTGATACAAAGTTGGTGCTCGACCTGGCTCATGAAATTGAACGAAACTAAATTCAAGTTTATGCACGTGTCCCGTAAACGATCTAACCTGCACTTTTCATACACGCTAAACAGGACCGCGCTATCTGAAGTTGAATCCTACAGATACCTCGGCATAGAAATAGCATGTGATCTTAACTGGTCGAAGCACATTACGTCCCTGGCTGCTAGCGTTTCTAAATCACTAGGTTTCATCAGACGATCGCTCACATTTTCTCCGCCAAAGGTTAGACTAATCGCATACGAAACTTTCATCCGCACTAAACTTGAATATGCATCGAGCATTTGGAATCCCCATCAAGAGTATTTAGCAGATATGTTAGAGGCCGTTCAAAATCGAGCTGCTCGGTTTAAAACATCAAATTATGGTTCTTGGTCGAGTGTTACTAATATCAAATCCTCCGTTGGTTTACCTTCCTTGGCATCCCGTCGTAAGATAGCAAGGCTCTGTCTATTTCATAAACTTTATTACAATTTTCCCCGACTGCGTGAGAGCCTAATTTTTCCCCCTTTAAGATCATCACGGCGTTTGTTTAATTGCCGTAGTATTCAACGCATTCATGGTTCAACCAATGCGTTCAATTCCTCGTTCTTGCCAACTGCCATTGCCGAGTGGAATGTCCTTCCAGACAGTGTTGTGAATGAAGTTAACGCCCTAAAATTTAAACAGATGTTAATTGATTTATTCCCCAAATGATTCCTGTTGAAGGCCCTTTTTCTTTTTCTTTTTTTTTCTTTCTTTTTCTTGTGTTCACCTACTTACTCGCTTGTTTTTCTTATGAAGTGTTCACAGCTGTATCTACATGTGTCTAAGTTTATGTTCCAACTTTGTTCTTTGTGACTTGATTACTGTTCGCCCCCCCCCCTTATGTAATGCCCCCTGGGGCCCTTAAGAGTAAATAAATGATGATGATGATGATGACGGAAACACTAGCAAGGATTCACTTCATTTATCACGCAGCACACCACTCCGAGGCTCTTCGCAAGGCTGCTCACCACTTGTACAAACTGGCCGCTTGCCGCGCGAAGCAACTTTAAGCAATAGAGCAAACAAACAAATGCTGAATGAACTTTTCAAAGAAAATAAAAAGCGTCGCATGTTGAGAGGCCACATTTTTCGACACTACCAACATGAGCGTGAGGTTTACTATCGTTTGCTTTCGGCCCCGACGCAACACACAGAAAACGCTACCACAACAGCAGCAATTCAAGCGGCACGCCCGTTCGCAAAAATTATCGAACCAAATAAAAACTGACTCAAACTAGACCGAAAAGCGCACATTTTTAGCCATAAACGAATATTGTATTTGCATCGTACATTTCCTGGTCTTCGGTGTCGGCAGAGTGACGTAGGACTTTGTGAAAAACTTGTAGCTCAGTACTCGGTGTCGTTCGGAAAGTGTTTTGGACGCGTAATAAGTGTCTGCGAAGTCACTTGGAAACTTGGGCAGCAGAGACAGGTCGACTGACCATTTAGTCATGTTTACAGGCTCAAGTGAGAGGAAATAAGACTTTCGAGCCAGCACAGCCGTAAGGAAGCTATCGCAGGGCGCGCCTAAATCCAGAGAGCAGAGGCGAAACGAGCTTCAGTCATCCTCCAACATGGCCGCTTTCCACTGGTTCTTCCTTTCTCCGATAGATGGCAGCAATTTTGCATAAGGTCAATAACATCACCAACACAAACTATTTTAAGGTCATGAAGGATGCCGACACTTGTCCTAAATTAAAATTTCACTTTATTTCAATATTTTCCCGTTGCACAAAGAGTGCAATGACACCCCAAAAGGACGCCAATTCGCTGGCGGCCCTCCCTACCCAGGTGGACGGAGGTGAGTAATGTGTATACAGAAATGGCGGGGGTCACAGCTTTTGAAGCTCGTCTTGAAGATGAGCAGCGTACAGGCATTGAAGGATCTATTACTTTAGATGAGGCCAAATCGGCCATTTCTTCTCTACAGAATTACAGGCCCCGTGGTCCGGGCGGTCTAAGTATTGAGTTCTATAAAGCTTTTATGCCCAGCTTAGCACATGCCGTGTTGGAAGAGAGACACAGCGACAAAAGAGGCACAGGACGGGCGCTAGCGCCCGTCCTATGTGTCTCTCTGTGTGTCCGTGTCTTTTTAGCGCTATGTGGCAAGTGAATCATCTGCATCCTTCCTGATCATAAAGGCCTCCACCATCTCCCTAAAAATTCGATCAGAGCGATTAAACAGGAGACTTGTCTTTCTAAGTGGGGAAGCAGATGAGCGTGTTGCTACACCATCTATCTATCAGTTTGGTCGCTATGGAGTCAGGCTTTCTTGGCATTGTGTGAGGTCCAGGAGATAGGGGAGTGCCGTCTACTATCGAAGATACTCTACGAATTTCATTGAAAAAGACGTCACGACTCGACGGTGATGTGCATGCGCAGTATGGTTTTAAGTTTTAACCTTTGTTCTGTTTTTTTTTTTTGGGGGGGGGGGGGGGGTTGTTTCCTGTGCCCTGCGCCTTTATATACTTTTTCCAGAATAAAATAACTACTTGTTAGTCAGCGCTCGTGTCATCTCCTTTCTGTCTTTTGTCGTGTTTACTGCGTTACTTGAGCACGAAAAAATTGTTTAATGCGAGATGTTCACAATTTACCCATTTTATTTATTGTCCGCAGAAAAACGACGAATTTACGGTAAGAGCCGCAAAATAAAATGAACTCGAGATAAATGAAAATCTGCTTTGTATATACGGTATAATCTACCTTATCAGGAGTAGGACGAAAAGCCGATACATTTTGCATCTACAAGACCCTCCTGTCTGAGCAGCTTGGGAGACCCCGTAGCGCGAGTAATAGGTCTCGTACGCAGTGTACTTACGGGGCCCCAATATTGCCGCCGCACGCGCCCGCTACGTTCCCGCGCACTACTGAGAAATGAAACTGTCATGTATCGGCACGTATACATACAGACCTTTCCGTCACACCGAAACCGACTTGCCAGTTCCCTCTCCTTTACTACATGGTAAGAAAATGTTCGAGAATCCCTCCACCGCCCATCCCCCATCCAACGAGAGCCTCGTGGGAGCACTGCCTCTCCCTAACATAAAGAACTTACCAAACATATTTTATTTAAATCACCTATTCGACATCGCCTTTGTGACTCACGTTATATATCCTGAGTCCCTATAGCTCAGTATCTTCAAAAACTCAGCTAATCGTGGCTTCTCACTATAGTAAAGCAAGAAATTTGTTCGTGATAGAATATTTGGGACTCTTCCTGGGGCGCTATCAAAGGCAACCTTTGCGTCCACAGAATTTTTTGTGCCCTTGATAGAGTGATACAGAGGGGTTAATCTGGCGTGCACCATTTGTCCACCAACTTGTTTCAGGGATTTATTTCCAAAGCTACAAACAACCCCTTTCTGGCAGCTATGCTTATTAGGTGAGTAAGTGCTTGCCTGTCATTTCTGGACATGCTCGCGAGTGCTGATTCATTCTGTTTTCTCACTCTTGGCTTTTACTTACCTGTACGGCCTCTCCACAAGGCAGATGACAAATGTTGCGATCGGTCATTACTTCCTCTACCCATACATCCACAGCCTTACCTAAACTTTCTTGATACTAGTGTATTAAAGCGAAGTCAGCGGATGTACAGTGGAGCCCACTTTAATGGCCACAGATATAACGAACGCTCGCTTATTTCGAGCGGGTGTGGTCTACCGTGAAAATATGCATAAGGGCAACGGAAATTCGTCGCAGATACAGCGAACAACTCTGGCCACACCACTCGGTTATAGCGAACGAGGTGGCGCGGTGAAATACCCAGAGGTTGTAGAGGTCGTCCTTCCGCTAAGCACGCAGATGAAATAGCGCCTCTCAACCTTCGTTACACCACCCCGCAAAGAACATGTCAACCGAGAAATGGAATTCAAAGGCGGCACTGCTGTGCGCAGCGCTAACCGGAAAGTCCTGCGTGCGGTGACACCGTAAATGCTAATGTAAACACGGTAACGATATGCTATAATTCTCTGTTGAAATAGTAAGTAACCGCCGGCCAAATCCGCGTCGATGGCCAACGAGGGCAATCATTGCCTACGTGTTCGCCGGCTAGGCAAAGCATCCTGAGTAGAAGAAGCGCGGTGCGCGTGAGACAGGAGCATCGTCAAAAGCGAAGCTACTGACCAATCTCGCGGATCAACTAAAAACAGCAATTAGATAATTGTTGAAATCCTTGCTGGCCATCCCAGTCACGTGGTATGCATAGCTTGCCCAGTCGTCTCAATCTTTGGCGCCGCTGCAATGTGCAGGCATTGTCATACGAGGGGGTGCTGAAAAGTTCCTGGCTTTGCTTCCTTTCATGTCGAATTCAAAAATTAGTTTGGTACCACAAAAAAGCATGATATCTTTTAATGTAACTGTGCAAATATCAGATGTTTCTTGTTTTATAACTCTTTTTAATTTCAGGTAGAACGTGAAATGGCAGAGGCGCAAGCAAGTTTCACGCCTGTGGAGTTACGGGTCGTGATGAAGTTTTTGTTTCTGTAGGAAAAGTCTGCAAAGGACATTCACAGTGAGATGTCATAAACACTAGGGGAGAAGTGTCCCTCCTGCAGCACTGTCAAAACCTGGGTTGCTTCTTTCAAGACTGGGCCTTTAACTGTTGAAGATGAGCCCCGTAGTGGGGGCCTCACAACTTCAACACACCCGGCAACAAGCGATTCTCTCCATAAGCTGATTCTTCAGGATCGGGGAATATCCGCCAAAGAAATAGCCCAGATACTGGTCATCTCCCGAGAGCGCATTGGTTTTATTATTACCGATATCCTAGGCATGCGCGAGCTTTCAGCGAAGTGGGTGTCGAAATGTTTGAAGAGTCAACAGAAGGAGGCTCGAGTTGAGGCATCCAGAGCTGTTTTGACCCATTTTGATACTACAAAAGTCAATTTGAATAGATTAGTAACTGAGGATGAAACATGGCTCCACATTTATGATCCCGAAACCAAGGAACAGTCAAAGGAATGGCGCCACAGTGGGTCCCTGCGACCGAAGAAATTCTCCGCCCAGAAATCGGCCAAAAAAGTCATGGTGTTAATTTTCTGGGACAAAGATGGAATTCTGCTGGTAGACTACCTACCTCAGGGCTGTAGTATAAGCGGAGAATATTATGCCGGCCTTCTTGACAAGCTGAAACAGGCAATTAAGACGAAACGCCAGGGAAAGCTGAACAAAGGAATCCCTTTGTTGCAGGACAATGCACCTGCGCACACGCCCATAGTTTTGGCTGTCAAACTTAAGGCTCTGGGTTTCCAAATGGTTCACTATCCCCCCTATTCACCCGATTTGGCCCCTTTTGACTACCATCTGTTTCCCAACTTGAAAAAAAATCTGAAGGGTCGTCATTTCGACGACATTGCTGACGTCAAACTTGCTGCTGAAAGCTGGTTTGACGACCTGTCACATAATTTTTTTTTAATTTACGAGAAAAGCTGAAAGAACGATGCGACGAGTGCCTCAGACTCAGGGGGGAATATGTTGAATAAATGTGCACTTTCAAACCTCTGGCTACATTCTTTCTGTGCAAAGCCAGGAACTTCTCAGCACCCCCTCGTATAGCTGACAGTGCAACGGATGCATTCTGCGCCACAAGCGCTGCACTACTTCGTCGCTGCATCAGCCCATTAACGACAGAAGAAGCTCGAAAACACGCGTGACCAGATGATTGCAGATTTCTGGCAACGCTTCGTTGATCCATAGCCGACCGGATGTTTCCTCGGATAACTACGTTCCTGCGGACCACAAAATCGCAGAAGCGCCTGCTCTGACGGAGACGTTGAACACCAAGTGCGTGCTCTTCCTACTGCCATGAATATCATTTAAGTGGCCGACCTGCCACCAGTTGCCATGCACACTTCATCCATGATTAGTTATACCCCGTCCCTAAATTTGATAGTTGGCAGCAAGGTCTCGACAAGGATTAAATGACCGCCCTAGATAGCCTGCAAAGAACCGCGGCAGGCACTGTTTTGCACAAATAGGCACGCACAACGCAGCTTTGTAAGAAATAATTGCCACTTTCAGCGGCCTCAGTATTTTTGGCTGTTGTAAGAAGAATCCACTTGCTACGAACATCAGATATAACGAATGGAACCTGCGGGACCGTCAGGTTCGCTATAAGTGGGCTCGACTTAGTTTTACTCGGCCACAAAAACCTTTTTCACCCTTCAGACATGGACCTTGCATGTTTTGACGTACTACCTTCGCGCCAAAGAGGCGTTCGTGCCGTAGTCAGTGCATTTCAACCTGTGCGAGCAACGAGAAACAATTTCAGCAATAATATGATATTTTTGTCCTGATGCTGTATTCTTTTAGAACATACTTAAGCAGTCTCTTAAAAAACCCATTGACATCATACATTTCATTATAACTCTTACGTCTGCGATGAAAAACTCTTGAATTCCATGCGAACTCTTCGTGTTCATATGACGCAGAACCACCGCGTTCCACGAGGTCACTGTTCAGACACAGGGCACTTTAACGCAGGAGGAATATGCTGCGCAAGTTCAACCTCCTGACTGGTTCCCCTTTCATGGCGTGTGCACCGTCTGAAATTTTCACGTGCGGGCGTACGCAGGTAGTTATGGTGACGTAAGGCCTTATGACGAGATCGCTGATTTCGACGCGGTCAAGTAAGGCATGAGGAGGGTCAGAGAGGTTCCAAATATTCCATGCAACCATAAAACGAAGCCTACAAGATAGCCGAATAGCCTAAAGCATCTGTAAACAGAGTTTTCTGTTGCGCTGCCATTAGTACGAATCCCACTCGGAGTCAGAGGTAAGACTATGCATACTCTTTTAGTTGCTCTTTTTACTGCGTTAGCAGTATAGCCTGCTTTCCCCAAAATAATCGCACTGCGTGCGTGCAGCCTCCATCCTTGATGCACACTCCGGTGGACGACACATCAGGGCATTCACTGGTAAAAATTCACCTTCAAAAACTTTCACCCATCTCACCACCCCCTAATACCCACCTGTACCCGATATAGCCGAGGCAGATTGTTGTGAAGGCTCAACGTATTCAATCGCCCAGGCGTTCTAAGAAAAAAAAACACTAACAATCATAAGCCTGTCACGTCACACACTAAGAACGGGAAACATGACTTCGAAAAGTAGATATAAGTCGCCAGACAGAGAATTCAAGATCGAGCAGTGCGAGAACAGCGGATGGAGCCACGCGCTGGCGACTGGCAGAAATTTTTTCTTAGAAGCAGAACAATTTCAGCGAATCGGCATAACGAAATCACTTCATCGTAGTTACATTACATCGCAGTAGCATCTTTTTGGGCGTAATCACTATCGCATGCCAGCGAGCACATGTATTTCCGCATTGCCCTTTTGTGTAATCGGTATTTAATTTTTTCCTTTTTAGTACATCTCCACCGTTGCCAATAACACGCCTTTCGTTGCTTATTTCCGTCGCGCGCAAACAAGAATATGCGGATTCTAAAAAAAAAAGAAGCCGCACCAACTTAAACATCCTTATTTTGGTAATACTAGTAGTAATATTTCAGGTTTAACGCGTCGAGTAGACATTGGAGCTATATGACAGACGGTTTAGTGGAGGGCTCCAGACTAAAGGAGACCAGCTGGGGATTTTTGGAGGCGCGACAGAGCACGCTGGTTTTTGTATTTTTGGAATCAGCAGCCGAGCTCCACAGCCATTGAGCCATTATTTTGCTTTATTGCCCTACAGGCTCATCGTGAGGGGTTTTATTTAGAGCTTGCTGTCTAAGACAATGAGCGCCTACAAAAGTAAATGTTGCACTACCCACTGCGTTTGCTCAGTGGTTAGGGCGCTCGGTTACTTATTCGATGTACCCTGGTTCGAACTCGTCCCCGGCGGCCACGTTTCGATGGAGGCGAAACGCAAAAGGCACCGTATGCTGCGCGATGCCAGTGCAAGTTAAAGAGCGACTGCGCCACCTTTTGAGAATTTCGCGATAGTCAAGGATTCATATCTATACAGGCTGTAGGTAAAGGATATTAAGCTTTTTCTACTACCATTTAAAATAGTGACGTAATCGACGATTAAATTTTGCACTTCTCCTCAAAGCAAGAAAGGAGTGCGGGGAAGTTCAGTGTGATGTCACGGAAGGTATCATTTTAAATTACTGCTGCCGTCAACCACGCCCTGGCCTGCGTCGTTGGACGCTTCCAAACAACGTTCGGCGGGCTTTGACTTCGGTTCCGTTGGTTGTTTTTCCTTCAAATCAGGCGTTTATGCGTTTAAAATGTACGGATACGTTCGATGACGTTATCATGCGTCCCCCACTCAGCGTGTGCGCTGCGGAGAAGTTTGAAGGCCGTCGCAATTTTAATTGGCGATTACGTCACCGTTTCAAAAGGACTTCGCATACTTCACCTGGAAGTCTCCTTTCAAATGACGCCATAGATACTAGAATACATGGATCACCGTGTGGTATTCGCCTACTGCCACCAAATAATTTAGAAAATAATTTTTTCTCCCATGCTGTGTCGCTTTCATCAACCGAATGATGACTTTGACGTGAGTTCAACATTAGGTCACGTGAGGCACGGGAAAACTAATACAAACGCTGATACGTTGTCTAGCAGAACTTTTTGCTGGGCTAGTTGGTCCATTCTGACATTGGTGAAAACAGCGCGAAAGAAGAAGCCCGAAGGCGAAACGAGGAATTGACAGGAAAGAGCGCTCTTTCCTGTCACTTCCTCGTTTCGCCTTCGGGCTTCTTCTTTCGCGCTGTTTTCACCAATGTCAGCTGATACGTTGTTTTGGCGCACTGTAGCACTTATATCAGCCGACTTCAAGACCTATAATTACAACGAACGACGTATCAGCAGTTATATTGCCGTTTATAGCACCTCACGCGACCTCATTTCCACTACACGTCACAGCCATTGTTATGTTGGTGAAACCGAAACGGGATCAAGAAGAAATTCAAGCATAAATTATTTATTATGTGTTGGTGGATACCACGCGGTGCTCCATGTACACCAACGTCTAACGCATCGTTTGAAAGAAGGAAGCACGCAAGAAAAAGTTTCGTGTCTATAGTACTTTACTGAGTTAGAGCAGTCCTATCACTTTGATTAAAGATTTACACAAATGTGTAAAAGGGAGGATTAATAACTCAATATTTCACATACACCTGACGTACAAGTGTTTAGAATTGGCGGCAGTACATCACAGAAGCGTCAAATAGGCTTCTTCCCACGCACCAGACCTCCTGTAAGTTTGCTGTCACATATACTGGGTACCATTTCCGCACTTCCCAGCGCAGACAGCTACGGATGGGTAAGTCTATGCGATAGATGACATCATTTTGTCGGAAAACAAGACGTATGCCGGGATGCAAAAAAAGTGGGGCTGAACCGGGTCCCGAACCGGTTCTGAACGGTTCCTTTTAATCGGTCCGGTTCGGGTTTAGTTCCAAGATGGCGAAAAAAATATGGGTTCGGTTCGGTTCAGGTTCCGGGCAAAAATTCGGGTTCGGTTCTGATTTCGGGTTCGGGTTCAGTTCCGGTTCGACACCCTGGACGCAGATTGGTTGAAAATTATTGAAGGGTATCGTCCGATATCCTTATGCAGCATGGATTATAAGATATCACGAAGAACCTTTCTGCTCGACTGCAGCTTGTGGTGTTAGATTTATTAGGGCCGCATCAATTGTGCGGAATCAAAGGCCGTTGTATTCAAAACCATATCCGTAGCGCACATTCCGAGTTAGAAGAGACAGCGTCACAGAAGGTCGGTCAAGTGGCCCTTATTCTGATTGACCTGGGAGAAGCTTTTGATAAGGAGCGTCATGGTTTTTTGTTTGGTGTATTAGGCATATTACTATGTTATAAAGCGGCCACTACAAGGCTGATTTTTAATCAAAAGTTTACCAAACCTATTCCGCTTAAAACATATGCTCGACAAGGCTGGCCCCTATCGCGTTTCTTTTCTTTATATCTTGAGCCAACACGTCGTAGTATCATCAAGAACACAGCAATTCATGGCTTCTCCCTGTCGTAATGTGGGGTTTTCTCAAAGAAGTCGCCGACGCACTCCATTTCTGCACTGTACGGTTCTCCTTAAAATTCCTATACAGTCTATCCAGAAGACGGAAAATTTCGGACTGAGACATTGTTTCCTGCACCGATGTATTCGCAATCTTACCTGTCCTGTCTACACAGCAGAGTATTAAAGCGCGTACAACGGATGTTTGTTGAAGCGGTCGCAAAGACTTTCTTTTTTAAAAATAACACTCCAACCTTGCCCGTAAAAACATGGCTTCGTGAAAATGCGACTTTTGTGTCATGGTCTTTGAACTGTCACTTGTGTCAGGAGCCAGAAATTGTTGACCATTGCTTTGTGTTTTGTCGTGGTGCCGTGTTTATTTTGGGACATTCTTCAACGGACTGTGAAAAAGGACATTGAGATTACGCCCTACACTCTAAGATTTTTGCCTACATAGGAAGGTTGTAAGGTTCCCTGTGATCTTTTAGTGCTCATGGAACTGTTTGGCTTGGGGAAGAGTCGCAAGACAGGTCGCCACACAGAGCCGCCACGCTCATCGAAGTCTCTCTTCAGAGAACAGTGTGCTGTGGTGCGGGTGTACATGCTGGGCCATATCGACCGCTTGTCTGGCTCTCCCGGAGTTCTTACGTGCAGGTGATGTATACTTCCATGCAATAAAGGAAAAAAGGAACCGTTGTGGCGAAATTGTCTGCCACTCGCACACCGCAATCCGTGGTTCGATTTGCGCCTAGGCCCAAATTTTCTTTTCTTATTTCTGTTTATTGACAGTTCCTGCCTTTTTGGGTTGAGGACTATGGATTGGATTGTTGAATTGTGGATTGGAATATGGATTGGCCTGTTGGATCGCTTAGGATTGGAGTGTAAATTGGCTACAGGTTGGTGAATGAGTGACACATCCTATTTACGACACTCATGAGCCATAAAAGGCTTTCGCCTCAAAATTTGCTTTCGATGCTGATACTGCAGGGTTGGGTATACCCAACCCTGGCTGTGGTATAGAACCTGCGGCCGTCATTATTTTTTGCTTTCCGTTGTATCGCGCAATCCAAATAGAGAATATTTAATCCTCACGCCGTGCGAGCCTAGAGCCCTTACCTCGGAACACAAATTCTGCAGTGTGGTGAAAAAGTTGCGTGGGTGATGCGCATGCCATATCACGCATTGAAAAAAATATATATATCTAGAACTCTGAAAACGTGGGTGCTTGTGTTTTCTAACGCGACTCCCATCCAAGCTCTGAAAAGCTGCATTTCATTGAAGCTTGGCGTGAATATAGACCCTCCAAAAATGTTGTTACTGTACGTATTAAAAGTTACTGCTCCATTTACGAAGTATTCAACAGATTTGAAGGTTGTAGTGGTGACCCCTGACTCCAATTATGAAAAGATGCCCTTCTGCAGTGACCCCTGACTCCAATTATGAAAAGATGCCCTTCTGCAGAATCAGGACACTCTGCGATGTCAGGGCACTTTAAAAAAACCCAGGTGGTCGAAATTTTCGAAGCCCTTAACTCCGGCGTCCCTCATAGCTTCAGTCCCTTTAGGACGTTAACCTCGAACAAACCAAACCAAAACTTTATAACACATGCTTTAATTTAAATGCGGTAATTTTAAATCTGTCCAAATGAATTTCACGTATTTTTCTTGCCAGTTTCACAAAGTGGAGGGCAATAATTCGATCATGGATATACAGGGCGTGTCAGAAGTTGCAACGCCACAAAGTCGGACTTTGTGCCGTGTTGTGGGGCCTATACGACACCCCTGAATATAAAACTTTCTCTTGGAAGAACTAGGAATATCAGTCTCGCGTCAGAGAACCTTGGTAGCTTCTTAGGCATCTCAAGATTCCACTGAAAAGGAGGCCCAGTGGCCTAGAAACTTTTGAGGCGCCTGTACATCTCCTCATAGAAACTCACTGACGGCTTCTCGAAATGCCACTAAAGGGATTTAAAATATCTCAGTACCACCAAAATGTTGTCAACCAGCTTTGAGCAACAGAGACCATTCATTGACGCGTTCAGATCTATGTAATCCTCCTCTTTTACTCACAATTTCTCAAAATAGACGTCACCACGGCGCCGGCTTTATCGGTGCCACTGAAAGAACCGTTCTTAACTGCGAAGGACGGTTATACATAACACGCAGTGCGCAGAACAGAAAGGAACAGCTGATGCTGAACAATAAACGCGTCTTGCCAGCAATGCTGCAGTCCAAAAGACGCTTTTTTGCGAAAAAAAAATATCTTTCAAACAGTGCAATCGCTTTAGTTGTGTTTCTGCATAATATTGCGGTTAACAAAAATTTACAAAACTGTGGAAGGTACTGCGCCGAAGGCACGATGCGTGGGCAGCATGTGAGGTTGTGCAACTCAAGGCAGTGCAATGGTCTTCATTTCTAGGTTTCGAAAGCGAATTTCGGCTGAGGTCAAATATACGGCTAGGTACTTCATGACCTAGTATGTACAAGGTATTTCAGGGAAGCTGATCATTAATCTTTAAAAATAGGCTTTTTGAGTTAAGATGGCTTCTGCGGCAGAACCAGTGCCGGCCGGCAATAAAAAAAAGTGAAGGTGAAAGGCCTAAGCACCAGTAGTGCAAGGCGGTTCGATGTAGGCCAGACACCAGTTGACGACTCCGGCATTGGCTTCGGGCGATCACCCTTGCCGCGTTTACGCCGCTTCTCAATAGCGTGGCGGTACACTTGGCAAACTGTGGAAGTAATATCGTTGTCGCAGTGATGTTGCTTGGAATCAGAAGCCGCCTTAGAGGTGTCTGCGGTATACGGGCAAGACGCTCTCATGCGTCATGGAAGCAACGATAACAGTAAACCACTGCAGGCTTTCAGAGGCGGTGTTGCAAGATGGCCCCATAAGAAGAGATGCTTGTCGGAGGAGACAGAGGCCAGTGCAGAGTGGCAAGTCACGTACCCCCTTTGCCAAAAGCAACCGAGCAACAGGTTCTTGCTTCTCAAACGCTTACTTTTGGCAAAGACGGTACGTACCATGCCCATGTAGCGAGCTTCCTCCACCTTATGTGTGCAACAGTCCAAAGAAGAAACAATTTCCTTGGGTGCGACGTGCGGATTGACACCCAACACGACGCAATGCCGAAGGTCCGAACCAGATGCTAAATAAGCTTGAACAGTCACGGTGGTCGAAGCAGAGGAAGCCAAAGGCTTCAGTTCTTGGAGGCGGTCGACACCTGATAACCAGCGCACCCAAACGGTCACGGTGTTGTAGGAGCGGTGAAATGCGGAGCCTTGAAACCTTTGTCTTCCAAGGCACTTGACGAAGGTTGGTTGAAAGAGGCGGTGTGAAGAAGTTCACACACCGAAGCATTCACGAAGCGTAACCGCCTCCTTGTATAGCGGTTTGTATAGCTGACGCAAAACGCGGTTTCTCTTTTGAGCGGTTCCTTGGAAGGATGTTTCAAACTGGCCTGTCGTTTTGGCAGCGCATTTGGTTATAGACGTAGAGCCTGGGGAACGAAAGCGCTCTATTGTTGCCCTAGCTCGCTGCAGCTGCGGAGGGGCGGGGCCACATCTAACCTCGGTAAGGGTCGCCGACAACGGGTAAAGGTGGTCCGCGATCAGACTGCGGTTAACTACCGCACGCACGAAAGCTGCGGCGATGGCATTGCGGACAATCGCTGACCAAGTGTCCAAAATTGTAACGGACTGTAAACACGTCCGGTTACAGGCTGCACTTAATCTTGCTTTACACAATTAGTTGTAGAGATTTCTAGCAGGTCATTAGTATTAGTATTATCAGTTGTTACGATTTGAAAATTGCAATTACCCTCGCTGCTATGGCTTAACTAATTTTGGTTACATTGTCCCGAAAGACATGCGTTTTCAAAAAGCATGCAGAGAACGCAACCCCGCCAGTCAGCGCAATTATTCGAAATGGTGAAATTTTGTGAAGCCAAAGCGCCGAAGGTAATCGCGTTTTCGAAATTCTAAAAACTGAATGGCTGTTACTGACAGCCGGTTATAAATCGCTAATTGCTACCAGGGGTGGTATTCTCCCGGTGTCGCCTTTTGAGACAGGTCGCATTAGGGCGGGGTCTAAAAAAGCGCGTACAGCCTCGGCAAGAACAGCAAAAAACACTCTTCGGCACGTACTGAGAAAAATACGAATACGGAAACGGGGTCGGTAGACCATCAAGATCACTCTCATTCTCGTCACCGAATTATTGAGGGTGATACGTGGCTGCTAGCTTATTGAAAGCTCTCCTGCACCACGACCTGTCTTCCGGTGTTGCTTTGTCAACTTCATCACCGCTGGAGGCAGCCGAGAGCTCAAATCCACGTCCTCCTCAGCGTCTTCAACCTCCGACACATAACCATCCTTCAGTGCAGTAAACATGACATCTGGATCCTCGAGACGCAGATGTCTTAATCGAGGCCGCTTTGCCGTTGAGTAAGGTCACAGTTTTTGCCTCTGCAATAAAAGAAAAACAAAAATTAGGCATTACCAAAAAAATTGTTCCGCACTTGCAACACGCGCCGGTGGTTTATAACCACTGAAGCCTGGTGTCCTATATATAGGACACACATATCGGGGCGTGCTGCGACAAATGTACTAACCGCACAGAAAACGTTCTGCAACTGTTAAAGTCTTTAGTGTCTTTGAAACAACCTGCAAAATTATAATCGCGAACACGCTCTTAACTATGGAGTAAAAAAATGGCAAAATAGCACTTACCATTGCAGCCGCCGTTCCCATCTTCCGCCATTTTGTTTGTTTACTCACGGCACTACGATGAGGAAGAAGACGAAGTAGAAAGTGATGTCTGTGCTTATAGGGATGCCTTGGGAGTCGGCTCAGTTCTTGTTTCAGATTATTGGGCAGTTTAATCATGACTCATACCCGTTTTGCTTCGTGTCCTTTTTATAGGACACCAGGGCCGAAAGGGTTAAATTTATCATTCGTTTCACGAGTGCGATTGCGGTTTAAGCCGTGATGAAAATGGTGCTTGTCATGTTGGTGTCTGAAGCATATTGTCGACAAATCAAATGGCGTTATTCCTCAATAATGCGTGTATGAACGTTTTCATCTACGTTTTGTGTCTGATAGCGTGTAAGGTAACTATTTATGGGCACTAGCATGCCTTATCGCCTCGTCCAGTACTGTTTCCAGCCGCATCGGGGGTTGAAACATGTTAACAACAACACGGAGGTGTTTAATGTTAAGTTGTGTGTTTGTAAAAGTCGTCACATTGCTTCAAATCCTCTTTGGCTCGTGCGGACATTGTTTCTTGGCGCTAACATGCATTAAAACGCCTTGAAGAGTCATGTAGCCGCTTGCGCAAACGCTGCCAAAGTACCTCGTTGCAGCGTGCAACGTGTGCTTCGTCGTCTGTTTACGACGGTGCAAAATAAGTTCGCATGGCGAGCGACAGCCCGGCTCACAGACGGTAAACACAGTGCTGTGCTCTTCGGCAGCCGGTAATGCCGCCGAAAAGATTCGCCGGGCAAGGCAAATGGGTCGCGATGTCCGCGGACACGGCACTCTTTTTCGCGGCTCAAAAACCAGGCAAGGAGAGTGGAATCTGTGGTGTCTAGTATCACTGTCCTGGTTCGTCGCCCGCGCGAACCGGTTCAGCGCATTCTCTTGTTCGACAAAGCGTAGTACATGGAGGCGACGTCACGATGACGTAGCAGGAAGGCGGATCCGCTGTCATCCCGCCACCGTCACCGCGGCTCGAGCCAATCAGCGAAGAGCGAAGTGTACATGTCGCAAAAGGCGACACCGGGAGATTTAACTTTGATATTTAAAAAGTTAATTATCAAGAATTAGTTAACCGCCTAACTCGTAAACTTTAGTTGTCAGAAAGTATATTTAAAAATTAGTTCTCAGCTTCTATGAAGCACATGGTAGATGCTCACATTTCGAGTTGATGGTAGAAAATTCATGTTAGCTCTTTTCACTAATACGCTGTTGTGAAATTTTGTGCTGTATGCCTCGGCACCCCAGCTGTAGCCCAAGGACCAGCTGTATATCGAGGTGTCGGCAGAAGGTAGAGACTAGCGAGCAACACACGTCCTGTACTTCACTAAGGGAAGATGAAAAGAACGCTGTCTGAAGCGGTGCCGCAGATTTTATGCACAGCTGCCTTGCTCCACTCGTACGCACTGATGTATTTTCCTTTGCTGTCTGCGTTTTGTTGCTCACAACTTTCGCTCACAGTTGATATCAGTGGCTGGGTAGAAGTGCAGAAATTAAGGAGAATCCGGAAATTCTTCGCTAATTTTTTATTGTAGGTAATTATAATGAGCGATTTTCATTCATTCATTTTTCATGCAGCGAATGTTAGAGCTTACTTGTGCGCAGCAGCGAGACAGCTTAATAAGAACTAGTTTTTCGGACGATCGATTCTTAGCAGCGCTCGAAAATATTCCCATTTATTGTAAAAGAATCATTAAGCGAAATAATGAATTAAAATGCTCGAAAACTCGAGTTTCATGGCCATTCCTTCTACTTCGCAAAATGCCGGCAAGGCGTTGTATAGGACTCACAAAAGACCCAGATGATTTCGAATGGAAGTTTAATCGGTTCGGTTAATATTTGAAACATGAATTTGTTGACTGCCAATAAAAAGTTCTCGAAAACGAGCCCCAAAGTACCACCTTCACCCAACATGTCAATCCGGGTGCCGTAGTGATTGTCCACAGCGGCTAGGAGGTTGGGCCCTTCAGGCTGCGTAGAAGAAAGAATAGCATATATCAAGCAAGCGGAATAAAATTTATTTCTTTGAGAGCCTATTTATTCTAGACTTTTTATGAATCCCTCAATTATTAATAGCCGTTATATCTGCTCATGTATCTCACAACAACGATTCGACTCCAAACAAAACTCACCGGCATTTAGAAAACCGGATAACACTGGCTGTAGAAGCAGAAAGTGAATTCCGAAATTCATCAAAGATAAAAAAAGGTGGCGGCAAGCAAACCACACTCGAAAGGAACACACAAATTTAATATAAACAAGTTCCCTCGCAAAGTCGTAGTTAGGAAACAAGCAACATTTAAACACCCATCTCAATTCTAGTTTCGATTCTACTGCATTAAAACAGTTTAAAATATGAACACTCCGTTATGTGTTCCCTAACTCTTCCTTTCAAGTCGGCTCCAGACGTAGTGTATACTCCAATGAAGTCTGGGGAAAGAGCTTGGAATATTTGGCGGCGCATACCCGGTCTAAACAAATGCGAAATCGAATCTACAAATTACATTGGACTCCTTGCCTACGGCGTAGCCTGCTGATCCCTGTGGGCATAGTGTAGCAAATGGGCTGTGGGCGCATTTTGTTTTACCGAATTACCAGCGAGCCACTCATACCGGTATGCCCCCGGCGCACAAAGAACCGCCTTGGCTTCACAAGCCTATGCGGCCTTTAAGAAGTTTTCTAGATTGTTTCCTGTCTTAATTCCTGTCAATGTAAGATCAAAGTCGCTGTGATGAGCGATGTGAAGGCGCCTGTGAAATGCCACTCACCCAGGCCGACGGGGAAAAGCAGCCGAGATCGCCGTCCGGGGATGATCCCGCTGAGTCCATCCCGTAAACCTCGGCGGTGACCATCCGGCGCCTTGGTTGTTGCGGTGGTGACGAGGCTTGCGATCCTTCCTTCGGGTGGCGTATTCCGAGCGGTCACCTCGGCGCAGATGGGCATCCGTGGAACAGAAGAACGACGTCTCGCTCCACCTATGCCAGCCCGCAGAGAAGGGCACGTTAGCTGCAGAATACACGTACGGAGATGACCACTACAGCAAAAAACACGCGTGCCAAAGGCGGAACATTGGTTCCATGTAGAGTAAATAAAATTACGAGGCAGTATTACTCTCACTATGCGATGAGAAATGCGTCAAAATTAGGACCTCTCCTTTGCTTGAGCAGCTAGGTTGCGGCTTAGCGCATTAATCAGTGAAAGATGATGGGCATGGGCTAAGTGGCAGTCCACCTTGAGCGGCAGCCACCCGCCGGACTTTTCCCGTGCGACCACCCTCAGGTTCCCCAATTCCCCCGCCAATGTTAGAAGCTCCTCCGTAACCGACAGCTACCCTCTTGAGTCTTCCCCTGGCAGCCACCGTATGACCTCTCCTCCTCTCCACTCAAAAATAAAACAAGATGGCGGCAAGCAAACCACACTCGAAAGGACCTCACCCATACAGAGGTGGAAGCCCTCTCCCATACAATTGGACAGGGCTTCAACCTGCCAGGCGTGGTAGGCGGTTGGCGGGACACAGATGTTATAAAAACACTATGTCACCGGACGCCGGACCCTTTTTTTTTACGGTGGGGCTTTTAATGATAATGAATTAATCAAAAATCAAATCGCCATTCAGTCTTTGTGAAGAATTGTTGGTAGAGAGTGCCCTATATCAGAACAGTAAAGCAACTCCGATAAAATTAACCAGCGAATTGCAGAATGTTCTTGGGTGTGCTAGAGGGTCGTAGCCCATATGCGATGAAATGTTTCGGAGGCAGGTAAAAGAAATGCCTCTGTGTTGTCGCACACAACATATAAAAAATGCCGTCCCCTAGATGGACACCGAGCTGAATGGGTTAGCATTCTTCAATCGATCCTTCATAAAACCATAATCATTATCATAAGAATAACTACCCCCCCCCCCCCCCCCATCCCTGGAGGCCAAACGCCTGTCCTGTGTGCCTCCTACTAACACTGCAACCAATTGCAGCGAGCTTATCCCCGCAGACTTCCTAATCTCATCAGCCGAACCGACTCTCTGACGCCGCCTGCTATGCCCTGTAACAAGTGAAGGCGGGCTAGTTGGTGGTTGATAATGGAGTGCATATTGCAACCGCGCAAAAACGACGCAGGACAAGAAAGGAAAGCACAGGACAAGACGCGTCTTGTCCTGTGCTTTCCTTTATTGTCCTGCGTCGTTTTTGCGCGGTTGCAATATGCACTCCATTGCTATGCCCTATAGGTTTGCACCGGTAAGATGCGGCTGTTATATACATACTTTTCTCTTGAGGGGTAGTGCTAAAGTGCTATTCATCACGTGAGATTGTCTGCTAAACGCAGTGCACCCTACATTTATTATTCTAGTTATTTCAATCCCGTGGTCCAAATCGGTGTTCACTATTTACCCAAAAGAAGTGTATTATCTCAATACATACAATACTTTGGTGCCTACCGTACACTTCGGTCATTGCAGAGACTACTGAACATTTCACTTTAAATTTCTCTATAATAATATTTTGACCCACCGTTCTGCTTTGCCCGCCTAGATCCTCGAACATCCTTTGCAATTCGGCTTCTGAGTTGCTTAACAAGGCAATGTCAGCAATGAATAGGGGGCTGCTGAGTATTCTCTAGCTTTAATCCCTAACTCTTTCCAGTCAAGTTCTCTGAATACCTGCTGCAAACTCGTGGTGAATAGTTAAGGATGAATCGCGTCTACTTGCCTGACAACCTTCGTGATCGGTGTTTTACCACTTTCCTATGAAGGACTATAGTTGCTGTGCCAACCACTATAGATAATTTCCAGAACCTTTGCATATGCCTCTCCTATAATCTGTTTAGATCGTGGTTACGCAATGCCTCCATGACTGGTGCATGATTTCCTGGATAAACAAAAGTACGTGAAAATAAGTATTGCAGCACATATTCAGGTGGAGCTAAGAGATAATGCAATAGCTCCAATATTTCCTCAGAAATGGCTCTTTTTGCGCTAAACAATTAATAAATGGTTCGCAGAACCGTCCTCTATTCTTCTCTGATCGGTAATAAATGTCCGTCTGCGATTTTACAGTTAGGATCACCTTTGTTACCGGCCCATAATCTGCTCAAGAACCCGTCGGCTCCCGATCTGAAGGTTGCCTGCTATTCGTATGAAGCACTGCTGGGTCACCTCATCGATCCCATCTTCCTGATTTGCAATCCCAACAAAACTGTTTGCTCTGCACCATTGATTGGTGTTTCTCGGTGTCGTCTTGGCCGCGTCATCATTCCGTTCATTGATGAAATGCAGAGGCTCTGGCAATGCTTCCTGTCACGTTAGTCACACTTCACAGAATACTTTTCAATTGTGCGTGACGTGGGCCACCAGCGGGTCGTCTCCCGTAATATAGCAGGTCGTCGCTAACCTTTGCCGCATTAGGCTGCGAGCAGAAAGGTTCGTCTTTAGAAATGACTGGCGCACGAACTTCTGTAAATCCACAGCAAGAGAACCGAGCAGAGTCCTCCTTCTAACGGGTCTGAGAACATCACGTTACCTCTCTCGCGCAGACTAAACTGAAGCGATTTGCTGAGCGCACTCTGAGAAAAGACACTATTAGATTTTCCTGCACTCTTTCGCGCACGCTCCAATTCGTTGAGTTTAACCGTCTGATGCTCTCTCCGAAATTCAGAGCTGAAAATAGACGTTAATCCCGCACACCGGTTGCTCTGCCTGTCCCCGCGAGCCTCAGCGATTTGGTTTGGATTTGATATGGTTTAAAGGGGTTTCACATCCCACAGCACATCAGACTATGAGGGAGGACGTAGTTGAGGGCTCTGGTTAATTTCGACCACCTGGCGTTCCTTATGTGCAGTGACATCACGCAGCAGGCGAGTGTCTAGCATTTCGCCCCCAACGATTTTGTTTTGTGTAATCAGGGTGTCTGCTGCTACCTCTTAGCCGTGACCTTTCATGGGATCAGTGACGGGTTGATCGTCGGAGGCTTGTGTCATCACCGCTTGCGAAGAGCAGCGAAGCGCCAGCTCGGCATTAAAGCGTCGACGTTCAGCCTTCTTCACAATAGGCTGTAGGTTGTTATCGTGGCGAGAAGAAAACTAGAAGTGTTTCGGTGCTCTTATTGCAGGCCCGTTTCGTTCGGTTACGTATAAAGCAGAACGTATGAGCAGTAGTAAAGGCTACGCTGCTCTGCTTATTTCTGCACGGCGGAGGTTCCCGCGAGAAAATCCCAGGTCTCACTAACTGCCGCTGGCGCAGACGTTACCAACTGAAGAATGCGTTCTGTCGAGGCTTGTGCCATGAACTGAGCCTATCGTTAGAAGAAAGGTGAACGCTTGCGAAAGCAACGCCCGCATCCACGAATCACGAAGAATATTTAAAAGGATGTGCAGAATTTTTCTTTTTCTGTCGATACAACACCTGAAAATCTGGAACCTGAAAATTTTAAACGCGGTCAGGTTTCGTTTCCATTTCAAGTGCGAACAGTGGAAATCATGATGCGTCTGTACTGCCATTTATGCCAATGTGCAATCATAAGCTAATTCTCCACAATGTGAAAAGAAAGATTTCTCGATACTGGTGTCTTCAAGAAACTCACCAGAGGAGGCGTCGGTGTCAAAGGACATGGCTGCTCGCTGGCTGGACTGCTGATGGTTCTGCAATGCTGGGCAGTCTTCAGTGCATGCAGCCTCGGCGGCCACGCACGTCGAGGTAGGTAGCAGCGGCCGTCGCCCCCTCCTCGTTCTCCGTGTTCGCTTTCTGCCCGTCGGAAAGAGGCGATGAGGCCCCGGCGGAGCTCGGTGGTCGGTGGCAGCACAGGTGACCGCATCGCACAGCCCGCGCTGTGGACGCACTTCCCGACGCAGCATGCGAATTCCTACTCGACTTCACCACGCAGTCAGGAGCCCCGGCGGTGCAGTCGATGTTGCGAGAGGATGGCCAGGCGGAGTGGCAGAAGCACTGTGGGTGGCTACTGCTCACTTAAGAAGGGACGCTGAGTGCAGCGTGTGCGTTCGAATCATCGAACCTTGGAAGATGGAGGCAGAACGCGTGCGCACGAGAGATTCCTCTTCTTCTCCCTCAATGAACATGGCACAGACCCACGCGGAGGGATTGGCAGTATTTGCGTGGGAAAAAAGGCGTGGGGCGGTGAAGTAGATTAGTGAAATGACTTAAACTAGAGAAATATATATTATTGGATATGAAAATATGTATTAATTACTTAAAAATTTATATACATTAAACAAATTGAAGTACCAAGAATACAATAAAACGCACTTTTTGAGCATTCTGCAGAATATTTTGTACAGTTAACAAGGTAGCCGACCAGTTGCAATAATGTAATCATGAAGGTAGGCGCAAACACTACTTAACGAGAATCTTTCGGCGCTCGCACCGAACGAGAGAACTGGTAGAGGCACAGGGAGTCCTAACTTCGAAAGAGGGACCTAAAAAAAATGCTGACACAGTCTGGAAGACGTTGAAGTGACGAGTGTTAGCTGTTCGGTAGTGCCATCTATCATCCATGTGATATATTGACACGTGATTAGGCTACTTAGGTATGAAATTATGAGCTGCCGAGTGCTCACGACTAGGCCACCGAGTTAAGCCTAACCATAATAAATATTAACCTAAGTAGACAATATTGTTGTCTAACATGTCCTACTCATCGAGCCCGGCCCCGCCGCGGTGGCTCAGTGGTTACGGCGCTCGGCTGCTGTCCCGAAAGACGCGGGTTCGTACTGGCCGCGGCGGCTGAATTTCGATGAAGGCGAAATTCTAGAGGCTCGTGTACTGCGCGATGTCAGTGCACGTTAAAGAACCCCAGGGGGTCGAAATTTCCGGAGCCCTTCACTACGGCGTCTCTCATAGCCTGAGTTGCTTTGGGACGTTAAACCTTAGTAAACCAAACCAAATCAATCATCGAGCCGGTTACGAATATCTATTAGTTAGATTATGACATTATCGGAGAGTTAATCATAAGCAATGAAATATAGGCATAACCATAACAAAATATTAACTTCATTAGTTAATTCTGGTGTCTAACCTGTTCTGGATTCCAAATATCTAATTCGTTTTATGATGCCTCGATAATAACTCAGTTAAAGCGATTAAACATAATCATGTGACTAGTTAATTTGATGTCACCAAATCAGTGACGTCAGCAGTCACCAATTCGATGTACTAATTACGTCACCCATCAATCACCAGTTGGGTTGTTATATCGATTTACTAAAAGGGCTGCCACCTTGAATTCCTCGGACTTCTAAAATTTCACTCCGAAGGTAGGTGTTAGCAGACCCCAAGGAATCAAGAAACGCGATCAATAAGAGCTAACGCTCTTAAAATTTCTTTCGCTGAAATGTGAACCGCTGGCGAGAGAGCAGAAAATGTTCTAGTGTTTCAACTTCTCCACATGAGTCACAAAGGTTCGTCGTAGCGAACCGATATCTGCATAACTACAAATTCAAGTGGGAGATTCTGCATCGCAGAATCGTCATTGACACCTTCCACAGCTTTGATTTCCACCACCGGACATTCTATGGGTACTTTAAGTGCTGAAAATTCACAGCATTCAGCAACGGATCACCCAGGCTGGCTATGTTGGAACCGCTGGAAACGGGAAGGCTCCAGGAGAATGAAGTGAGGTACGGGATAGATTACATGGGCACTGAGAGCTGACCGTGCCAATAAATCAGCCGCATCGTTAAAATAGACTACCCAGACAAAGCGGGCCTCCCTCACTTTGCGCGGAAAAAAAAACCTAAAGGAACGATTCTATTTTGTACTCAGCCTCCTATTCTTCGTGGCGCTTGCGCATGGAATCGCATGCGGGTCAGACAACTTCGGCACAGCTGTATTACAGGCGAGACACAATATACACGTCCACCTAATAAAAAGTGCAGTGTGATTTGAGGGGCTTTAAAGGTACCTAAAAAACCTAAACAGCCTGCCTCTTTGCTGAATTTGCCAGCCTGCACATTTTTACTTTAAGTCGTGGTTTAGGGGGCTGTAAGGGATAAGGTGGCGACACAGTGGTCCGTCCCATTGGGAGATAGTCCACTAGTGTTGCTGGCACCATGAGATGACTCTTCGCTAAGGGGCGCATTTCCGCGTGTTACTTCATCTGTAGCAACGATGAGAACCAGCGTATTGATGACAAGGCAATGTCTCTAGTCTGGTGTTCTTTCGTTTGTTCGCTCGATCGTTGGCTCTGCCGGTCGCCGCCGCCCCTTGGGTCCGTTACTGCGTGGCCAGTCTAACGCCTGCGTTCAAACTAAAATATGCAAGGAAAAGGAGAAGCAACATTTACCGCACGTGCAAGGCGTGCGTGCGCACAACAGTGGCCTACTGACCAAACGCCAAGAAACAAGTGCCGCGTGAAAGCATCCGGTTTCTGCGGAAACAAGATTAATCATGCATGTTCTAATTTCTGGAGGCGAACTTTCACCGCTCGGCGAATGGAAGGAACTACGAATCCTGCCCTTTTTTTACCCACAGGTTTCTCCAGTACATCATCGAGCATGCAATTTTTGTAGATATGAAAGCACCCGAAAGAGAAGAGAAAAGTGTCTGTTACATCATAGAACTCAAAGTCACGGACATTTCGCTTGATCTCTGAGGTAGGTGGCTGAGAAACACCTAATTTTCGGGATGTAAGAACTGTACCATCCGGGTTATTGATCGGCGACATAAAGTAAAGGGGTGTCCATAGTACACAAGATATGGTTTGGTTTGGTTTGGTTTGGTTTGGTTTGGTTTGTGGGTTTAACGTCCCAAAGCGACTCAGGCTATGAGAGACGCCGTAGGGAAGGGCTCTGGAAATTTTCACCACCTGTAGCTCTTTAACGGACACTCACATCGCACAGCACATGGGCCTCTAGAATTCCGCCTCCATAGAAATTCGATCCCCGCGGCCGGGGCATGTATTCAAGACCACCGCGGTGGCTCAGGGTTTATGGAGCTCGGCTGCTGTCCCAGTAGACTCGGGTTCGATCCCGGCCGCGACGGACGAATTTCATTGCAGGCGAAATTCTAGAGGCCCGTGTGCTGTGCGGTGTCAGTGTACGTTAAAGAACCCCAGGTGGTCGAAATTTCCGAAGCCCTTCACTACGGTGTCCCTCATAGCCCGAGTCGATCTGGGACGTCAAACCCCCATACACCCGTAAACCAGGTTTTATTTCATGATTGTCTTCAGCTATCTCATTCCGGACGAGATCAGGTAAGTGATTTATTCAAATACCTTCTTTATGCTGCCTTCATACCTAAGTGTTTTTACGAGTGCAGCTCGAAGTTGCTACAGTCGCCGCCACCGTGCACTACATCTCGCGCCCTACGGCCATCGGGGCTGCTTTATCCGACAACACGTGTAGCCCTCTCCGATTATACAGCAGCCAGCTCAACGCCGGCGGAAAAGGAGAATTATAGGCAGACATTAAGCACACCTGTCTTGATCACATCAAGGGAGGATAATACGCATTCATTTGCGTGGTCGTTTTCCCTGGCTTGTCGTTTTGGTGCGTCAAAAAATTGAGAAGTGTGCGCTGGCAAAGAAAAAATCTGGAAGAATCTTTCATTTAACGTCTAGAAGCGCATACTAGCAAGGAAACAACTAGAACTTTTTCGAGGCTGTTTTTTTTTTAGGAAGCTGAGCATTTGGCCAGGAGACGCTTGTACACATTTGAAGAGTAATCTGATTTTAAGAGATACTGGGGCTCGAACCACACACGTACCGCACACATAGGCCTGTGGGGAGGAATGGAGAAATAAAAGCCACGCTATATTTCTGTACCGACTGCATCTAAGGACGGAAGTATGGGCATAAAATATTTTTGAAATATAGCAAACGGCCAGTCTATACTGCGTCTAGCACCTATCCTTCAGTGGTGCTTATCTATCTCCTCGGTTTCAGTGGAATCATAAGTGTCGAATTGTTCGCCATTTGGATGAAACAAAAAACAAGCTTCAGGCACGAAGCAAATTAGGCTTAGTTGCCTGATGAATTATCTAGAATAATTTGTAATAATGGACATCTTAAGGAGGGAAAAACACATAATTCTAAAATCCGTCATCTCTGAAAGTCCTGTGTACACAATCTGGCAAAAAAAAACTGAATTCGGGGAGCTTCCCTCCAGAAGAATTCCGCACAGGACATGAAAACAGGGCTTCACGCATTACTATGTGCAAGGCAGTTTTAACACACGAAGGTGGAGTAAACTGTATTTTCGTTTTTCATGACATCAATTTGCACACCACCTGAGGCATGGATTCCGCTTTTCACTCATCCACCCATCACGCAGTGAATTCAATAGAAGCATAGGGACTCTCCGCTGCCTTAAAAATTCCGAGTTGCCGCACTTGCTGCGAAAATATTCGCCGTTTTGGGGGGACGGTGAAAGTATTATATTTCATCACCACATTTCCAAGGAGAGAAAACTTCACGGTTGAAGCCCGTGATGCCGTTGTGCGAGCTAATTTTTCTCCATCAGAAAAAATCGGTCCGAAAGGACAGCATATGAGTGCTTCCATACATACTTTTCTCCAGGTCATCGGGCGGGTTGTGACAATGAGGTTAAAAATGTTTCTCATCCTCTGTGCCCCTGCTGACTGCGTACTTTGAGAGATATTGTTTCCTGAATGCTGAACGATTTATGTTCGTGGTTGCACACCCTCAAGCTTCAACCTTGCGTCTACAATTTCTCACTTCGCCTAACAGACTCCGCGCGAAGCTTTCGCACCTGTCATGCAGCTAGAACATCTGCGCTGTGAAGACTGTGTTACTCTCCTCTACAAAATGGCTATTCCACAAAATTATTTCTGCCGTATATTGCGGTTAGACAGCGCGTTCATTTGTTTCGGGAAAAAAAATGACAGCCGACTTGTGTTAGACCAAATGCGAATATTTGCGCTAGCACGGTGTTTCGCAATTTTTGCATCGTTAAAGATTGGTAGGCTTAAGCAAACAAGGGTGGGGAATGAGTGGCTCGTTATAAATATGAGAGAAGCCAACAGCCACAGAAACCAAGGGACATAGGGGATTTTTAATTTTTAATTTTTATTTATTTTGTGCTGTTCTTCGATTTAGAATATTACGGAATATGTTATCACTTAAAGCTAATTGGTTAGAAAAGCAGAAGAAAAAACAACCACATGCCGCCGGTGGGATCCGAACCCACGACCTCCGAATTACGCGTTCGGTTCTCTACCGCTGAGCTACGGCGACGGCTGTCAAACCTTCTGCTTTCGGGGGTATTTATGCTTACAAATAACCTAACCTTGAGAGTGTTCATCAGCGCCACCCACGTTCTTAAGCGGCGGATGTAGCACGTCCTGAGGTACCGCTGATGTGACGTAGAACGTCATCGAACGGCGAGGGTGGAAGCTGTGTGAGAACCCTCTTATACTTCGTATGGCTTCAAGGCTGCCAGAACCGAGGCCCTCGCTAAGCAATTAAGCAAACAAGGGAAGGGGAATGAGGGCCTCGTTATAAATTTGAGAGAAGCCAACAGCCACAGAATCCGAGGAACATAGGGGATTTTTAATTTTTAATTTTTATTTATTTTCTGCTGTTGTTCGATTTAGGTAGGCTTAGATTTTTGTGCCGGAGTGGCAACTCCATGGCTGCCACCCAGTTACCACCTGGTTACCACCTCGTTTCCGCTCCAGTTTATCATCTGGTTACGACATTGTTACCGCCGGATACCACTGGTCATACTTGGTCTCCTCTGGTCACACTTGGCTATGACCTGCAAGACCAGGATTCACTGCGAACGCAGGCTTCAGACAAATACGCAACAGCGAAATGCGGGGAATGGCCACTATTAGATCTAGCACACTCAAAACCGAAAACGAACACAGTCAGCGCTCGTTCTTTTTATACAGTATTTATTAATGTTTATGATCGCAGGCCGCCTGGACTTTTTGATGTGGAGCAAAATTGTTTTCTCAAATTATCACTGCAGTGAAAAGAGAATATTCACATAAAATATACGTAGAAAAGGGCACAGGCAGCACTCAAAATGTTTACTAGCAGAAAGTACGCCTGAATATATGGGATGTTTCATCGAGGCCATGCAATAATAAAAAAAATATGTACGAGACGATCAGACATGTTCGAAGACAAATTTGCGAAAGCAGTTAGATTCATGCTCTATAAATACTTTGACTTTCGTACTGTAATGAATGAAGTTGCTCGAAGCGCAGGCTTCTCACAAGCAACAGAATTTGCCTGGAGGGTGAGGGTGGGCGAAGGTTGGTCGCGGCTGATGGTGGGTGTCTGGGCAGCGCATATAGTGGGGTACAGCTTTCTGTGGCTATGCAGTGGAAGCTACGAAGGCGAGGCGCAAAGCTTTTTTCACAAGTGCGTTCATATCACTCGCTCACGAGGTACAGAGATAGACGTTTAAGCTGGCGGCGCGCGCGTAGTTTCCACTGCACAGCCACAGAAAGCTGTCCCCGAGTATACCTATGGGACTGCAGGGCGGAGGAAGCTGGTAGACGGGGTTTCTGGAGGGTGAAGGCTTCACTCTCCGAGGTTTCAAACAGACAGACAGACAGAGAGAAGGACCACGCCAAGACAGACAGACGTCAGCTTTTTCGGTTGGTAACCCTACTGCTTAGGCAGTAAAAGGTTTACTGAGGCATAAAGATACTGTGGCATAGTAATATACTCGGGTTGGTAGAAAACGGAAACATTAAATTAGTAAGCTATATTTAAGCAGAGTCTAATAGCTATTTAGGTGCTTGCCTGCAAATAAAGATTTACTGCTGGGCATTAGTTATAGCCATCGCAGTTTTTATAATTTTGAAAACGCGAATGTCTTCAACGCTGTGTCTCAACAAATTTCAGCCAGCTTTTGCGCCCTGCAGAAACCGTCAGCTCTGGAGCGCTCAAAGCAACGCCCATCAGTGCACGTAACTCCATGACGCACGTGCGACCTGTCCTTCTCTGCATCCCTGGGGCAATGACAGCGAACAGCGCGACAGGCTAAAGAAAACGGCCAGGAAATATTTCACAAAATCTATTCGTCTACGAACAAATCAGCTAACCATCGCATATGTTTTCTTTCTTGATAGACGCACACTTTTCTAGAGCAGAGTCAATGCCCGTAAACTTGCACAAGTGCAGGAAATTGCCAACTCGACGTAATTCACTTGTGTTTTTTTTTTTGGAGGGGGGGGGGGGGGGGGGGGGAGGGGAGGGAGGGGGAAGGCAGAAGGGGGGGTGTCAGGGCCCCAGTTGGCCACGCTGCGCAAACTCGACACATTACAATGTTTGGGCACTGAGGTCCGCTACAATAGATACCCCAGTGTTTGTGAAAGCTCGAGCAACGAGAAAGTTTCAAGCATAACTCAAATGTCTGTCCTACCCGGGTTGATTAAAAGCTCTCACAAATTATGACGTCCATGTAATGAAAAAAAGGTCATAAAAGCGCGTTGATTCTCTAATTCACCTCGTAATCATACTTTCAAGCATTCGCGAGACTTACATCTGAAAGTACGGCTTCCACTCCTGCTCCTTCACACTTACGGCATCTAACTTACGGTTGTTTTCAACGCATAACACATGTCACCAATATCCACTGGGACTACTGTGGTTTGGTTTAAAAAGCATATTTCACTCCAAAGTATGTTGACAGGTGCCATGTTTACTCACTGTTGTTCATTCATGCTAAGCATCTTCGTGGGGTGGAATGTATGCTGAACCATCGCTCTGAACATGGCAGCAGAGATAAGCTTTCAACTTTGTAATTCTATTTTCACAGCTTTAGGCTATTCAAGAATCTAGTATCAGCAGAGAAAATTTCTGAGCCACGATTTTAACGACCGGTCTTTTTCCCTTTTTTTCTATTTTCTGCCACTTCTTTTCCACCTGTCGTGCTCCATGAGCATGCCTCTAGGGAACTTCCCTAAGCTTAGCAGCATATCAGCAGCTTCCGTCCTCCTCACCTCACATATTCCGGTCGGTTTATGGTTGGTTTATGGGGTTTAACGTCCCAAAGCGACTAAGGCTATGAGAGACGCCGTAGTGGAGGGCTCCGGAAATTTCGACCACCTGGAGTTCTTTAACGTGCACTGACATCGCACAGTACACGGGCCTCGAATTTCTCCTCCAAAGATATTCAACCGCCGCGGCCGGGATCGAACCCGCGTCTTTCGGGTCAGCAGCCGAGCACCATAACCACTGAGCCACCGCGGCGGCTCACCTCACATATTCCATCCGATCTCTGCGCGCAAATGAACGACATATATGCCTTACAGACTTTTCCCTGGCGACGTTGCTTCTATGTTGTATTGTGCAGCCTCTGTTCAGTTACCGATCCAAACAAACCTTCTAAGACGGCAATCACCTTACTACTCAAGAGAAAGAAGCTTAAGATTCATTACCTCCGAATATCCAACAGACACACTAAAAATAACAATAACCCTACTCGTGGCTGCTGGTAAAGGTAACAACTGTGATAGGAGCAAATTTCTGGCCAGAACCGCTTTGCAGCTGCCGCTGGCAAGACGTTGGGGTCCGGCTCGCCTGGCAACCGTTAGCTCCGCCGCTGAAAACGCCACGGAAATTGACCATACTATTATTTTATTGTGAAATGATGCTGCTGACAGAAAGCGATGTGTAGAGTAGGCCTTTTGTTATATCCCAAGCAACCACGGATATCCGTCGGACGTACGAGCTAGATCCGAACGTCCTTTGCCGAGATCGGACGTCCATCGGACGTACGAACGCAATCCGATTTCGGATATCCGTATTCGTACATCAGCCGGACGTACGGACAGTGTCCACTTTTGTATATCCGCATGAGAGACGAGGTGTACGTCCGAAGGATGTAAGGCTGAGTATTTTCCCAGGCCATGAGTATATATGGACGTTTTTTATTTCACAGAAAATTCGCGTCTTTCGTGTATGTATACTGTTTTATTTACATCAGTTGGAGGGTTTGACGCAAAGATGTTTGTAAATTGGTGCGATTCCACTCCTACCTGCAGTGCAAGAGCCGCCAACGAGCTAAATTTATCTAAGAGGAGAAGCAGGTGCTGCAGAATTTTGCAAGAACTAATGACTAGTTTTGTATTTATAAAACTTCTCCAAATTAGTGGAGTTGTGCGACATGTCCACCGTTTTGCTAGCTAAACTTGCCATTGAAATCATTCGTAAGTATCAAAACTCCCGTGCATTCTGCTATCACCATCATCATAGATGTCAGTTCGCGGTCAGTCCAATCCAATCCATCAGTACGGCTCCGTAGCGCTGCGCTGTTGTTGATTTGCTGCGTAGTGCTGTCGCGCAGAGCTTTATAGCTCTGTTATTATAATGTGTGGCTTTGTTCGGTCTGTGGACGAAAGATACGGGAAGCGCCTGAAGCTCTTGTGGAACACCGGAATCCCGTACTGCGTCGACCTTGGTTTAAAGAAGGCTTAGTGCACATGGGATTGCCTACGAAGGTATGTATCCAGTACACTTCTTGGAACTTGCTTCTAGGGCAATGCATGCTCATATAGACCAGAATTTTGAGCCTCTCCAGGGCGCGGCCATTTTGCACCGACTGGCGCGCCGCGGTGCGGGCGTTTCTTTGGGGACTGCGGGGCTGCGGCAGTTCCGCGGCCCCGCCTGCATATAGCCGCGCTTCGGGCGCTAAAGAAACATTGTCGAGCATACTTCCGCTGCGTGGCTGTGTTGCAGGAAGTATTTACGTTATCGAAGCGATAACACTGACGCGTTTTAATGACATTTGGTTTGACATTCAGGTCACGCGCTCGTGCTTATATCGAATTCCGTCTTGGTGCTCCACCGCAAAGAAACTTTTTGTTCAATATCAAGCATTAGGTGTGCGGCTACTAGCATGCAGTTCCAATTCCCATGCACTCTTATTCCTTCCTTCCGGCCGGCCATAAAGCCCCCACCCCCTTCCCCCCTTCCACAAACAGGGCGTTCTTGTCGCCGCGCCAGTTTATCAACAAATTACCGCTGTGAGCTCAACTGAGTCGCAGCGCCAACAGAAAACAAGTTTTGTCATGGTTTATGCAACCTGGTGCATAAAAACGTACTTTCGCTTAATTTATCAAAGCTTGAATAGATATGAGCAGCTAATCCAGCTTTCACTAATTCTGAGGTCCGAAGTCGCGTTATTTTATTCAGGAGGTCTCGCCGCGTGTGAGAGCGTTGCGTAGCCTTTTGGCTAAGTGTGAAAAATGTAATGGAATCGGGCATATTTTCCTATGAATAAGGTAGATACCGCACCGCTGCGGTGGCTCAGTGGTTACGGCTCTCGGCTCTGGCCCAAAAGACGCGGGTTTGATCCCGGCCGCGGCGGCCGAATTTCGATGGAGGCGAAATTCTAGAGGCCCGTGTACTGTGCGATGTCAGTGCACGTTAAAGAACCCCAGGTGGTCGAAATTTCTGGAGCCCTTCACTACGGCGTCCCTCATAGCCTGACTCGCTTTGGGAAGTAAAACCTTAATAAAAACCTGCGGTAACTCAGGACGTTCTACGTCCGCCGCTTATGAACGTGGGTGGCGCTGATGAACACTCTCAAGGTTTAGGTTACTTGTAAACATAAATACCCCCGAAAGCAGATTTTACAGCCCTTGCCGTAGCTCAGAGGTAGAGCACCAGACGCGTAATTCGGAGGTCGTGGGTTCGGATCCCACCGGCGGCATGTGGTTGTTTTTTCTTCTGCTTTTCTAATCAATTAGCTTTAAGCTCCGTGCCAGCAGCTCAGTATTGGTCAGCGATCCTCAAATATGCCACATTTTTCACATTTCTTGTCCCAGGATTTATTATCTACGTCAAGAACTATCTTCAGCTCATTTTTTTATGACGCCGGCAGTCGGGATCCAGGCTGGTCGGCCGGCCGGCCGGCATGCGGTGTACTTGAGATGATGCTACCTAGATTCGAGCAACGACAACGTGTCTGTTCAGAAGTGGATCTTTCGGCAACGACACCGACTGCGGCAACGCCGGGCGACGAACTGCGCTCTGATCCCAGGCTGCCCTAGTCGTCGCTAGGCCTAACTGGTTTCGCATCGCAGCCGCTGCTCACGGCGCTTCGGAAGTCGCCTGTGCTATAGCAAAAGGCCTACTCTTCACATCGCTTTACTGCGAACTCATCGCATAATAGAAGATATGTTCGATTTCCACACCTTCAGCAACGGCGCTAGCAGGCGGCAGGCGAAGCGCCGCAGCAGCACCAAAGCGGCTATGGGATGAAATTTGCTAGTATCGCATTCATCACTTTTACGATCAGCTCGGTAATGGCCAACGATCGTCAGAAATGATGAATTTTTATCTATCCCAGGGCTTGCTATGAACGTGAACAAACAATACTAGCGCGTTTTTCAGTCGCCGGCGGCCGTCATCAAGGCTGGCAGGCCGGCCCGGCGTGGCTCGGCGTCGAGCGCCCTGAGGGGCGCGCTGTAGTACGTCATCCCTACGCTGCCGCTCTCCGCGCTCGCTTTGGCTCCCGCTTCCCGTCGTTGTGTCTGCCGGGCGCGGCTCGTCGTTGACATCTAGCAAGTTGCACGCAGGCGACGAGCTGTGATCGGACGTTGCGACGCCGTTCGCAACAGCGCACCGCAGTGAATCGCACTCACTTTGCGCACAGACACATAGGTAGGTAACAGGACGAAGCGCCACTTCGTCCTGTTACCTACCTATGTGTCTGTCTGTTTTTTGCGCCTAAAACCTATTCAAATATGAACCAAAACCAACTAGCCCAGTAGCAAGTGCTCTTAGATATTATTATTATTATTATTATTATTATTATTATTATTATTATATCAAAATATGGTTTTATACTGGTTCTTAGTAGTACCGGCCTTTGCCAATACATTTCCAATATTGAATCGATTATCTGCGCTGCTGGGGAAATACTCCAGCCTTCTCTTGCTCGTCTCTATAGCAGGTGTGTCAGCTTCCACTATCCCTAAAACCCAGATCTAGTGGAAGGCTGAATATGTCCCTTCCATCTTACGTGCAACCTGCATTATTGAAGCCACATAAGGTCCAGTAGTACCTGCGACTAAACGAGCCCTGAAAGGCAGCGCGAATAGAAGTTAAGGAACAAGGATGAGATTCACTGGAACGCTCTGACGCTGGACGTCCTAAGCCAGCGGAAGTTCACAAGGCAGAATTCGACGACAGCACATGAACACTGCAAAAGCGGGAAAATTAATTTGACATATTTGAAGCCTCATAAGAAAGGAGGTCACTAAAGCTGAATCGTGAGAACAGCTGTATTGAAAAAAAATGACAAATCTTAACTTAAGTGAAGAGTTATTTTCACACTCCTAATTTCCGGAAACTGCATGCTGCAATATTCCGTCGTGCGGTTGACCACGTAAGCAGATACGTTTTTCTAGCAACCTCAAGTGGTGGAATAGCCCGTGACGAGAAATGGACAATTGTCTGAATAAACTTTCGTGGATATAACAAATGAGAGATGCCTCGTAAATGTAAAAAAATACAGCTGAATAATGGTAAGCAGCATACATGAACTGGAAACAGCAATTAGATAATAATGCTATTCTAGATATCTACTAGAGTCTTGTGTTCACACATTTGCAAAGTAACCCAGACCGTATCCAATGAAGACAAAAATAAACGATGCGCAAGGCGGGCACTGAAAAAGATCCAGTAACATAACAAGGCGCTTAGGTTCTTCACAACCTCACGCTCACATCAATCGGTGTCAACGGTTCTGCACAGTAATGTTCACGCAGTCACCTTGTTCAACCACATACTTGTTGCGCGGGCACTGAAACGCTGTGGCAAAGTCGATGTTGCCCCTTACAAGTTCGTTCACTAAGGCTCTAGCCTGCGATGAGGTGCTGCAACGGTAGTAGGCGAAGTGGGCGTAGAAGAACTGGGCTTCCGACATCCGTTAGAGGCTCCAGGCGTCCTGCATCGTGTACCAGCTAGCTCTGGCGGCCGCTGGTGTGGCGGCCTCGTCATGGCCACTACCTGTAGCCCCGACAATGGCGGCGACTTGTAGCCCCATCTTGAGCTCCACCACGGGGTGCACGGACACGAGGTACTTTGCGCGTGAGGCGCTCAGCACGCATTCCCTGCATGAAAAGCATTGATAGAGATAACCTTAACAGAGTTTGAAACATGCGCATACTTCACTCAATTTTCCACACTTTGCTGTCACTAGCACCTTCCAGTTACTGCCAATGAGAGACTGCCCACTGGACATTAAAACTCCCATGGATGTACAGCGGACGTTCAAGACGTCCGCAGGACATCCGAAAGAGTTCCATTGCCCATTTCGTATAGCCTACCACGCACTACACGATTCCTTGCCGAGTGAAAACATCAATAACCTTGTTTGTGTATATTTCGAATGCATTTCAGCATTCTTTTTTTTGTTCCTGAATTTGGTTGTTTAGTAGCACTTAAAAGTCTTCTCTCACGTACTGCTTGCTCCTGTTTACTGACGAGCTGAAAGAAATCCTAACCATTCCGGCGGCAGCCTGCCGTCGTCTCGTACGCGATTCGAGCGGTTTGCCCGCATAGTTGAACAAAATGGGACATGGCTCACAAGAAATGGCTCCTGAACTCACTGTCCGGAACCGGAAATGGGATACACAAGTACTGAAAGAATGCGCGTCTTAAAGTCAGAGTACGGCCCAAAGAGTTCCTGTGCCATGATTCTGAGGTGAGGTCAAGGAAAGATGTTTCTGTAGAAAACTCGTGCGCGCTAGAAAAAGCCGAGGGCTTGCGAGCCCTGCTGTAATGGCTCCACTACTTCAGAACGCAGTTCGAAAAACGCCAGGGAATGATCAGGGTCTTCACGCGAGCATCGCCGCTCCTTATACCTAATTCGGGATCGATCGGCGTCTTGAAACCGCAGAGGTGGCTTGTAGTGAAAGGAGATGCTCGGTAATGTACAAAAAGATCTGATATTTAAAATGTTTTCGTATAAATTGAAAATATCCCGGAAATAAAAGGCTTATTAGCTATTTCTGAATATATTATAGTGCAATAATGCCCTCTTCTTCCGTCAGAAGTTGTTGCGGGCGTAATTGTTTGCCCTCTGTTCTTTTTTTGTCCTTTTATTCCCGCTAGCCACAGCTCAGGAGCTTCAGGTTTCGATGGCAGATGCCAAGGCTAACAAAATCTTTTCCTTCCATTTTATTTCATTAATAAATAGCCACTAACAACAAACAGCTTTCATGGGCGCTTCTCACTGTGTTCATTTTCCGTAGGTTTTAAATTAATAACTTTCGTCTTTAGGCGACATATTTTGCGGCTAGATGTATTACTGTATGCTTTTACAAGCAGTGGGTGGTGTGCGAGGTTAATATTGATACAGGTCAGAAGTGGACGAAGAAGAAGTGCTCCGCCATCTCGCTTGTGACGAGGAAAAAGTGCCTCGCCTTCTTGCTGGTGACCGCTCGGCAGACTGGAACAGTTCTTGTGTATCAAACGGTGTGCCGTGTAATATTCGTGACAATATAACGTCATCAAGGCTGCTGAAATGGCAGTTATCCGCGTGTACAGTCACGGAATGAAACACCAACAGCTTTCAGTGGATTTCAGAGTACCGCAGTGCCGCATGTGCAGCGCTGTTAGCACACGGACGTTATATAGTAATAAGAGCGGGAGCGACGTGTTTTCTCTTTGCGTTTGGCAGAGGTTCTTTCACGCAACCAGATCAGCTTCGTCATTGCGCTACGTACGAGAGCCTTAATGAGCGAACTGTGAGCTCAATTAGATTCAATCACTGCGTGTCTGGTTGTAGTAACTCTCTTACACGGTCTCGTGAGTAGCTGAGTTCCACGCAATACACAGGGCAGTTTTCTGTTGCACGCAATGTCTAGTCATTCGATCATTGTGCAAAAAAGAATCTATACACTATGGTCTACACTGCCGAATTACAACCCAACAAACACAAAACCTCCTCAAAATCTCCCAAAAATAACCCATCCGGACATTTGGAATCTCCCCAGGAGGTGCTCATTTTTCCCGAACACATCCAAAAAACGTCCCCACAACTAGCGATGTCCAAAAAGTTGTGCGTCCCACGGAAAGCCCCAAAAGGTTAATGCTCGATTTCTCGGCTCTGGTTCAATAAAATTATTCCTCCTTTTTCATGCAGCCTGCAGACATCCAAGTGCACATATTTGCCAAATTTCAGGCGCATACTTACTTTACAGGTGATGTAATTCACCTGTCCACTTGTGTGAATGCGTGCTGGCTCGGCCGTTGCGCACTGTGAAATGTCCTAGCATTTTACACACAGGAAATATGAATTCAAAAAGTCACGACATCTTGCCTATACAAGAACAAATAGCAGCACCACACAGAAGTCATTTCAGTTTACTAGCCGTACTCTTAGCACGACTTGTCAAGGGCATCCGCAGAACTTTTTCCAGGGGGGGGGGGCACCTGAAGTCCGGGGATGGGGGCGGCGGTAGGTTAGCACCAAAAAGAAACTAGTGCATGAATAATATCCGTAACTCCAGGGGGGGGGGGGGGGGGCGACCGCCCCCCTTGCCCCCCCTTCCGGACGCCCATGCGACTTGTAGCCTATTGTCCATGTATACCGGCGACAACAGCACTATACGTACACCACCACAATCAAAATGCAAGTCAAAGAAAAACAATACAGAAGAACTGAAAGTCCGTGCTGAACAAAACTTCCGGTCAAAAATGAATACAAACAGCAGAAGCAAACGTAGGCACCTTTTAATACACAATTTGTACATAGCACTATGGCGCCATGCATATAATGATGGCCACTTTTTTCTCTAGCTCTGAGAAATCTGCAAAATGAAGAAAGTAAAACAGAACATGGGCTGGAAGTTGATGCACCTTAAACAAGTATTCTAAGGGCTACAAAAGCAGACATGCACACACAAAAGCAAACGTACGTAAATAGCAACTTGGATGACAAAACAAAAGGCGAGATGAGCGTACGCTGCAGACACGCAGTTTCAGTAGATTCAGGTCATGGATTTTCTTCAAGTTGAAACCCCCTCTCTCGGAACAAGCTTCAGCGACGTGTTATCAAAACAGAAAAAAAAAATAGTTCTACCAGGCGAAAATAAAAAAAAAGTGCGAAAAGGCCCTGCAGTATGTTTAAATAAATAAATAAAATAAACCAACATACCTTGACAACTTTGCCTACGGAAACCCGGGGATGAAATAGGAGGTTGCAACAGCTGAAACCATGAATTAAACGCAGCCTTCTGTCCTGCGCCTTCTCACAGCACAGCGAGCGCTCAAACCACGACCGGCTTTATTACTCGAAGTAATAAAGCCGGTCGTGGCTCAAACATACGCGTTACACCCTCGTAACGATTCTGGGAGTTTTATTTTCTTGTGACTAAGTGTGGGGATAAGACTGCTTAAAGCTAGGCGGGAGGGGGGACGTCTTGAGGCAGGTGCGGTGGCGCGCTGCATCCATGGTGCGGCAGACCGCGCATGCGGCACAGTCCGGCGTGGGAGTCGAGATCAAGGCACGATTAATCCGGTGCGGGAGAGTCAATATAGCCACGCGAACACTGCACAAACTACACCGCTGCGACAGGATGGCTGGGCGGTGGCGAAGTAGGTAGAGCAGTCTAATCCATGGGCACTCGCAGAAAGAGAGTGGTGGGTCTCCGAAGGTCCTTCCCGCCTATGACCGTAGTAGAGGGCCACTCTTCCACCACCAACGCGCTGCAGTCGTCGGAGGCGCTGAGGAATCCAGGTGCGTATGAGGAGTCGCCTATTGCCACGAACTCCGCCGCCGCCAATGCCGCCTCGAACAGCGGCATCAGTAGGGCCGTGAAGCTGCGCAAAGGTCTTGCGATGCGCCGCCGCTGCATCAGTTCCAAAAGGAATGGTATGGGCACGCCGAGATGCGCGGGAAAACTGCCGTGAATCCGTAGCTACGAAGTCCACGACAGCCCAGTTGGCGTAGTGAGAAGAGCAAGAACTGCCGCGCGCTGGGGCTTGTGCTCGAACGGCTGAAGCAGCGCGAATAACAGCGCGCAAAATGGCTTCCGTCCAGCGAGGAAGCCGGGCGAGCGACGGGAGGCTATTACTGCACTTCTGCTAGACAGCGGCGCAGCTAGGAGCGCCGATAGCCGGAGATGCCTGGAGGGGACACCACACAATGTTGCAGTTGGACGGCAGCAGGGGAAACGCTAGAAGACGGGAAAGTTGGTGACCGCCGCTTACGGCGGCGCGATGAAAATGGAGACCGCCGTCACCTGCCTGCAGCATGGAGCCGACGGCCCACGTGCAAGAAACGCATGCGCCGAGAGAGATGCGGGGCTGACCGCTTCCTTCGGCTGTTCGAATGAAACTGCCGTTTCATCTCTCAAAACGACGCGTGCAAGAGCAAAACCTCCTCTCGCCGCAGCTTGTGGCGCGAGGGAGAGAGAAAAGAACGCGAGCAGTCGATTTTTGTTTCTTGTTCAAAATCATTGGTCCCGAAAACGTTATGCCCAGTTACCTTTCTGGCACCAAAATCCATTAACTCGCTTTTGTTGCTGCTTAAAACTCCAGAAAAAAACGTTTCTAGACCTTTAGTGGGAGCACTGCCTTTTTGCTTGTGTTTCTGTCTTGCCTATATGGTCTGGAAACGTTTGAGAGACGTTGTACTGGGACTGGGACATTCCATCCTTTCTAGGAGCACATGGGGAGGTCTTGTGCTTGTTGGGAAAGGCGAGAAGACAAAACAGAGAAAGGAAGAGCTGATTGCTTTACAGCCACAATTTATAAGACGAAGTATGTTTTAGTTTCATGGCTCAAAAGCAAAGCATGCTATCTTAAGCGATTAAGGATTAGCTCTTATAGCAACGCAATGTGTACCGTGGCTTTTATGATGTCAAGCTTCTATAATCGGCCAGAAGCGATGCACGAGGGGCGTCGAATATACGTCGGAAGCGAAGGTGCTTATCTCCGACACCACCAACTCTAAACCATTTTCACGTAGCTAGCTGGTTTGGTTTATGGGGGCTTAAAACGTGCTCATGCTATCAGGGGCGCCGTAGTGAAGGGCTGCAGAAATTTCTACCACCTGTGCTTTAAGGTGCACTGACATCGCACAGTACGCGTGCCTGTAGAATTTCGCCTCCATCGAAATTTGACCGGCGCGGCCGGGATATAACCCGCGTCTTTCGGGTCAGGAGCCGAGCGCCATAACCACTGAGCCAGCGCGACGGCTTTCACGTTCTAGCATGCTAAAAATAGCCCAAATTTCATCTCGAATGTGATGGAAGCCGTAACAAAAACAGCCTGATCAGTACAAGAACCCTTTCTTTCAGCGTTCTTGCACGCAGCGATTGTTTTCTTTCGGAATTAACGTCCGAGTAATGTACATCACCTGTGCGATTGTAGGGCCGCCTTTGTCTCTCGTGACCAGCCCTTCCAGCCGACCAGTTTAATCCGCAGCATGGCGGCCATGCGTCTCGCAATCACGGCAGCGTCGGCGAGCAGCGGGTCGACGGTACCCGAACTCAGCCACCCGTAGCCCAGTGATGACACGTACAGAGTGGTCTCATCCGCAAAGAACATGCGGTCCGCAGCTTTGTTGTCGGGGTTGTCTCGAAACCAGGGCACACCTCGTCGCACCGTCTCCTTTTTAGCTTCGAACTCGAAGTTCAGAGCCAAGAACAAGTTCCGGGCGAAGCCCCGGGAGGTCATGTGCGGCCCGGCTGGTTCCCGGAAGACCAGGTCGCCAGGCAGCATGAGCGATATGTTACCGACTATTGACCGAAGTGCTGTGTCGTTTCCGGCCGCCACCAACCGCCGAAGTGGGCCATAGTCAATGAATCGTCGCCGCGTGGCCTCGAAGATGTTGTGCAGCTTGTTGTCTTTAGCAGGACTCGCTAGCGACGCCACGTACGTAATGCGCCATAGGTGGAAGTTGAAGTGCACGTGATTTTGGCAGACTTCCTCGCTACGCATATTAGGTGAACTTAGCGTGCTGCCCTGTTGAATGTAGTGCATGGCTTCCAGAGCGACAAGAAGCAACGAGTAGAACAACGCCAACGGCTGATGCTGCGCGTCTATCAGAAGCCAAATGTCCGCAAAGAGGCCATTTTTATCTATGGCCAAGATTGTTTTCACACGGTCAACATCAATAAAGTACTCGAAGAGTATGGCTTTGAGTTGGGACGGTTCTAGATGGTCCAAAGCTTCGCTAATCTCTCTCAAAGACACGGATGTTCGTCTTCGGACACTAGGAGGCAATTGCTGTTCCCACTTCGAGATGTCCTCACTGGTGTAATTAGTGTCAAAGTGCGAATTAAGGGCAGAGAGCGTGACGCCGTAGCAGGAAGCATCGCATTTACGTTTGTGGTCGGCGACTCGAGGTGTCCCCCTAGCGAACGTGAGCCGGGTTGTTTGGCCGGGTAAGCTCCTTACTTCGAAGATGAACGGCAGGTGGTACCGCTTATCCACTGCAAGGGCCAAGCGAAGTAAGCTTTCGCCACTCGTTCGCGTGGTGCTGTTGGCGATTTCTAGCAAGGTCGCCGCAACGTCCCTGGCTCGCAGGTCCTCCTGCCACATCTCTTTGACGCATGATGTGTAAAGGGTGTGGAGTGCGGCTGCAGCCTCACTCCCGTAGTCCTGGGTTCCCTTGATGATGTCAGAGGTGATGTCCCACTACAGAGAGAAAACAGTGGCCCAGAGCCAAGTGCCTCATTAAAGATATGTTAAGAAACTTACACAGATGCGCTGCAGGAACCGACCTCTACCGAAACACGGCCCCTCAAGGACACTCGCGTTACATCATTGGGTCATTCACTGAGGTAAAGGTATTTAGTGGAGATCAAGAAAATAGACGCCAAAAGCAATCTTTTGTGTGGTGTTTTGTAGGCAGCGCAGTACAAACAAAAGGACAAGGTTGAGAAATGCTAAACCGAAGATAGTGTTTTTGTTTGCCACGTGTCTCAAAAATTGGACCTTTCATTCCGCAGCGCACAGACGTTCCTGTTTGTAGCAGCTTTTTAGTCTGTTGATGAGACGTCCATACATGTTATGGTTGACTGATATGAATCGGGAAGGGCACTGTCCAGTACTTACGCGAAACTGCCCGGGGTAAAAAAGGGCCTTGCCAACCTTACTCCATGCCAAATGAGAAAACCCCCGCGTTCATTTTGGTAGGAAATTAAAACCTAACCTTTGTGGTTAAGGAAATGGGCACTAGTTGCGATTGGTCAACTCAGGTCGTGTGACCGTAGTACGTTCGCGAACAACGGCTTCGAAATGGCGGCTTGGAGTGAAGTGCAGCGTAAGTTTTGAACTCGGGCGCTTAAACACTCCAGAACTGCGGCCGAACTTGCCAACTAGCACTAGCAGGGAACTCGCTTTCTCCATTTCATTTTGGCGAACTACCGAGTATGCCGCAGGCGGTACGCAGAAAAATTAAAATTCCTAAATCATAGTTACCAGCCTAATTAACTACACCCATTGCAGGATAAAGGGCTACCTCATAACTCTCCACCTACTCTTGTGCCATCCACCTTACCCCCACAAACTTCTTAGTCTCATCCGCTCACCTGGCTTTCTTCCTCTTTCCTCTATGTACGGGGACACACCCGAATCGTCTTTTCTTGGGTTAGTTGGTTTTTCATGATGTAGGTGTTAGCAGCGCACACCAAACAAGGACGGACAGAAAAAGGGACCCCCTCTGCATTGTGACGGCGCTTCCTGCATTGTCACGTTAGCAGGCTCATGATAATCGGCCAAAGCCATTGGCTGGAAGGGGGTACTTTGAGCGGGCAAACCCGCTGCGTTCTTGAGTTGTATCCGATTCTAGTTTTTGCTCTTTTTTGTTTGCTTGTGTACCCTCGTTGAATCTAGATGTGTAGTAAAAGCATTGAAGTTTGGGCCAGTTGGCATTGATCCATCTTGAAGAAACGTAGCAGCAAGAAAAAAACGGGGACGAAATGCACACATACGACAGGACGAATGCTGGACTTCCAACTAAAAATCAGTCGGAAGTGCAGCATTCGTCCTGTCGTATATGTGTCTATTTCGTCTCCGTTTTTCTTGCTGCTGCGTTTCTTCAAGAAGTGTAGTCTCCGTAATAAGGGAGTAATTACTCATTGACATCTACCCGAGCGCAGCCAAACGGCTACAAAGGAAAGCTCTACAGCTTTCTCAGGAACATCGTAGTTAATGAAAAATTCGTCCTGGTCTGGGGTTCGTACCCGGGACCACCGCTTCACCAGAGTAGTCACCCTACCAACTGAGCTAACCGGGACGGCAAGCTTAAAGTAGGGCGAGAGCAAATTGATCAATAAGTCGAAGTGGGAACTGTGTTGGTCAAATGTATAGGGGAATCCCCCAAGGTAGAGTAGATTTGTAATAAGGGAGTAATTACTTACCGACATCCACCCGAGCGCAGCCAAACGGCTACATAGGAAAGCTATACGGCTTTCTCAGAAACTTCATAGTTAAAAAAAATTCGCCCTGGTCCTCGTCAATGAGTAATTACTCCCTTATTACTTACCTACTCTACCTTGGGGGATTCCCCTAAACATTTTAGCAAGTGTAGTCCCCGTGCGCAAATGGCTTACGAGCAAGTCGCGTGCCACGTCACGCTGTACGAGGCCGTCCTCGAGGGCGTTCTTGCAGATGTACGCGAAGAAATCTGTGCAGGGCTGCTGCTTGTTGTCGATGGCGGCGAACAGCGTGGCTGCCTCGCTGGAGCAGCAGAACGTCGTCCCGGGGTCACTCGTGTTGATCCGCTGGGCGGACCAGTGGACAGCGAACCAGGCCAGCGCGGCGATGGCTGTGGGCACAGCGACCCCGCATGCGCAGCCGAGGCGGGTGCCTGCCGATTGCAGGCGCTTACTTCGCAGGATGGGAGTCCGAGTCGCGGGGCGACCGCCGTCATCGGGGGAAAGTGGGTCTTCTCCTGGAGGCCTAGCTTCCATCGTAGCTGTCTTCAGCTTCTTCTGGAGGCAGCCCTAGCTCGTGGAGCGCGTGTCGCTGTGGGGAAACAGCGCCCTCTGGAGCAAGAGTTGACCGCTATGCGGCTCGTGCAGCCGCCGGAGCTACCCTTCCATGATTTTCATTGTCGGCTGAAAAACAAAAAAGAACAGCTTCTCTTACCTATCTCATTACTGTCACAAAAGACGCAATTAAGACAGAATGACCACAGTAATTCCCACTTTTCACGCCTGTTTTAGATAACTTCGATTAACCTTTGTTCTTTGATTGGAACTGTCGGTGTACACTTTAGTTTAATGTTTTGAAAGCCGGAATTCCCGGGTTCTCCTAATGTGCAATAAATCTTAAGTAAACCAGATTGTGGTGCCTCTAAAAAATTTGATACCTGTGGTCCCGCCCTACGTCGATCGCGTTTACCCCGGAAGTTTCACGAGTGCATTTCATTGCAGACTGACTTTAGGCATATGAGTCATGTGATACCTCGGCTCATTTTCTGTTCGGTGTGGGGGCTTTCATACTGTGTGGTCACAATGCAGCTTCCAGTATCACTTGTTCGCCCACAGTGGACGAGGAGAAAGAAAACACTTCTTTTTACCTCTAGGCAGATGTCAGCTCTTTGATACTATCAGTCGATCAGTCGCGATGCTTCCCATAGGAAGGAAGGAAGGAAGGAAGGAAGGAAGGAAGGAAGGAAGGAAGGAAGGAAGGAAGGAAGGAAGGAAGGAAGGAAGGAAGGAAGGAAGGAAGGAAGGAAGGAAGGAAGGAAGGAAGGAAGGAAGGAAGGAAGGAAGGAAGGAAGGAAGGAAGGAAGGAAGGAAGGAAGGAAGGAAGGAAGGAAGGAAGGAAGGAAGGAAGGAAGGAAGGAAGGAAGGAAGGAAGGAAGGAAGGAAGGAAGGAAGGAAGGAAGGAAGGAAGGAAGGAAGGAAGGAAGGAAGGAAGGAAGGAAGGAAGGAAGGAAGGAAGGAAGGAAGGAAGGAAGGAAGGAAGGAAGGAAGGAAGGAAGGAAGGAAGGAAGGAAGGAAGGAAGGAAGGAAGGAAGGAAGGAAGGAAGGAAGGAAGGAAGGAAGGAAGGAAGGAAGGAAGGAAGGAAGGAAGGAAGGAAGGAAGGAAGGAAGGAAGGAAGGAAGGAAGGAAGGAAGGAAGGAAGGAAGGAAGGAAGGAAGGTTGGTTTTTGGTTTTATGGGGTTTAACGTCCCAAAGCGACTAAGGCTATGAGAGACGCCGTAGTAGAGGGCTCCGGAAATTTCGACCACCTGGGGTTCTTTAACGTAGCTGCACACGTTGAACCCCCCTTTGCCGTTGACTGTGGCTTACAGTGTGTGCAAACCAGGGAAGGATAAACGGGTCCTATATGCAAGCAAGCTGGTTGTGTTTTCACAAGAAGCGAACTGTGTGAAACAAGATGTTTTTTTAAAGGGAGTGCGCCAGTCGGGGCTGTCATCCACCCATCCTACATCTGTTTTGAAAGAGGTCGACAGCATGGAAGTCTGTGTTGGAGCCGGCACAGTCGATGAATTTCCGTTTGCGTTGGGAAGCAAGAAATTTCACTTTTTTGACGCAATCATTTCAAGCCTAAAGTGTCGTGGTGTAGCGCATGACAGTAGGCCATGTGTGATGTGCAAGCATCTAAGAAAAGCTCTTTTGAACCAGCGATCAAAAAGCGTCATAGCCAGAATTCAGCTCCCAGACTTTCAAGGAAGAAAAAACTTCAAACGCAAACTGTTCGGCGACTCAAGGCCAAATTGTCAGTCTACACACAAACTATCAAGGATCTTGAGAGGCAGAGTGTAGAACTGGAGGAGAGCGTCCTGGATGACAGATTAAAAGCGTACAATGAAAAAACAAGTGACAGCCCCCTGGTGTTTTACATTGCAGGGTATGTTGCACGAAAGACCATCCTGAAAACTCACTGAAAAGGCTGTTTTGATCAGCTTCTCGTGAATCCGGAGAATGCTAACAAAGAACTCTCGACATTTACCAAATTTTGTGACAAAGTTGGTCTGCTCTACCCATCCCAAGAACTTTTCTCGTTTGTAGAGGCGTTAGAACTCACCTTTTCTATATGGTTTAGCAACAACCAACTGCACTATGACAGCCTTGATCAGCTGACATGCTGTCTCAGGAAGAACAATGTCTTGATTGGCTGTGAACTTCATGGGCTGAGTATTAACAACCACATCACGAAGTTTTTCCTGCTAACGCACCTTCATTTCTACATGAAATCCCTTAACGAAGAAAGGGAATCATCGCGGGAAAAAAAGAAGCACTTGATACTGAGGTGGGTTACCTAAGGACTGTTTGGAAGAGGTTTCACTCCGAAGTACCAGGAAATCATTTTATTTTGCCGCTACCAAAGCAGCTTAGCAAAATAAAGCTTGATTCAGAAATTTTGCGCATTTGAACATGTGGTGCTTTGTCCAAGTACAGCAGAAATCAACCCGTTGCGAAATAATCTACGCTGTTGGGCGATCCAACATGGAAACGGTAAGTCTGCTTTCTCTTGACATTCTGCTCAATTTGGAGTTAACTCAGTAATATTTCCGGCTCTCTTGTACAACCAAGTGTCCAGCAGAACCGAATTCTGTAATATAGTGAGGGCCATGGAAACATGACGAAAGAAAAACTGCGTCCGCCGCGTATAAAACACGCGTTTACCAACGCTGCAGCCGAAGAATCTGACGTGTATGCGCGCTGCAGCGCCATCTGCCACTTTCCTTCCAAAGCGCTTCGCCTGCCCGGGCGCGCTCCTCACACTTCCCCATTGTAGCCACTGTAGCCGGGAAGAGGAGGTTGACTCAAAGCCGGTCGTAGCTTGGCTAAGTATACATGCTGCTGGTCCGTCTTTGGCGGAATATTTTGGACAAGCAACCTTGAAGCAACTTCTATCATTCCGTACGAAACTGATTTCCACGTTCCATCCTACCGCATGCTTTATAGCTCTTCCTCTCAAGCGTTTCAATTTCGCGCTTTGAGCAACCAGGGAAGCCTAGGGAAAAGCAAAGCGCTTTTGCAAAACTGGCTGCCAAACATAAGCTGCCAAACTAGCCAAACGTAGCCAAACGGAGCGCCGGTCGTGGTTGGCTTTTCTTCGCTGCGTGTTGACACGGTAGTGACGCCTACATTGCCTGGCGGGTTGCTCCCATAGAGCTAATATACCAACTGTTGCTCCTTCTGGCCGTAAACAGTTCTCATAAGTTATCCCACGAAGCAGTAAGAACTATTTAATTCATTGCCAATTCAACGCCGCACAATGCCTGTTATTGTCGGGCAACAAACGACGACCGTTTCTTCATCCGGCGGGAATGTAAGACTGGCATTATGCGCTTTCAAGTTCGGCTACCTGAAAACACCGGATGGCTGGGTCAAACTAGCTCAAGTGGTAAGTGAAAGTTGGTTAATAAAAACTTCTAGGGTGTTCATAAAAATATTGACAGCTGTAGTTACTGTGAAGTATGCGCTGTAGTGTTTGCGTGAGGCGCGGACAAACGTCTGCGTGCTTTCATAAGGACACAGCGAACTTGCCTGTAACTCGTGTCAAGAACCTCATTCGGAGCCTCATATCTCTGCGCTGAAGTCGTTTTGTGCGTGTGTGTGTGTGCGTGCGTGCTTGCGTGCGTGAAGCTGCCTCGCACTGTTGCGTTGCTTACGTATGTAGTACGACACCTGTGGAGTTTTTTGCTCACAACTGCTTAGAATTGTTTATCCACGCGACACCTGAATTAAAAGGTACGCAGCCGTATGGCTGGTAAGTCAGATATGTAATGTGCGGTTTAGGTTGTACGGGAACAGATAAAGTATCAGCCTTTTGGAGTAATAAAAACATTTCGCCTGCATCTGCAAAGATGGGCGGAGCTTTCCCACCGCCTCCGCATGTGCACGTTCCGTCGTCACCAAGCTAACTTCTTTTCTTGTCTCAGTTCCGCTACCTGGCAGTGCTCTTAAATTATTTTAGAATATCTTTATATAATTGTTCCCGCCTTTTAACTTACCTGGCGCGCGAAACGCCTTCATTCAGTTGTTACGATATCTGCTACGATTGATAAGATATGTGTCCGATTATATAGCGTTACCAATGACTAATGCTCAGCTGCCACGCGGAACGTACTACACTACAAAGGGGGAACAACGTATACGTACTTCGTCTTGTTTCATATTGAAATCTTACAACGTGGATGTTGCTTTAGGACGGCTTGGGTGTTTCCAGAACCTTTTATTTGCAAGGCATGGGTCGGCCTGAGCCAGTGATTTACCATTTACCTTGCATGCGGAAGAAAATTTTCTGGGGAAGAACCGGGGTGTCAAAAGTTGCACAGAAAGTTGATTGGTTAGGTGCAAGCTGGTGTGCATGTCTGGTGTAAGAATTAAAAAATAAGACCTAAAATTGAGTGCTGCTGTGAAAAGTGGTTCCGTTATGCCAGCGGCTGCAGAATTTATCCAAAATAAGGGGCAGTGGTGTCTTATGCTGTAAAGTGTGTGGCAAGAGAATCCTAGGCAGCAGCACATTGTTTAGAGTGTGGGTACTGTTTTCAGTTGTTGAGAATGTTGAATCGCGACAAGATGGGGTTGGAACTATGAATTGATCTCCATAAGACCTAGTGCGGACGTGGTAAAATGAGGCATAGACGTCGTCCCCATCAAACAACTGTGGGTCATGCAACAGAATACTTAAGCACAGCCTAAGCAGTACGAAATAGGGTTACATAATACATTAAATATGCAAGATGACCGTCTTGCAGTGGGCGTAGTCAGGCTGATGATGATGATGATGAATACATTAGAACATTAGTTTTGACAAAAATGACAATGTAAGTAGGATGCATTAATACGAAGTAAAAAAAGGAGTATTCTAGTCATGTATACGTATGAATGGCAGCTCTGAAAAAATGGCACGAAAAGGAACATATATGAAGGTAATGGCAATTTAAATTAGTGTTGGGGGAAAAAAAATCTAACAGTCACTTAGGGTAGTCAGATTATCAAAAAAATAAAGAATATATACCTTGACATACGTGCTCGCTATAGTCAGTCCTGTGTGAAAACTGAATTGATTGGAATAGCAAGATTTTTCAGAACTGTAGTGTGGTTTAAAAAGCCTTCCTTATAAAGGGGCACCAGGGTGTTTTCCTCAGTGCCAGATAATCTGATGAAATGGATTCCTCACGTGTTCCCGAGACCAGTGCAAAAAAAGATTTAATGAAATCAGAGCATGCAAACGAAAGTTACTCCACTTAGAATAACTCTAAAAATCAGATGAAAACGCGTTTCACTCACCCATTTCACTCACCCAGTGCTGGAATTGGCTGGTACCAATCAGAACCACACTTAGCACAGAAGCAGCAGAGGCTTGCTTGCCTGCAATTGTTGCTTTCACAGCATTGTCTCCCCGTCCCCACCCCCTGTGTATACACTGTAGACAGGGCAAAGGTGACTAACACTACTAAGGAAGCTCCCTGAACTTTGTTGGCAGCCCCAACCTTCCCTCCTGTCTCCTGTCTGGCTTCTCTCCATTTTTGGGCAAGGTGTTTCCACTGGCTTTTCTTTTCTTCCTCTCTCTCTCCCCCCCTACCTTTTTTTTTTTACTGCCTACTTGCCGTGGTGTGAACAGTACTCGCCTCTACGAAAGTTTGAAGCGAAATTGAAAGTGTAGTTTCTAGCGTTATTCTTATTAGCTTTCGATTAGCTTTCCCTGCTTTTTTTTTAGTTTTTGTAGCATGCGAAAAGCTTACAGCACTCAGAGACATATTTTAGTTTCATTTTGGGAGTATAAAAAAACTAGGTTCAAACTGGACGCCCAACCAATCAGAAAGGCAGCGCCCTCTCATTCCTGCTGCCGAAAATGGCCGCAGCGTAGCGGCACCATTGGCTCGAAACAAGCATTTTTAGAGAAGATTACAATAGAATGAAAATGAAAATTGGTTTCTGAGGAAAGGAAATGGTGCAGTAATTGTCTGGCATCTTGGCGTACACTTGAACCGCACCGTAAGGGAAGGGAGGAAGGTGGGAGTGAAAGAAGAAAGCTAGAAAGAGGTGCCGTAGTGGAGGGCTCCGACCACCTGGGGATCCTTAAAATATTAAATATTACCATTCCGGCAATCTCTTTGGCCGTCCAGGCATCACAACGTTTCCTACTTTGCATACAAAGAATCAAGACCTCATGCTTGGTTTGCATCACAGGGCACCTTTAAGCTGTTTTCAACTCAGCCTGAAGCATCAGTGTTATTATTAGGTTGGTGTTTAATAGCTGAAGAATGTTGTAACGTAGAGTTTGCATCGCATAATTTGTGCGGTGAGGAAAAGTCTTCCAGTGTTCTGGATTTCATGTGTCATGACTTGAGTATTGTTCAGTGGGAAATTCTGCTAGGCTCGTTAGCATAGTATTGTTTTCTTTTCATTCTGTTATCAGTGCTGAATACAAATATTAGGTGTAGATGTCTCCTGCCTATAATAATACTAACATTCGGAAATGTTAATCTCTGTTGCTATTATATGGCAAGTATGTTACAACTCAATAATTTTGCGTTGTAACGTGGCAAGGTTTTGTATGTTGTTTGTTGTAGTCGTTCCCCTAGACCATAGCACAGTAACTTGAGTGGGATAGGAACAGAGAATTGTGCAGCAGCAACATAGTTTTTTTTGGAGAAAATCTCTGTTTGTATAGAGCGCCCATCACTGAGGCAAGTTTGGATGCTATATAATCTATGCACTTGTCCAAGTACATATTTTGAGTAAATACAGCTCCCAAAGTTCTAAGTTCAGGCACGGTTTCTATGTTATTGTTGTTCAAGATAAGTTTGAGAGCCGATGCAATATGCTTTTCTTTAGCACAAAAGATAATCTGTTTTGTTTTAGAGTAATTGGCTGGCCCACACACCTAGTTTTGACAACATTGAATTGGCTGTACTAAACTGTTTTTTCACAGGTATCATAAACACAAAAAATACTTGTGTCGTTGGCATAGACCGTCAACTTCGTCCTAGTACCAATGGTAACAATAGCTTTCAAGTACATTCAAGTGCATTCAAGTACAATCAAGTACAGCTTTCAAGGTGTGTTTAACATGGGTCCACTAATTTAGATTGTTATGTGGTGGTTATTCAGAGTAACTAAATGTTTCTATACTATAAGCTACCTGAAAAAGTTGATGTGATTTTGCTTGGTAGTTGTTCTAGAGTTCACTTGTAATCTCTGGTGGATAAGGGTACGTCTTGCAACTCGACGAATTTTTGGGGCAGTCTTCACTTTGAGCACTGGAATCGATTCAGGCAACTAAATGCTGATTTGTATAATATATCGCCTTTGATCCATCAACTGAATTGTTGCTGCCGACCAGCGAGCAAACACCGCATGCTATCGTCAGCCCTGATGTCGTCGGTTTAGATTGGCAAGCTCACTCTTGGTTGAACTTGTGGTATATATATGGCGGACTGATTTCACGCTTAACTAGTTGTGTGTTGCAAAAGAGGTATGATTTGACCTTTGAAAGCACCAGCAGCCAGCTGTAGTGAATGGCACTCTCACCTGCCACGAATTGTGCGAATTGAGGCGAACCAGTGAGCAGCGTTTGGCAGACCCTATTGTAAGCTGTTGTTGTAGGTCTGAAAACTTCTCAGAAAGTGATTGAATACTCAATTCGTATTCTCAGATTTCTTTCCTGAAGGCTCCGAAAGCACAAAAGTCTGAAGGAAAAAAAAAAAGATATTAAATCTCGTTTCTCGTCAGCATCCTTGTGAGAGCGAACCTTATTCTTCGAAAGAAGAGCCTTACAGCCTATTTTGAAATTGCCAGTACCTTGTCTAGAAAAGTATCAGTTCTAGGAAGGCAGGCAGCCATTTGTAACAGTCTTCAGGCACTCGTAAAAACGTGTCTTGCAGTAGTGACCTTGTTTTAATGTGTATTTTTTTTAGGCCCACCCTATCCACTAGCACAAAAGGAGGACGATGTTGTTGTTCAAGATGCTGCACCAAGTGGCTCTGAGCAGCAAGAAGCAGCAGAGTGTGAACAGGTTAGTGGCACTGACTTTGTTTTGAGCTTGCCCTTTAATTAACCATATGTAGCAGTGCTCATATACCGCTTGTTAACTGTAACGGTGCCTGGAGTGCCATTGTGTGGTCTTTTATGTTTTTTCACGCAGAATTCATCAGCTAATTCGTGTTCAAGCTTTGTGCAACTTCTCCCTCGCAGTATTAGTGTCCAAGAACTGCTTACGGCATTCGCACATTTGTATAGTCGCTGTTTTTCTGTAAAAACGTTTAAAATATGGTAGCAATGACTGTACTGTCCTTTTGTGCTGTCATCTTTGAAATCAAATTTGTCTGTTTTTTTGTTTGGAACAAGGCCACTTGATATGGCAGCTTTTTGTAGCCAAGGCATTTTTTTGATGACCATCAAAAGGCTGCCACAGTTTCAGTGCATGTTAAACGAATGCGTCTTCACAAAAACTTTTCTGCAGCCGTTCATTGCAGTGTCCCTTATAGTGCAACTTTGGGACATAATTTCCTATTTTGTGTGCTCATAAAGTTTTGCGAGTGCTCGCATTGTGCTGCTGTCATCAGGTGGTTTGCATGAGGCCTCACATGCTCAACCAGTTGATGAAAATGCAACCTTTGCTGCTGCGTGTGCAAGTTCCCTGGACCTTTTCAAGCTGCACCGCCAGTAAATATACCAGTGTATTCTGGAATATAAACATAGATTACTTTTACAGCGTTGAAATAGTGCTTATGTTCACCATATGCCTTGAAGAGTTGATGCTGTAATGTACGAGTGATATTTTTCTACTGCAGGTTATGCAGAGGTGGCAGGAAAATATTTTAATGTAGTAGAGACTATTTAGTTCATACTTCAGTCATTCAATGTACCTTCTACCCTTTTTCACCGTACTGTCAGCCACAAAAGTTTGTGGGATCTGCGATGCGTGGCGGTGCAAGACAAAACTGTATTGCTGCGCCATCTGCCGTCACAGAGCGTGGTGTCGAGGCCCACGGCGCTGTGGCCAACAGTACATCATTGGCAATTGCCTGCTTTAAACTGGCATCCACTCTTGCGCATGCATGTGCGGTGGGGGTAGGCTGACACTGTGGTCAACCTGTCATATCCAACTTAACTTGACACTGTTTAGTATGGCAAAATGTAATTCTGAGGAGTACAGGGCCAGCCTCTAGCTCTTTTCTGATGGGTGTCCAGTGTAGAGGTTGTTGATTGGAGGCTCCTACATGGCAACCCTGCCGGGATTGAGGGTCGCCCGAGCTGGTTCCCAGAAGACGGGAACTAGAGGGTGCCAGCATAAATTTTCACCCTTCCCGGCATTGCTTGGAGTATTCCGGGCCACCAGATTAGCCCACTCATGTAGCCACGACGGATGTGACCACCTGCGTATTCAACAGCAAAATCCACATCACATGAATAAGCTCTGTAGCCCCAGAGACGTGGGTATGAGTCGTGGGGCATGTTTCATGTATCCTTTCTTATAGTTTTGATTCTCTCAATGCAATTCTAAATGCATTTTCTCATGTCAGCATACATGAGCAACTGCTGTAGTATTAAGAGTTGATCTACTTTAAAACAGCTGTTACGGCTTGAGCAACCCAAGAAACTGCTTAGTTGCACAGTGCTACTGGAGCAACGAGTGGTCTTGGTATATACAACTTGAACTGTGTGGTGGTAGTTTGTTGCATGATACCATGCCATACCATGTCTTACCATAGAGGCAGACTACAGAGTGCACCCTCGGCAATGCAACTTGGTCCGAAAAAAATAAATGCCGTAGTTGCATTTATTAAATTAGGTGGCATGTGTGTTTCACAAAAGTGAACAGAACGACTGAACCTTTATGGATGGTTCCGCACAGTGTCTTTGCTTTGACCAGCAGCTCATTGGCTCTCCTAAAGGTATCTGACTGCAAGAAATCTCTGCATGAATATAGACAGTTGTTACAAAAGAAACTGGGTGATGTAACACGTCCCAAAGGGACATATGGGCTATGGGGGACGCCGTAGTGGAGGACTCCGCATTTCGACCGCCTGGGGTTCCTCACATTGCGGTGAGATTGCACTGCACACGGGTGCCTTTTGTGATTTGCCTCAATCAAAACTCGGCCAGCACGTGTTAAAACAATGTTGTATACAATCACTTTACCAGTTTGCATAAAGCTGGTTAGTCTGCCGAAAGCTGGTTAGTCTGCCGTGGCTTCATTTATTACTTCCTTTTTTTTTGTGCTTTTGGTCCAGAACCAAATGCAGGCGTTGCCTATCAGAACACATCTCACCCGCTCTTTTACTCCGAGTTATAGTGAGCAAGTACTGTTGTTCTTGCTTCTAAGTTAAAGGGGCTGTGAAAGGGGGTCTCAACAAAGATGCGAGACGCCTAGTATGCTAACGGACGCAGCGTCACGAGTATCCTCCAGCAAAAATTTTATTCATGCGTTTTGTGAACGCTGAGTTATTTGTAGTCAAAATTTGAATTTCCGTATCTTCGCGCTTTTACCTCTCCTCTGGTCACTTTTTGCACGCGGAAATGCCAGTCTGCCGGCTCCACGCACTCGGCCCCTTCACCGACCGCCCACGCGTGTGGGAATTCCCCAGGGGGCGTAGCCAACGCCTCCTAATCTGGTTCGTCGTCGATGGTGCTGGCGCGGCAAACCAATGATGGCATTTCACTGCTGATGTAAACAGCACTACTTGACGCAATGCGCGTGGATTCGGGTGAAAGCTCGGCACCACTGGTCGCCGCAAGGCGCGGAAGCGGGAGTTCTTAAAATTGTATTGTAGATTATCAGCTCGATTTTGAGGTCTGGTATGTGGCATGAACGCTCGGTGGCCTGTACTCTACGTAATGCTAGCATTCTATAGCCAACCTTTAACGCCCTCTTCAGGGACCCTTTAAGGGTCCTGTTAAGTGTATATTTCATCAGCTGGGTGCACATCTGTGGTATCTTATTGGAAGCTTTCTAATATTTAATTTGAGAGTGCCTTTGTCACCAGCGTGCAAGTTTCTATGTCTTGGACACTTTGGTGAAAATTGTGCAGGATGATGACGAAGGTGATGACAGCACATCAGGTGGACCACTGAAACCCTCCCCTCATGGCGATACTTACCTGCTGTTCACAAAGCCTCAGAACTTCCAGTCAAGTTAGTTGGTTTTGATCTTCCTTGTGCCTCTGAATTCTTGCTTTCCTGTGGAATGCTTTCAGGCAGAAGCTCAGTTTGTGAATAAGCACCAGGTATGGGAATCCTGGAGGTAAATTACTCTGTGCAGTGAATGGAGCAACACATCATTTTGCAGCTAAATGTTCTGCTGCAGATTTGCGTTGCACATAGGTAAATTCTATTTCAATAGTTGCTTGTGATTTTTCTGAATGTCAGTTTTCATTCCTTTTTTTTTCTTTTTTCTTTCTTTCTTTCTTTTTGCCTCGCATAAGAAATGCGCATCTGACCTGGGCCTGTGTTCAGCATGTTTGCTTTATCTCGCCATGATTGGCCAGTGCCGTCGACTGTCACAAAGTATATCAAGTCACACAGTATATCAAACTCAAGTTTTGCTGGTCATTCCAATATTTATTGGTGCTGCGCACCTGCAAGTGGCGCTTTCCCTAACGACGCTCTTCAATTAGTTTTCACAGACGGAGGTTGGTGAGTGGCCCAAACGTGGGGTGTGCTTCAGGGTGGCATTGGTCTCCTGTGCTCTGTTTCTGCGCCACTTTCCTGTCATGGGGTGAAACCAACCTGCGTGCTTTGCTGCTGGAGGCGTTGCAGAAACCGACTGTACCATAATTTTAATGAGCGGTTATTGTATTCATAGTGTACTATACTATCATAAGATAGTGTACTATCATAAGATTAGACATCTTATGATAGGCTGCTAGTTCCAAAGCACCCTCTACTGCAGCTTCCTTACGAAGGAGGTTAGGCCTAGCAGTGCCCAGCAAGCGGTGTGCTGCCAACACGCCAGTCAGCGGCTCGTCTCTACATTAAGTGAGTCACTAGCGCGGGTGCAATATATTCTTGCTTCCAGGTTACAGATACGCTATGCAATTCTCATAAAGTAGAATCGCTATCGTACAAATCTCACGGGGTCGCAAAAATTATTCCTATCTTCCGAAACAAACTAAATTCAGATGCAGAATTTTCGCAAATGTGTTTTTGGCTGACGGGTTTTTGCATACACCACGCACCTCTGCTCAGTGCTAGCGGTGCGCTCCGCACAACTGGCGATCACGGCGTCACCAATGTACGGGATGCGCTGCCACTCACTGTTTGCAGTGCGCACCCTGCGACTGGTGGTCCCGGCATTCGGCAATGTACAGGCAGCTAGCAGTTCGTGCTTGGGGGGGGGGGGGGGGGGGGTCGCGGCCCATGCAGCTGTGTCATCCACAGTGGGGCGGGAGGTTGCTTATAACATCTGAATTGTACCCACTATGTGGCCAGGGAATTTTACGAATTCATGTCATCCTCAAATTCGTATCAACTGGGATTGTATTGCTGAGATTCTGCTGTGAATCGAACTATCAATACATTGAACTATTTTGGGATCTTCGAGTTCGATATGTGCAGGCTCAACTGCACATATAAAACTTCCTAAACCATGACAATCCACGTTTTCAGTAGAACGTGTGTGCACTTGCTGTGTTTTATTTTGTAATGTTTTGCAGATGTGCTTGCACATATGTAGAAATTAGGTGGCACGTTACTTTTCAAATTAACGAGTTTCCTCTTTTATGCAGAGTTGCCTGCTGGCAAGGAAGTACACTTTCCTGTGGGCTTTAGCAACAAGGGTGAAACGGACTTTGTGTTGGACACCATGGACACGTCCTTCCGTTACCCAATGGACTCCACTTTTTACAGCCAGAATGTGAGTATTCAATAAGTGGCTTTCTCCCTGGGCAAACCTGGAATATGTCAGCCTCGACAGGTGGTGACCATCGAAATTGAGTGTGCCACATCAGCATTTCGCTTTCAGATTTCATAATGGTCAGGATGTTGATGTCTACTCAGCAGTGTCTTGTTTCAAGTGAAGAGAAGTGAAGAGAGGCTGCTTTCAGGAATAACAAAACTTTGGAAAATTGATTAGCAGCTTGAGTACTCCTCAGACTGTCCCATTAGTATCCCTGGTATGTTGTTTTGCTACGCACATGAAAGTAGTTACTGAAGGAGTGATCTAATAGAGCTGGGCATAAATTGTTTCAAACTTCTCCTATACCCAATGATTTTTCTTCTAGTTGGCACCACTTTTATCACAGTTACGGTAATTTGAGAGCATGTGTGTACTTTTGCGATCAAAATATTACAGGACGCGTGTTCTTGGAAAAAGAAAAAGTGATAGTGTTTTACCATAGTTAAGCCAAGTAGATGTGCGAAAGCGTATGTTTAGCCTGGTTGACTCATTGCTTTGCTTCGCTGGGTCGTGGTCACATCTGGCTATGGTATTAGACTCGGGTTAAGCTCTTATCAAGGTTAAGCTGATCTGATCTGTTTGTGCTGCAGATGGAAGTTGATGAAGAGAGCGATGTGCAGTGCAGAGCACGAGAGCAATTTAACACAAAGCATGATCGGCTGCGGTGATTGCATGGTGCTCTCGTGCAGTGGCTAGCGAAACTCATCTGTTCACGCTGCCGTGGGTTCAGAACCCAGTCGTGGCAACATTTATTTTACTTCTGCACCCTCGAGGTCAGGGACGCCTCAAGATTCTTGTTTGGGTTTCATTGTAGCTCTTCCTTGCACCACAGTCGCGTGGTAGTGTGGCCAGCGGAAGAGCATACTTGTCCCCTCACACCTTGACACAGTTCGGCCGACCGGATTAAGTGACTGCGCCAAAAATATTTTTTCCCACACACTCGCGTATTGTCAACTTTTGATCGCAACAGTGCATGCATGCTGCCGTGCCTTCTCTGTAGCAAATGAGATTATGCTCAGCCGTGATGAAGTTTGGTGCCTCGGGGAATGCTAGGAAACATTTATGCATGTATATGTTTGTGTGGTGCATGCTCATAGGCTGTAAAAAAAGCTTTTCTTTCTGGGACTCAATTCTTAGAAATTTCAGGTTTGGCTGAAATTTCGCAATATGGTTAAGCCTGGATGCAACAAAGCTCCAGGTAATGAATTTGTCAATATTACGAAGTTCCCAATTCTCCAGTGATGCACCCATTGGAGCGTTTGTATTTGTGAACTCCTTGTAACAGAGGTTTGTGGTGATTAATTTTATATATAATGAACTCGGTATGCCAACTATGTCTTAGCGGGTGCTGCGGTACTCGTAATTGGGCCGAACCACGCGAAAGTTTCTCAACAGTAAAAACAAGCACCACTCTAGGAAAGTCTATGATTTCAATGAGCGAATGCAGTTGACGCAATGCGCCATGCTGCAGTGTTGTCAACACCTCTCTGGGGCAAATGCAGCAGTCTCCAGAGCTGTCACTTTTGTAACGTTGCACCGAGTAGCATTGCAACAGTTCAAGCCCAAAAGCAGCCCGAAACAACAGGACGTAGTAAAGAAGGCACGGTACGAGCAATGCACACCCATCGCTGCCACTCAATTGCTCGCGGGATTCTGGCACTGACCGATGCTGTATGCCAGGAGTGGGTGGAGAGCGCTGGGGACTTGAGTAGTCGGTTGATCAGGGCGATGACAGCCGGCCAAGTTGAGAGAGGGCGCATGTGGGAAGAGGCCTCTGACTACGCTGCCTCCTCCACTCTCTCCACCCCACGCATAGTGGTACCGTGCGAGCTGTGGCAGACAGAGATGGTGGCAGTGGCTGTCACAGTCTCGTTATCAGGGCGATGACTTAATGGCTTCTTCCTGTGTGACTTCGAGTAACGGGGGTTTACTCTGAATATTTGAAGATGATTTCACATACACTTATTTCCCTTTTTAGTTTTCATTTTGCACCGACCTTTTGCGTCTTCACATGAAAACTTCTTGTAGTGAAGAATTGCACTCTTCTCAGTTTCGCTATATCCACCTTGAATTGTATTCTGACACTAAATTTAGTTAGATGGCCAAATCTTCTGCAGGAGTGGGCCACCTACATAAATCATGTCTTTAGCATAACTAGCTGCGCAGCATTTGACAAGGGAAATGAGTTCAACATTACCAGCATGCTCAGTACATCAACACTGAGCACAGATCAAAGTTGGCCTGTATCGATGGGTTGGTGCGTTTCAGTGACAAGGCGGTTACTTCCATGCAAATGGAGCTGTTGTAAGCTAGAAATGGCTAAAAGCCGAACTGTAGATATCGCCACCACCGGTCATTCTCGCAGGGAAATTGCGGTGCAGTGAGACATTTTTTCTCAAACGGTCCCCTGAGGCCAGGCATACACTTAGAAATTGTTATCACTGAGACTTTTTCGCTCTGGATATCATGAGTTGAAATCAGTTTGTGGGGAATATTTTAAATCCAATTTCTCAGCAATAAATTCATTTCATGCAGCCGGACTCGCATCAACATAGCGAGAAAAAGCTGCAGCATCAATTTCTACGGAGAATGGACAAACAAAGCTGATGTCAGGATGACGTGCTAGTGCAATGAAGACTGCACATGCAGGAAGGTATGTTTGTCTGATCTGTTAAGGGTTATTTCTGGAAGTGTGGAGTTGCCTGTTGAAATTCAGCCTAAGCACCTTATCATGAGTTGGGTGGATTAAGTAGGGAAAAAGAAAATGAAGAGAAATAAGGAGGTTTATAGACGGAGAAAGAAGACTGAGTGGAGCAGTAAGGACTCATGGAACATGGTCAGAAGAGGAATGTGAAGCCTGAACACGACTTTCTGCAGGACAGAAAAAGATTAAGTCAAATATTTGTGTCGAATAAGCAAAAGACAAAGCAAGGGCTGCAAAAAAATTAGCCGACAGTCACGGCTGTGTAGCACAACATTCTGCAAAAGCAGTTTGTGGGACCTTCTCGTTGAGCCTCGGCTCTCACGGCATGGAAGCAGAGTTTTCTCGCTTTCACGTTTTTGCCGTAATGTTTCGTGTGCCACAATGCACCAAGGATACCACAGACCCAAGGAGCGGCAGTTTGCGCAAGTGCTGCTTTGTTCTGCTGCACACAGATACACTAGACTCCTGTTTAGACGAACTCGGTGAAGACAAATTCTCGGGTAAGAGGAGTAATGCGATACCATGTGGTTGGTTCCCATTAGGATTCAGTGTTTTTTTTTAAGAAAGTCTCCTAAAGACGAACTGTTTCGTGCGTGATTCAGTTAAGACGTGAACTTTCATAGCAACTGCGAACCCCAGCAACCCCATGCAACGATATTCGCGGAGTGTCTGTGCAACACTGTCGAACAAAGGAAAAGTATATAAAAAGCTTCCCTGCAGTGAGCACACCCTGTCAGGAAGACTTCTGCCCAACTTCACGGCGTTGTGCGGGGAACCTGTCTTGCAAGGCACCTTTGCTGTTGCATGGGTGGGGTGCAGATTCCAGATCTCTGCACCGTGCATGCGTCACCTGCGACACATTGACACCGGCAGACTAAAAGGCGTGTAGGGGTGGAGTAGGTCATTGGTTGACTTAGAGCTTAAACAGTTTGGAGCCGTACTTAACTGTGACTGAGGCACATGGTGCACCTGCTCGTAAAGTTGACAACGGCTACACTGCAGAAGGATCGAGATAAGAGAGAGATGCACGTCTGCCCAGGTGGGCAGCACCTTCAGAGCAGTTAGAGCCTTAGAAATTGCCAGGAACAAAAAATAACAAATAGAAGTCTCTCTAAAAGAGAGCGAAAAAGATTGAAAAGAAGAAAATTAGCCCAGTGCGATTTTTAAGAAGGATAACGTGTTCCATGCCCTCAGTGTTTAGCCTACTTCATGCGTAATGCCATTTATGTTCCGTTTGCAATTATCCTCCCACCGCAGGGTCGTTGTATTTATTTTTTACTGCGCTAGCACAAAGAACCGCACTCACCGATTTCACCACTGTCTGTCTGGCGACGTGGATTGCTCAGGGGAGAGCAAGCTGGGTCACACAAGCCTCGCCAGTGGCAGCAGCTGCCATCACAGAGCCGTGGCGCATTGCGTAACCGCTGCACCACTGTGCCAGCAGTGGTATGAGGTCTCCCAGCGGTCAAGAGTGTAAAGTAGAATGACCAGTTCTGCATAAATGGGCATTAACCTATTAAAGCTATCAGGTGATACAGTTAAGGCGGAGCCCCCCTCACCATTTTTGGCAGTCTTTGTCTGAAGCCGTGGTTGACCTTGAAAACCGAGCCTCGAACCGAAGTGAAAACCGAAGTGCTCACCTAATTCACATTTGGCCTAACCACGCTAAGTGGTCAGCTATTTTTTTCATGTAACACACATTTCGACATGCATAGCATGCTCACATATCTCCTCTCTCTCTCTTTTTTGAGGCGCTTCTGATAAGGTGAACAGAATTTCTGATCCCTTGATGTTCAAGTCTACTGTATTGTGTTCAGCCAGCTCAGTAACAGGGCATCTCAGCCTGCCTCTTCTCATTCCCTCGCTGTCAGTCTTCTGTGTCATTGTCTCCAATGCCACAGAATCGAGAAACATGCCCTTAAGTAGTGTTGCACTGTGAGAGAAGAGGTGACTTGCCCTGGGGGCAGGCTGTTCCAAATGTCAATGGTGCTGCAAGGGAGCAAGCTGTCTTCGTCATGTCCCTAGGCCTAACAGCCGGGCGTGGATGCCACTCACTTCTGTGCTGGTCTGTTGCACAGACTCGTGTCAACACAGCATAGCCCGAAGTGAGTGCCTCTGGTCATTGATGTGGTGAACTGCTGGCCATGGACCTTTGTCGTTACTACTAGAAATCCGTTTCCAGTGCCGTGGTACTGCTGACTTGGTGCAGACTCGCTAGCACGACCTCTGCCGGAGCCTCGTCACGGGAAAAAGGTACCTGTACATCTTCAGCAGTGCAACGCAGCAAGTAGAGTCAAGTGTCTTTTTCTACCCACGCTAGTTTGTTAAACATTTGGTTTCAAGCATTAGGACTTCATTGGCTTATTGTCAGTAGTAGTTTTCTTCTTCGTTTGGTGTGGCATATATATGTGCTTTGTGAATTGTGTGTCATATAAAATGTTTCATTCCATATACAATCACTTGGCCGACTCTTCAGCTTATGGCTCACTCTTGTGCAGAAGGCTTCCCAACTTTGTGACTATTTTTGATGAGCCTCCCATCAAATGTCACAAAGTTGCTAAGCTTCATTCTTTGTGTGAGTGGATTATAATCTGAAGAGACAGATCAGGTGGTTGCACAGGGGACAAAACATTTCATACGACAGACAATTCGCAAAGTGCAGAGATGCATGTCAGCTGCCACCATGTGTCGCTTGCACCTGTCACCGGCATGAACTGCATATGTGCGCTAGAACTGGTATACCGTATTTACTCGCATAATAGGCGCACTTTTTTTCCAGAAAATCCGGCTCAAAGTTCGGGGTGCGCCTATTACGCGGGGTAAAATTTCCGGAAATTTTTTGACTCGCAAAATTGAACACACCGCGTAAACGCATTCGTGTACAGGCCGCACCCCGTTTTCGCGAAGAAAATGTTAAAAAAAAGAAGGTCCGTGTAAGGGCCGCACCGAAACTTTCGGAATGCACGCGCCGAGGCCTCCGCGAACGGCTCCGGCTGCGCGCAACGGGTGCTTGATCGCGGAGGCCACACACGCGCACAGGAGCTTCCAGACGCTGCCCAAGGCCAAGCTCATCATCATCATCATCATCGTTTTCCTCCGCCGCGAGCTTTCGCTATCTATATCGCCATCAGCATCTCCAGCTCGTTTTTTTTTTTTCTTGTTGTTGCTGTCAAGTGCCGGGATTTGCGGTGCCGCGATAGTTATCGTGGTTTATGGCTTTGCCGCGGAGCGTTGCTGTTTTAGCTCGACTGGCAAGCACCTTAACAGCTACACGGCTGGGAGTTTGCTCTCGAACGCAGCAAGCCAAGCGTGCGGCAGGTCAGAAAATACGACGTGGCCGAGAAGTGCGGCAGTTGCGACTGCAGCGTCCCTAAATTTTCGTACGCGACTCCAAGCGCCGAGGTTTTCGCGGGCCTAAGTCGGGAACGTTTCCGGCTGGAGATGAAGCCTTCCAAACAGACGTTTAAAGTGAGCATCCCTGAAAACTGTGTGCGGCTGTTCTACGCGATGTCGTTGTACGTGCTGTGGGTCCGCAGCAGCTGCGACGGCAGCAGCACTAGTGGGACTAGTAGTCAGTTCAGCAAAAACTTTGCTAAAATAAAGATTGGGAAGCGGGGGGTGGCGAGGCGTCGGCTTGCAATCGTGTAAATACAATATTGATCACAGTGCCAAGTTCGGGGTGCGCCTATTAGGCGCGAAAATAAAAAAATCTGATTTTTCGCGCCCTAACTAGGGGTGCGCCTATTATGCGAGTGCGCCTATTACGAGAGTAAATACGGTAGTTTGTTTTCAACCGGTGGAGCCCAGGAGAGGGTGGAGGAGAGGTGTGCATGTGCTGAACAGCCGTATGAAAAAGGCAGATTAAAGTACTAATGCTTGAAACCAAAGTCCTACAAACTGGCTCGCATGGAAAAAAGAACCTTGAGGCCTCAACATGCTATGCCATATCGGTGAACACATACAGGTACCTAGTTCTAGTGATAAGGTCCCGGCAGAGGTGGTGGTATGTGGGTCTGTGCCACATGAGCAGTAGCACGGCGCTAGACCCATTGATCCCTCGTAGCAGCAACTAATGTCGGCAGCTGGCAGGTCATAACGTTCCGTTGACGGGGGTGTGCAGTGGGTGGAAAGGACTGGAATGAAAGCCAGTGACGTCCATGCCTGGTCAGTGGGCCTCGGGACACTGCAAAGCCTGCTTGCTGCCTTGTAACACCACTGATGTCTGGAACAGTTTGCCCAAGGCTTTGTCTTTCTCTTCTGACCATGATCCACGAGTCCTGTTATAATTATTATTCTTCGCCGTCTCTTTTGTCTTCTTCCTTCTTCTATAAACCTTCTTCTCTTCTTTATCATCTTCTTTCTCTCTCTCCCTACTTTATCCGCCTTAATTCATGACACACCTCCACTGGGTCCTAAGAACTTGACTGAAATGAAGTGTCGGGGATGGGATTTATTACTAAGATTTTATCCTACAGCCTGTGCATTATCCTATTTTGATACATGCAGTGGGCTGATTTTTCTCTTTTAAAAGGGACTTTAATTGATAACACATTTCTTTTTGCTTTTAGTTCACTGCCATTGGTTGCAACAGGGTGGTAAAGCCCAAGCAGCAGGCCACGCTGTCTTACAGCTTCTTCACCAGTGAGAGCTTCAGTGCTGGGCCCTTTGGTTTGGCTGTGGATCTTCGGTACAGAGGAGCTGTAAGTATCGCATCTTGCTGCATTATCTTTTCGCTTGTGAAGTTAATGCCTGATTAGTCAAAAGTGAAACACAGAAGATATGTATAGAAGCACCTCATTGATACTTATTGTTCTTTAATGCAGGAAAAACTTGTTTTCTGGGATAACGTATAATTGGAAGTGCCTAAGATTTTGAAAAATATAACTGTTGAGAGGTACAAGGGCGGCATTTATTTACAATTTCACTTCATAAGAATGTCGATTACCATTTCTTGGCACAAGGTCTGAAAAGACACTTTTCTAGTGTTAACGCAGTTCAGCCCGTATTTACGTTGTCCTTAGGACGGGAGAAACTTTGCAACGCATCCGGTCCGTTGACAGCGGTGGTGTAAGTAACCGGGATATCTTCCTCGTTGCTTTCATACGCGTCAGTTCCTTGCATTAATGCACTGCAGGGAAGCTGCTGTGGTGACTGGATGTTGCAGTGTCCCTTCATGCTGCGTTCCCCAGACTGGGGCTGCTTGTGTGTAAGCGTATCTTGTAGTCTTGTGATGCTTTGCCCTCTTGCCCTTACGCACTGCAAAGAATCCGCTGTGTTTCTTCTCTTCATGTCTCATTCACATTGAGACGGCCCCCTGTATGTTAAGGCACTGCTTTGGTTTTTTTTTACACTTCTTCATCTTTTTATGCTTTGCCCTTTGCACCCAGGCACTGCAGGGAAGTCGTGGCGGCAGATGAATGCATTAGTGTCGCGTGTTCCCAAGTTCAGCCCGCTCTTGTGTTTGTGCACCTGCTGTTGATCACTAAACGTATTGTAAGACCAGTATTTGTTGAAATTTTGAAAATAGTTGCCAGAAAACAATGTTATACGGGAGCTTGGGTATTAACCTGAACAAAATCAGTGTAACTCTGTGGGAAATTTTTATTGCCTGCAATTTTGAGTGTATGACCCAGGAACTTTTCAGCGAGGTTCTACTGTATTTGAGCATGCTTGCAGCAAGGGTAGATTTAATGGGCAGCATTATTATTAATGAAGTTTGGATTGGTTTGGTTTATGGGGTTTAACGTCCCGAAGCGACTCAGGCTATGAGAGATGCGGTAGTGAAGGGCTCCGGAAATTTAGACCACCTGGGGTTCTTTAACGTGCACTGATATCGCACAGTGCACGGGCCTCTAGAATTTCGCCTCCATAGAAATTCAACCGCCGCGGCCAGGATCGAACCCGCGTCTTTTGGGTCAGCCGCCGAGCGCCATAACCACTGAGCCACTGCGCCGGCTATTGTCTGCATAGTTGCTTACTTCAGGTTCCATATGTGTCCTTGAAAACCTTTGAGTGCAAAAAAAGGTGTTTTCAAGGGCTCTTAAAAGTCCTAGTATTTCTGTTGGTCCTTGAAAAATCCTTGAATTATGGCGTGCTAAAGGGTGTCACATTTTTAAATGGTAGCTGTAACCATAAGGAGCAGGAAGAGATCAGAGCGGATCAGGGCACCAGTGTGATTTGGTGATATCCTGGCTGAAACAGAGGGGAGGCAAACTTTGGCAGGGAGTGGCAGAGAGTCTGGCCGCATAGCCTGAGTCGCTTTGGGACGTTAAACCCCCATAAACCAAACCTCTTGAATGTAGCCATGAACAAGCTCCGAATGCTTACCAGAGTCTGAACATTCATGATGATTGACAAAGCGCAACAATAAAAACTGGTAAAACGTGGCCAGCAGTGAAGCCAAGTGTGGCTAACAGAGTCAAAGAGAAACTATGCGTAAGCAGTGTCTGCAGCTCTATCAGCTAACAACACTCCCCAGAAGCGCTGCTGTTCTGAGTGGCGGTGCCGCCGTGATTGGAACTCCGGCTTTTCCATCAACTATCAGCACTCCCATGAGCGGCAAGTGTGCAGTAAAAGTAAAAAGGAAAAAACCTTCCAAACAAGCGAGCAAAATAGCCGAATGACGAACCACACTATAGCATCCCTGCTATCTCGCTTGTCTCACCTTTATTAATGGTGCTATGCTTTGGTTTTGATTGTTGGTTGTCCCCCCAAATTCGTAATTTCAAAATGGAAAAAAAAAAAGGTAGACTTATAGTTCTGCTAATACAGTACTTTTTGTGTGCAAGTCGTGTGCCACCTCTAACACAGTTAACTTGAAACCGCATTAATAATGGCGCAGGTCTTGCTAGTACAGTGCATTTATGCCAGAGGACTGGTTCTGAACTGAGAAGCAAGAGCATAAAAAAAGAAAAAAAAAAGGCTTGGAGTATAGCCTCATTTCATTTTTTTCTTTACCTTGTTGGGCCGTTATGAAATGGGATTGAGATGATAATTTGCACCAAATGCCGCATCATTTTTTCACAGGCGGAGGTTTTTTTAACCTGACAGGCATGTAGTAGTTAAAAACCACTGATATATACTGCTTAATGCACGAATCGCGAGCTAGTGTGGAATAGTTCATATTCAAGTATGCACGGTGAAGTGATTAAAACAACCTTGCTTGAAGCATCTGCGTGCCTATTGCTACTTTGGATTCATGATGGGCAAGTGCTGCCGCTTTATGAGGACCATGTTTGAGTGCATTATGGGAATAGGTCAGGATGCTCCCCTGCATACGTGGAGCAGAACATTGCTATAAGAAAGCAGTAGCAAGAATTTTTTAACAGAAGCCTCGTTATCCTGGGCCTGTATAGTTGCCTAAGGGTCTTGATTGTTTTTCTTCTGCACAATTTGTTGCTTGTTGCCTAATATGTGCTTTATTTTTACATCCTTTCAAGGATGGTAATGCCTTCTAAGATGCTGCCTTCAACGAAACAATCGAAGTAGTGGAAATCGATGAAGGACTTGATGGAGAGACATAAGTGATTGATTTTGGTGCGAATTCACTACTTCACTAGCAATTCTGTACAGGCAGTATTTGTCTGAAGCCTCTCAGATACCTTACGGAATAATATTGCCGCAACTGGGTTTTGAACCCACTTCAGCACAAACAGATCAGCTTCGCTGGCCACTGCATGAGAGCACTGTGCTGTGGCCACAACCGATCAAGCCTCGTGTTTTACTGCCGCACTTTCGCGCTAAGCATTGCATGTGGTCCCCTTCATTAACTTCCATCTGTGTGCAAAAAACACTATAAGCCTCCGACCCTACGAAATCTGCTGGTAGACACGAATTTGAGACAGTCACGAAAGGAAAGGAAAGATGCATAATTGGTTCTCCCTGGCTCAGTGGAAATGTCATTCGTGCTTGGAGCTATGTGGCGGTAGTGCGTGAGGTGTGCGCTGCATGCTTTGGCAGAAACGCAGCAGTGGAGCAAAATGTGTGAAAGGAGGCAGAGACTTGGCACTCGCAGCGTTGCAGACTCCGATGATATTGAGGAAAGTAAAGGTGCATGACTGGCTCCCTGGGTCAGTGGGTACCTTAATCGCGCCTTTAGGTATGTGGCGGTGGTGTCCACTTCAAAAAAAAAAAAAAACTGCTTTTGCACAATATACTGTGGTCAGCACTACTAAACTACCGACCAAAATTATTCCGTGAAGCCTGAGAAGAAAGGAAGCTTAACCATAGTTACTGTTCTAGGTTGGTTCAGCAGTAGTGTGGTCAGGATGGCTTGGCTTAATTCTAAACGTCCCCTGAAGTTGAACCAACATTCCGTTTAAAAAGTGTCAAAGTAGTAGCTATTTATTTGCATAATGAATGCAGCCCATTTTTTTTGCATGCAGTCTGCTACTGGTGGGAAGTGTTAGCCGCTGCCTTTTCTTAAACACCAGCAAGTACGCATATAATATAAGGCGCCAGCCATTGATTGTAAAGACTACTATGTCTCACCCTGCAGAACGACCGGTCTATAAGAATGATTTGCCGGGTGTCTAACAACCAGAACAATCCACACCTGGTCGCAAAGGATTTCTCTGTTCAGTGTGCCATACTGAGGGTTGTTTGGACTTGTAGTAGTTTTGCTTCGCGCTGAGTGCTGAGAGCTGTGTTAAAGTGAACTAGAATTGCTCTCTTTAGGCAGCGTGATGGGCTCCTAAGTGTGTTGGAAACTGTGCTCTCCGGCATGAAAACTATGCTGAAAGGTGCGTTTGTTTCATTTTCAAAAAGAGCTGTGCCGGATGCAGTAGCTATTTATATCAGCCTACTTTTTCGTCCAGTTTTTACCGCCTCTTATTCTGAACATTTCACTTTGCGTAATGAACACAGGTCCCAAATTTTTGTTTGTTTTTTTTTTAATTATTTTTTTTTCGGAAAAAAATGTGTATTCATTATGCGAGTAAATGTGGTAATATGGCTATAGGTAGGGATGCCTTTGTCCCTCTTCTGAGCATTTATACGTTAGAAATATTTACTCTACAAAGCTATTTGCGACATCCAGTTAAGCTGTTATTGATATGGCATGAGTGTTCAAGGAACATGTGCAACAATAATGAGCATATTCTGCTGCTGAATGGGACAAATGCCTTAATGCTATGAGTACAAAATGAACATTGGTGAGAGTGAAGCCTCAGTTCTCAAGCAAATGTTCCAAGCAAGAGGACTTGTCTTATGACTTATGTCTTAGGACTGGGCTTATGAGCGAGATATTATGAAGAACTGTTTGCTGTGAAACAACACACTCACCTGTGCCAGCAAATGTTCATACTGCACAGAATTCATTTGCATGATCTTTTTTGATGCAGGCACAAAAGTGGCTGCTAGTTAAAAGCTAAGTGATCAACTTGAAAAGGCACCGAGGACCACTCCACGCTAATTTTGGTCACAATAAAAATTCTGTGCCTCTTTCTAGTCGTATTGATAATATGTAATAACAAATGACTTTTATTGCTGCAAAAATTGTGTTTATAAAGATTTTCCTGCCACTCGATTCAAGCTTGTGTCATCTGCACTGAAAAAGTGTCTTTGATCACCATTTCCAAGTGAATGGAAGTACAGCCTATAGCCTCCGAGATCCGCACAATCATGACAACAAAGGTCTTCATTTCAAGAAACAAAAGGTGATCGCAGCAGGCATCCAGGAGGAGCCAGAGGGCCTCACATCTGCATGATGACAGCTGCGACAAATTCTGCTGAACCGTCACTGGAGCAAAAAGACACTTTTCGAGGCGCTTGTGCATAATTTCGTGCTTGATGGCTGTTTGTCACGGTTGCAAACGTCAAGTGTTCTCACTCTCATGCTGTGGAAAAACCTCTTGCACGAAGTACCGTATAAACGAGTGTAAGGGTCGCAGCCGTGTACGGGCCGCACCCTGTTTTCCCGAAGGAAATATTTTGTTTTGAAATCCATGTAACAGCCGCACCCGGACTTTCGATCACCCATGTGACGATACCCTTCTAAATGCTTGTGCCATGGCCTGCGATCAGCTCTGCCTGCGAGCAACTGTTGGCGGCCCAATGGTTGGCAAATAGGCCCTCGAATCCGGAAAAAAAATTGCGGCCTGTTGAGATGGGCGTCATCGAGTCTCGCTTCGAAGCAGCCGGCACACACGTGTTTCCTGGTGGCTCCGAGCAACTCGAGGGTTGGGGGCCCCCAGGCCTGCCGTCATGGACCGCACGTAGAGGGCCCAGGTGACAGCTGATTCCAATTACCAAGTTTGCCCGGTCGGAGTGCAGGACCAAAACGAAGGGGCTGAAGTTTAAGCAAAACCAGACCCCCTTTCCGAAGTGTCTGCACGTGTCAACACCACTGCCGGTGCTGTGGGGAGACGGATGGTATCTTCTCCAATTGCCGTGACCGTGCCGGGGAACAAAGGGCCTCGTTTCTTATGGCTGTTCGGCATGCCAATCATTGCAATGAGCTGGCAGGCATCATCCCCAACCCTCGCGATCATCTCCAGGGACGAGGGACCACTTTCCGGCCTTTTCGTGACCTCGCGTTCCGGACTTGAGCAGCGGGCGTCATTTGATGAAGAACAGATGTCGGTGACCCGCGGCAACCTTCGGCTGGCCAGAAACCATCACCTGCCGCAGTCGACGCTACTTCGTTGGCAACCTTCTTTCCCTCAGACTCAACACACGATGGGGGCGTGACCATAAGTGCGGTGGTGTGTTGGTGTGCACAAGTTAAAGCTCTAGGCCCCTCCCACCCCGGCGTGGGCGTCCTCAACCTAGTGAATTTAGGGAACGAGAACAGTATAAAACTCGACTACAGATGCGGCAGAGTCGTCTCATTTCTGTTCACTTGGCTTGTAAAAATGTAAATAAACCCACTCGTAATCTTCCTTCCATCACTCAACTCATTGACTCGACAGCACTCCTGTCTGCGGTGGTGGGAACGGGTGTCGACTTGACCGTGGTTCCATCAAGCAGCGGCAGCAGCTAGCAGCGACTCTTAACCCCCATTCTGCCAACAGGCCCTGACATGCGTTTATACGGTGACTGCTGTAATAATGTAATGACAGTCGGCGAGCTGAAGACACTGTGCCAGGAGACTAAGGTTGGCGAGGTGGCAGGGCCTCTTGGTCTCCAGTCTGCACACAATGTGTGTCCAAAGCAGCGGAGCAATATTGCCAATATGTGCTGTTGAAGACATTTTAGCTAACTCCGCTTATACTAGCCATGCTTGAAATAAGTTGCTGACAATTGTGCAAAGCCTTTGACATTTCTGTCATTTCAACTTTCTGGCTTTTGCAAATTAGCTTGCATGCAGCTGCGAACCCTGTTGGTAGCACTAAGCTAGAATATGCACTCTTTTCTCTGCTGTTTGATTTTATTTACAGAAGAAGCCAGCCAGTAAGCAAAAGGTGGAAATGGGTACTACAAATTCCAGTGATGTGGACTATGATTGGCTCCCCAAGGAAACTCGTGACCTGAGTGAGTGGAGGTTTTTTGTGCAGTTGTGTAGCCCTAAAATGGTTCACCCACTGCAGTAATATGAGGTTTTGCATGATGGCACTATAATTTCACACCAAATTTCTCTTTTGTTCCGTTATTGTAACGGCAACATGCAGCATGCCACAGTTCAACTTTCTGTGTTGCGAATGCTGTCTTGCTAAGCTGAATGTTGTGTGCATATAGCATCGCATCAGGTGGCTCTAGCTACTTCTTCGACAATGGCCTTAGTTCTGTTGTTTTTGTGTTACAGTTATTGGAGCTGTTGTAGTTTACCCAACATGTAATCGACAAGAAATACAGCATTGATTTGAGTGCTATGCCAGTTCCACCGAGAGGTCAACCCTGCTACTTGCTGCTGAATTTTGGCAAAATGTATACCCACCTTCTTTGTGAGATTACCGTCCCTCCATGATAAGCTCACAATCACCACTCTTTAGCATCGACAAATGATGTGCATGCAAAGAAAGAAATTTTGTTCTCTCAGGCATTGGATGCCTGAGAGGATGCCTGAGGATGCCTCTTAAGGGGAGACGAGGGTCTTAAAACTCACCTTTTTATTTATGGCTTGAATCTCATGAAGTTTTGCACACAATTGCGTTTTTCTCTTCTGATTCTAAGAATGTAGTCATAATTGAGCTGGTGGTCTTCGATCAAAAGTTATCTTAAATTCTAGAGGGTAATTAGGTAATTTCTTATGAAGCTTTAACCCTTTAACTGCCAATTTATTTTCCGAAAAACGTACCAAAATCGCGAATTTCTTTTAAGTGACCATAATTTTCTTCATGTAATTCTGTTTCTGAAAATATATTACTTCGATAGTTTCTGGTTAAAATTAACACAAAAAGTTTAAAAATGAAAACAGTTTACGAGGGTGGCTTTCCCACAGTGCTTGCCGTAGTAATGGGTGGAACGCATTGAAATACCATGTATTTATTTCATATTATACGCTGTGACACAAAAGAAAGTGCCTAGACATTGCTTCGTCCTAAAAGGAAGGCCTCGTTCAGCCTTGATATCATGGCCCACAACTTCCAATGCCTGGGGTGCTGGTGGGTCGCTTCATCCACGGTTTTCATATCGGTGAAATGGAGGCAGTGCATCAACGCGTTGAAGCGGTTCCTGCTCATGGCCTTCCTGAAAACTGGTGTCTACAAAACTTCTTTTGTAGACCAGTACATTTCTACTCAAGGTGTACCAACAATACCCTGCAATATTATCAGAGCAAGGAAGACCATGATCTCATCACGGTCTGCCGGTTTCTATGCAGAACGCCGAGCAGCAAAGTACTCTTCCGGATAGCGGTTCGTCCTGGAGACGATTACGTCAATGATGTCCCAGTCAAAAAATACCTAAAACCAGCCGAGAATGTCGTAGACGTCAGTGGGCTGCTGCAAGATCCCAGGCACTGAAGAAAAATGAAACCATGGAGGCGCTAGCGGCGGGTTTTTCGTGCTCACAAGCTCCCACACACGTGCAGCGACTCACCCTCGTCGTCGTCATGTAAAGCCGACTCCAGCACATACAAAGCCCGAGTCACTTTGAGAAACAAATTCCGTATTCTCAGAAATGCTGCTGTCACAATTGTTGAAGAAGCAGCTTTTTTTCTCGGGACACTGCCACCACCGGCATTCCTCATTGATGACGCCATTGTGAAATGGCTCTTTCGAGCCTTCAATTACGCGCCATACGCACAAAATGCATTTTTTATGGTTGACTACCGCCCTCTAGTGTTCAAAATCGCAACCAATGCAACTGACGACCGTAACTCGTCTTTTGAGGTGGCAGCACCGCAATATCGGGCTGGACGAGTGTGACTCGTCATTGGCGATTTTGGTACGATCTCCCATGACGAGTACAGCTCGGGGTTGGCGGTTAAAGGGTTAATGAACTTTCTTACTGCATTTTGCTGATTTTAATTCATTAATGGATAGCCAGAGAATTCCCATACCCGATGACATTCTTCCTTTTTTTGTTTGGGCCACATATAAATAGCAACTTACAATTAGCTTAACGAGTTGCAGCGTCAAATACTGCGACCTTTTACGCTAGACATAGTATATCACGATGACATCCCTTTAAAGGTAAACGAAGAATGCCACCGGGTATGGGAACTCTCTGGTTATCAGTTCATGTAAATAAACGGAATAAAATGCAATGAGAAAGTTCATAAAAGCTGTGTAAGAAATTACCTAATTACATTCTAGACTTTGTAAGATTTAAGACCACCAGCTCAATTATGATTACATATTTGGAATCAGAAGAGAAAAATGCATCTGTGTGCAAAATTTCATGAGACTATATTCATAAATAAAAAAGTTAAGACCCTCGTCCCCCCTTTAACCACAGAGCAAAGTGGAACTTATAATTCGGCACACAAAAATTGGCTCACTGTACCTGTTGTTCAAGCCGTATTTAGCTACCACATTGAGGCGGTATCCTTGACTGTCACACAGCAGGTCTTGCATAAATTTTTGATGCGATGAGTTGTGAAAATGTTGAAAAATCTGAGTTTTTAAACACTTATATGGTAGACACTCTTGATGTTAAAGCCATTGGGGTTCCTTTGGGACTGTACTGCTGCCACACCGTACAGAGTGCTTGGGTGTAATCAGATGATGGTGTATTGAGGGCAGCTCATAATTCGTTGCATGTGCTTTCTCTCTCTTTTCACCATCCACGTCCCCCCCCCCGCCCCCTTTATTTTTTCTTTTTAAAACTTGGCTCTCAGGGTTCCGCATCTACTAAGATACAGTACAGCTTGGGTTTTGAGTAATGAAGTAAAACGAGTAACTTGTTACATTGCTTGCATGCATGCAGACCGGTCACCAAAGAGGTCACCACGTCAGTCACCAAGGTCACGACGACTCAAGAGGGGCACTGGATCAGGAGAGGAGTAGTGAGCCATCGAAGTTATGACTGTTGCCCGTGACACTCATGCTGAGCACCACATCGCATCACAGTCATATCGTTGCATCTACTGCCACAGGCATCCTCTTTGAGCGCTGAAATAAGTTACGTCCACTCATCGCTGTGGGAGTGGTTCTTCATAATTTTGTTGTATTAAATTTTGGTCCTGACATTGGCTGGACAGCAGTTTGGTTGGAGACAGGAGCTGCAGTGGGCTGTCATAGGCGACTATAATAAAGAACTTTTTTTTTACTTTTTTTGTGTAATCGCCTGTACTTGTCCTTTTTGGCATCAAGGTACAACTCCACTGCATGTGTAGGATAGGGCTACTTATTCCATATCACTAGAATTTTGTGGGCCTTCATTTGTCATCCAGGTAATTTTTCATAACATCCACTAATTTCAGTTACATTAAGTGTATTAAATACCCTTCATAGAAATGCATCATTACAGTGCTTAAGTAGAAGCTTGATGATATGAATTTAGCAGGGCCCTGAGGAAGATTCCTATCATCCTGATTTGGGTGATCAAAAGCAAGCCAAGTTGAACATGAGAATGAAACAGTTTATTTGGCTCAATTATTCTCTGTCTAAAAAGGTGGTAATATTTGTTTGCACCTTCTTGGCTTTGATTTCCCTGATAAGCCCAGCCTGGAAAGCATAAAACCGTGCCACAGTTTCGTCTCTCGCACTGCCGGCTCTTGCGGGACGGTGCAGAACATCGAGGGTGTTGAGAGTTTCTGCCCCCAATGACAATGGGTCACGCTCTTCTTCATTGCTGTCCAGTGACGACAGTTCATTTGTTCCATCAACCATCTTCAATGTTCCTCAGCCCGCTGGTTGCAATGTTGTCCGAGGTGACGAAGTCGTGAGAAGCTTGAATGTACAGCATCCCCCAGCTTTCAGTAGCCAAATACTCGTTGGACTCTTTGTCAATTAGCAGTGCGACCGGTGCCGTTGTAAATCCACATTTGCTGTGGTAGTTTGCGATTGTATTTGTGCTCACAGTGTCCCAAGACATGGCCAGAAAATGAGCATCAAAGAGACTAGTCTGTAGATTCTTATCTCTGTGATTGATCTTTGCGGAACCAATTTCTCGGAGACCAACCTGGCGGCCCCACGCGCGTTCCAGCTCGAGTGTGCAGGTGGCAGTTGTGCGTTCGTATCATCTGTGCCAGCCTGAAAAACTTTCCGTACAATCCCGAATCGTAATGTATTCTGTACATACTAGACCATCCGAGACACTTTCTAAATTCAGATAAATCGTAATCGTATCATCTAGATTCTAATTATTTTGAACGTGTCTAGCTTTTATGCGACGATAAAGGAAATGATGCAAGCTTTGTGGATGCAAGGTAATTGATATGCACCTGGTGAAGTAGTGGTTTCTTTTGTAAGGTGCTGTACAGTGTGTGTTGGTGCACCAGTGTGCTATTTTTTAATTTTACTGAGGACTAAAAAAAGGTTTTGCTTAGAGGCTTGTTTCACATGATGGTTTGTAACGTTCTAGTTACAGACAGCTTCACCTCATTCTGTGTGAACTGGTGTAAATACACAAATGTTTTGAGCACTTTTGCTAAGCTGTGGAACAAAGGATGTGATATGGAAAGGAGGTACAGTTCTTGAGAAGTTTAGCAGGGTCTCCAGAACAGACTGGGGCTGTCACACTGCCCCCTTCTTTCATACTCTTCCTAACCCTTCCCTGATGGAGCATTACCTTTCGAAACAGACCTTTGAGGAGCCTTGGTATTTGAAACAATGTGCACCATATGTGCATCAAAAGACTTCAGTGCTGGTAGGTTGTGAATGGCTGGCTAGAATCAGTTGCCATACAATCTCGTGTGAAAGCTGCACTCAAGTATGGGCTGCACTCTGTGCTCTGGACCAGATAATTGGGAAAAATATACAGTTGTATGTTTTTTTCATTTGTCTATGGGACACACCTTCAAAAGTTCACACCTGGATTTTTTAAAAATTGTGGCCATTAAAAGAGAGTATATGGTAGCTGTGCTAACATAACTATAGGTTCAGTAATTTTCCTCTGTATACAGATGAGATGATTCTATGAAATATTGCACCCGTTGCTTTTGAGGCACGCATATCGGCAGTCACGTAGGCATTATACCAAGAAAAAACTACGACATTCAAATATTCTATGTCCTGCGACCACATGACCATATAGAAAGTGCGGCCGGAGGCTGCAGTTCACTGCCGACGATCGTACGAGACCAACGTCCGTGTACAGGAAACTGCCTTCGGCTCTACGCGGCGGCACGACCATGCTCGTCGTAGAATGCTTTGATCAGGAAGCATGTTGAACGTTAACGTTGATTGGCGCGATGCATACCGATCTCAGCTTAAGATTCTGATGCAATCACCACTTCGCGAGGCACCGGCATCGACTTCGCGTTCGAGAACATATATGCCATGCACAGTGCACGAAGTAAGGCACGTCCATATGCTACTACGATCGCAAGGCGATGCTACTGTCGACCAACTGCAGGGATCTGCTGTCGCCGGAGCCCATGTTGGCCCATGGGCGACGACGGCGACGAACAAGATGCAACGTGCTTCAGGTACCCATCGGACGACGACTACGCCATATCCCGGCTATGAGGTGGAGTTCGCGCCTTCGAATCCGATGAAGAAATGTGGCAACATCATGGTGCTGCTCGGAAAAGTACTCTAATCGCTCGGTAACGTGGTGTCATCGAGAACACTACTCTAATGAGAACTCCGCAAATAAAACTCGGCTGAGAGAGCGCAAGATGGCCGGTTCGTCGTCTTGCGTTGTCGCGACGCCATCAGCAGCAACATTACACTCGGAAACACAGAAGCACTTAACTCCAAAACATTTCTTCGTAGCGACAGGTAATGTACTTAGACGCATTGCGTATACAGTGCCCCCGTAAGTATACACTCGCATTCCTATAATCCCGAGGACTGCAGTTCACACTCACTGGTGTTCAGCTACGCGGCGCCTGAAATTACTTCGCCGAAATTACTTCGCCGTGCACCGATCTTGTTCGATTACGAGCAGCATCAAAAAGAGGTTTTTCGTTTCGATTGTAGGTAAAAGGTAATACGTGCTACGGTTACAAGCAGTACCGTAAAAACGGCGGTCTTCATTTCACACTCAATGCCTTACAAAAACAACCCACGGCCCACGGTGTAGATGTGAATGATTCTTTTTTTGGATTGAATATAAGGGCTCGTATGCCCACCACTTGACTTTTTGTATTGAATATAAGGGCATGTATGCCCACCACTTCACAAAATACTTCTCATATAAAGGCACGTATGCCCACCATTACTTCGTGCTTATTCATCGTGTCACTCACTGCCGCTAACCTCGAACCGGAAACTGCAACCTGTCAGCACCACACCCACCATGACCACACTGAAGTAGCCCGTGTGGTTGAAATACGATTTCGTTTGTTTTTTCGCATTGCATTCAAAGGATCACCAAAATTGCTAAGGCTTATTTTGCGCATTATGACACGTCGGATGTTTATTTCACTTTGATAGCAGAGACATCAGACGATATGCGAAATTGCTTGGCAGTCTGGCAACACCGCGCCCACAACTTTCGGTTTCCGTCTTGGCTCGGTCGAGCTCGTCGAGCTGGTGCATCGTTTGCTATGCGTACTTTCTTCATGCGAGTGGAATTTCAACAGGCAAGCTTCAGCTGCTGCGTTTTTTGCACAGCTGATCTTTGACCAAATGTAGGTGCTCCTACCGCGTCCTCAGCTTCGCTTGAAGTCTGGCGCTGATGATCGTAATAATCGGCACTCGAAAGTGGGTTGAAAGTCGAACCGTGACCGTGTGCTGTTGTCGTTTGAATGCTCGCATTAAAGCGCCAGTTCAAGCATAACGCATTATCATGGCTATTTTATTCCCAGGTGGACGCGAATTCATCTGGCAGAGTAGCGAGCGGTTATTTTGCGCTGAGTGCGCACGTGTGTTGACAAACTTCTGTGACAGTGCGAACTTTCGTTCGCGCCGGAGCTTCGTGCATTGCAGTATAATCACACAAGACCCTCGACCAGCTGCGTAATTCGATTCCTCTACTGTAATGTGCAATGCGCATCCGCGGTTTTCAACGTCACCGTTTCAGAGCCCGGCGTCGGTTGATTTTCGCCACAATTCGTTGAAACCGCGTCCTGCTTAAGACGCAGTCAGTCAGTCGACATTAACAAGAGGAAAGTAGGCATGCACATATAATTCAAAATATTGTTAGCAAAGACGCAGCTTTTTTTTTTTCAGATAAGAGCCACCGCGGCGGCTTGATTAGAGAAAGATGCTACAGCTGTAGGTGCATTGCACGGACTCGATACGCTGGTCAAGCTGTGTGTGCAGGGTCGAAATTAGCATGTTCGGTTGCTTCCGAAACTTAATTAGCTTACTCCCAAACTTGGACGAATGGCTTTGTTGCGAAGCAAGCTGTTGGAGCTTGCCACAACGATAATAAAATCTGATGGCCTGAAGCGTTTTCAGAACATTGTTGCACGTACTTTCTAGCTTCGAAATGTGTCCCTCCTTCATAATAAAGTAGCTATATTATTCGCTTCTTTTTTTTTAAGGTTTTCGTCGCCGCAGATATCGAAGGTATAGGAATCCTCAAGAAATAAAGCATTCGCACCTCAGTTTTTATACGTAGGGTGTATTGCTTCACAAAGACTCCTTAACGCGTATAACATATATGCGTATGGTCCAGAGAGTTTGCTCGCCCTTCTAAAACTAATTGAACACGGGAAAAACTTAACTGAACACGTAGCAAACTACGCAGTAATCGGCATATGGTTCTTCGAGTGAACTTAATTCGCCACGGCACGAGCGATTGGCCCGCTCAAAAAAATTACCTTCTGTATTACGTTGTTCAAGTATGCGTCTATATATATTCACGCCCGACCGGAGAGTTGATAAATGCACGAAATCGGCTTCTAATTTTGATCAGAGACAACAAAGGCTGTGGTCCCTATCTTAATTTAAACGCAAATCACCTCGAAAGCTTTGTCAAAAATCAGCGCAGAAAGCGAAAGCTGCGCACTGATCCGCGTGCTGACACATGATACCTCGCATGGCGTTTTGTGTTACTAAAACGTTGGGACGTACGGAGTAAAAAAAATAGAAAAGCGAAAAGCTTGAACGCACCTAGTTCTGTCACGCATCGTAGTGTCTTTTCACAGTGGAGAGGGTAGCGCAACAATGCATCGGCATTTTACGTTTCAAACGAAGCGCAGCCGTTTTAACCCAACGCTGGGCAGCAGTTTCGTTTTCTGTACCGAGCCAACATGGAGGACTTAGTTCTCGGAGCGCCGAGAGATGGCGCTGCGCATTTCGCATATCTAAAGTCACACTGAGTTCCAGTGACTTTACACATATCTAGGCACCCTACGCATATCGTCTATTGCAGCCATGCCTTCCTCCATGATTGCAGCGGACCGCAGCGTTCGCGCTGTCCACAGATTAACCGTTACCTGCAGCCACGTAGCCATGGAGGAAAGTTTCTCATTTACCTAGAGGGAGAGCAGGCGGCGCTGCACTTTATTACTGACTCCATCCGCCGTGTCTCTATCCATTTGTCTATTCACCATAAAGAGTCGCAATGCCGGGATAGCCGGGAAGAGGAGGTTGGCTCAAAGCCGGTAGTAGCTTGGCTGTCCTTGTCTGAATATTTTCGACATCGTGGCGCCATTCCTGCAAGCAACTTCTATCATTCCGTACGAAACTGGAGTCCACGTTCCATCCTACCGCATGCTTTATACCTCTTCCTCTCAAGCGTTTCAATTTCGCGCTTTGAGCAACCAGGGAAGCCTAGGGAAAAGCAACGCGCTTTTGCAAAACTGGCTGCCAAACATAAGCTGCCAAACTAGCCAAACGTAGCCAAACGGAGCGCCGGTCGTGGTTGGCTTTTCTTCGCTGCGTTAGCTGCGTGTTGACACCAACGTTTTGTTGACACGGTAGTGACGCCTACATTGCCTGGCGGGTTGCTCCCATAGAGCTAATATACCAACTGTTGCTCCTTCTGGCCGTAAACAGTTCTCATAAGTTATCCCACGAAGCAGTAAGAACTATTTAATTCATTGCCAATTCAACGCCGCACAATGCCTGTTACTGTCGGGCAACAAACGACGACCGTTTCTTCATCCGGCGGGAATGAAAGACTGGCATTATGCGCTTTCAAGTTCGGCTACCTGAAAACACCGGATGGCTGGGTCAAACTAGCTCAAGTGGTAAGTGAAAGTTGGTTAATAAAAACTTCTAGGGTGTTCATAAAAATAATGACAGCTGTAGTTACTGTGAAGTATGCGCTGTAGTGTTTGCGTGAGGCGCGGACAAACGTCTGCGTGCTTTCATAAGGACACAGCGAACTTGCCTGTAACTCGTGTAAAGAACCTCTTCCGAAGCCGCATATCTCTGCCCTGAAGTCGTTTTGTGCGTGTGTGTGTGTATGTGTGTGTGTGTGCGTGCTTGCGTGCGTGCTTGCGTGCGTGAAGCTGCCTCACACTGTTGCGTTGCTTACGTATGTACGACACCTGTGGAGTTTTTTGGTCACAACTGCTTAGAATTGTTTATCCACGCGACACCTGAATTAAAAGGTACGCAGCCGTATGGCTGGTAAGTCAGATATGTAATGTGCGGTTTAGGTTGTACGGGAACAGATTATAAAGTATCAGCCTCTTGGAGTAATAAAAACATTTCGCCTGCATCTGCAAAGATGGGCGGAGCTTTCCCACCGCCTCCGCATGTGCACGTTCCGTCGTCACCAGGCTAACTTCTTTTCTTGTCTCAGTTCCGCTACCTGGCAGTGCTCTTAAATTATTTTAAAATATATTTATATAATTGTTCCCGCCTTTTAACTTACCTGGCGCGCGAAACGCCTTCATTCAGTTGTTACGATATGTGCTACGATTGATAAGATATGTGTCCGATTATACAGGGTGTTTCACCTAAGACTTTCTGCAATTTTTAAAAATAAGCTATTTGAATTAGATGCGCGCTTTTTCTGGCATGGCATTGTCAGTGGTGTAGTACATCATAATGCAGCTAAGACGTGCTAACTAGCAGGCTTGTTAACCAATATTTAATAGTTAACTTTTAAACAATTACCGTTGGGCTCCTTAATTACTGAGAGGCATGCAGCCCACCGTAAGTACTGTCCATATCTGTTTTTAGAATTTCGAGAACGCGATTATCCTCGGCGCTGCGGCCCAACAAATTTTGGCTATTTCGACGAGTTACGTGCACTGGAGAGGTTGCTTTGCCTGCAAGCTTCTCAAACCGCATGTATTTTGGCGCGATGTAGGCGAAATTTGTGGGGCACAGCACCGAGGATAATCGCGTTCTCGAAATTCTAAAAACGGATATGGACAGTACTTACGGTGGGCCGCATGCCTCTCAGTAATTAAGGAGCCCAGCGGTAATTGTTTAAAAGTTAACTATTAAATATTGGTTAACAAGCCTGCTAGTTAGCACGTCTCAGCTGCATTATGATGTACTACGCCAGTGACAATGCTATGCCAGAAAAAGCGCGCATCTAATTCAAATAGCTTATTTTTAAAAATTGCAGAAAGTCTTAGGTGAAACACCCTGTATAGCGATACCAATGACTAATGCTCAGCTGCCACGCGGAACGTACTACACTACAAAGGGGGAACAACGTATACGTACTTTGTCTTGTTTCATATTCATTTATATCCTGCATCATATTGAAATCTTACAACGTGGATGTTGCTTTAGGACGGCTTGGGTGTTTCCAGAACCTTTTATTTACAAGGCATGGGTCGGCCTGAGCCAGTGATTTACCATTTACCTTGCATGCAGAAGAAAATTTTCTGGGGAAGAACCGGGGTGTCAAAAGTTGCACAGAAAGTTGATTGGTTAGGTGCAAATTGGTGTGCATGTCTGGTGGAAGAATTAAAAAATAAGACCTAAAATTGAGTGCTGCTGTGCAAAGTTGTTCCGCTATGCCAGCGGCTGCAGAATTTATCCAAAATAAGGGGCAGTGGTGTCTTATGCTCTAAAGTGTGTGGCAAGAGAATCCTAGGCAGCAGCACATTGTTTAGAGTGTGGGTACTATTTTCAGTTGTTGAGAATGTTGAATCGCGACAAGATGGGGTTGGAACTATGAATTGATCTCCATAAGACCTAGTGCGGACGTGGTAAAATGAGGCATAGACGTCGTCCCCATCAAACAACTGTGGGTCATGCAACAGAATACTTAAGCACAGCCTAAGCAGTACGAAATAGGGTTACATAATACATTAAATATGCAAGATGACCGTCTTGCAGTGGGCGTAGTCAGGCTGATGATGATGATGAATACATTAGAACATCAGTTTTGACAAAAATGACAATGTAAGTAGGATGCATTAATACGAAGTCAAAAAAGGAGTATTCTAGTCATGTATACGTATAAATGGCAGCTCCGAAAAAATGGCACAAAAAGGAACTTATATGAAGGTAATGGCAATTTAAATCAGTGTGAGGGGAAAAAAAATCTAACAGTCACTGAGGGTCGTCGGATTATCAAACAAATATTGAATATATACCTTGACATACGTGCTCTCTATAGTCAGTCCTGTGTGACAACTGAATTGATTGGAATAGCAAGATTTTTCAAAACTGTAGTGTGGTTTAAAAAGCCTTCCTTATAAAGGGGCACCAGGGTGTTTTCCTCAGTGCCAGATAATCTGATGAAATGGATTCCTCACGCGTTCCCAAGACCAGTGCAAAAAAATATTTAATGAAATCAGAGCATGCAAACGAAAGTTACTCCACTTAGAATAACTCTAAAAGATCAGATGAAAACGGGTTTCACTCACCCATTTCACTCACCCGTTGCTGGAATTGGCTGGTACCAATCAGAACCACACTTAGCACAGAGGCAGCAGAGGCTTGCTTGCCTGCAACTGTTGCTTTGACAGCATTGTCTCCCCGTCCCCACCCCCTGTGTATACACTGTAGACAGGGCAAAGGTGACTAACACTACTAAGGAAGCTCCCTGAACTTTGTTGGCAGCCCCAACCTTCCCTCCTGTCTCCTGTCTGGCTTCTCTCCATTTTTGGGCAAGGTGTTTCCACTGGCTTTTCTTTTCTTCCTCTCTCTCTCCCCCTACCTTTTTTTTTTTACTGCCTACTTGCCGTGGTGTGAACAGTACTCGCCTCTACGAAAGTTTGAAGCGAAATTGAAAGTGTCGTTTCTAGCGTTATTCTTATTAGCTTTCGATTAGCTTTCCCTGCTTTTTTTTTAGTTTTTGTAGCATGCGAAAAGCTTACAACACTCAGAGACATATTTTAGTTTCATTTTGTGAGTATAAAAACACTAGGTTCAAACTGGACGCCCAACCAATCAGAAAGGCAGCGCCCTCTCATTCCTGCTGCCGAAAATGGCCGCAGCGTAGCGGCACCATTGGCTCGAAACAAGCATTTTTAGAGAAGATTACAATAGAATGAAAATGAAAATTGGTTTCTGAGGAAAGGAAATGGTGCAGTAATTGTCTGGCATCTTGGCGTACACTTGAACCGCACCGTAAGGGAAGGGAGGAAGGTGGGAGTGAAAGAAGAAAGCTAGAAAGAGGTGCCGTAGTGGAGGGCTCCGACCACCTGGGGATCCTTAAAATATTAAATATTACCATTCCGGCAATCTCTTTGGCCGTCCAGGCATCACAACGTTTCCTACTTTGCATACAAAGAATAAAGACCTCATGCTTGGTTTGCATCACAGGGCACCTTTAAGCTGTTTTAGACTCAGCCTGAAGCATCAGTGTTATTATTTAGGTTGGTGTTTAATAGCTGAAGAATGTTGTAACGGAGAGTTTGCATCGCATAATTTGTGCGGTGAGGAAAAGTCTGCCACTGTTCTGGATTTCATGTGTCATGACTTGAGTATTGTTCAGTGGGAAGTTCTGCTAGGCTCGTTAGCATAGTATTGTTTTCTTTTCATTCTGTTATCAGTGCTGAATACAAATATTAGGTGTAGATGTCTCCTGCCTATAATAATACTAACATTCGGAAATGTTAATCTCTGTTGCTATTATATGGCAAGTATGTTACAACTGAATAATTTTGCGTTGTAACGTGGCAAGGTTTTGTATGTTGTTTGTTGTAGTCGTTCCCCTAGACCATAGCACAGTAACTTGAGTGGGATAAGAACAGAGAATTGTGCAGCAGCAACATAGTTTTTTTTGGAGAAAATCTCTGTTTGTATAGAGCGCCCATCACTGAGGCAAGTTTGGATGCTATATAATCTATGCACTTGTCCAAGTACATATTTTGAGTAAATACAGCTCCCATAGTTCTAAGTTCAGGCACGGTTTCTATGTTATTGTTGTTCAAGATAAGTTTGAGAGCCGATGCAATATGCTTTTCTTTAGCACAAAAGATAATCTGTTTTGTTTTAGAGTAATTGGCTGGCCCACGCACCTAGTTTTGACAACATTGAATTGGCTGTACTAAACTGTTTTTCACAGGTATCATAAACACAAAAAATACTTGTGTCGTTGGCATAGACCGTCATCTTCGCCCTAGTACCAATGGTAACAATAGCTTTCTAGTACATTCAAGTGCATTCAAGTACAATCAAGTACAGCTTTCAAGGTGTGTTTAACATGGGTCCACTAATTTAGATTGTTATGTGGTGGTTATTCAGAGTAACTAAATGTTTCTATACTCTAAGCTACCTGAAAAAGTTGACGTGATTTTGCTTGGTAGTTGTTCTAGAGTTCACTTGTAATCTCTGGTGGATAAGGGTACGTCTTGCAACTCGACGAATTTTTGGGGCAGTCTTCACTTTGAGCACTGGAATCGATTCAGGCAACTAAATGCTGATTTGTATAATATATCGCCTTTGATCCATCAACTGAATTATTGCTGCCGACCAGCGAGCAAACACCGCATGCTATCGTCAGCCCTGATGTCGTCGGTTTAGATTGGCAAGCTCACTCTTGGTTGAACTTGTGGTGTATATATATGGCGGGCTGATTTCACGCTTAACTAGCTATGTGTTGCAAAAGAGGTATGATTTGACCTTTGAAAGCACCAGCAGCCAGCTGTAGTGAATGGCACTCTCACCTGCCACGAATTGTGCGAAATGAGGCGAACCAGTGAGCAGCGTTTGGCAGACCCTATTGTAAGCTGTTGTTGTAGGTCTGAAAACTTCTCAGAAAGTGATTGAATACTCAATTCGTATTCTCAGATTTCTTTCCTGAAGGCTCCGAAAGCACAAAAGTCTGAAGGGAAAAAAAAAAAGATATTGATTCTCGTTTCTCGTCAGCATCCTTGTGAGAATGAACCTTATTCTTTGAAAGAAGAGCCTGGCAGCCTCTTTTGAAATTGCCAGTACCTTGTTATCAGTTCTAGGAGCCTAGGCAGCCTAGGAGTTCTAGGCAGCCATTTGTAACAGTCTTCAACCACTCGTAAAAACGTGTCTTGCAGTAGTGACCTTGTTTTAATGTGTATTTTTTTTAGGCCCACCCTATGCACTAGCACAAGAGGAGGATGATGTTATAGCGCCCAGCGACGCTATAAAGCACAGGCGCAGAGATCGGCGTTCCCGCGATAGAGGAAAATAAAGATGGACAGCGCGTGCTCGGAGCGCACGCCCGGCACGGGCTTTTCGGAACTGGAAGCCTGCCACGCTGGTTGTCTTGCTCTGGTGCTCCGCTGCGACCCCGCAAATCCTCAACAATGTTGTTGAAGATGCTGCACCAAGTGGCTCTGAGCAGCAAGAAGCAGCAGAGAGTGAACAGGTTAGTGGCACTGACTTTGTTTTGAGCTTACCCTTTAATTAACCATATGTAGCAGTGCTCATATACCGCTTGTTAACTCTAACGGTGCCTGGAGCGCCATTGTGTGGTCTTTTATGTTTTTTCGCGCAGAATTTATCAGCTAATTCGTGTTCAAGCCTTGTGCAACTTCTCCCTCGCAGTATTAGTGTCCAAGAACTGCTTACGGCATTTGCACATTTGTATAGTCGCTGTTTTTCTGTAAAAACGTTTAAAATATGGTAGCAATGACCGTACTGACCTTTTGTGCTCTCATCTTTCAAATCAAATTTGTCTGTTTTTTTTTGTTTGGAACAAGGCCACTTGATATGGCAGCTTTTTGTAGCCAAGGCATTCCTTTCCTGACCATCAAAAGGCTGCCACAGTTTCAGTGCATGTTAAACGACTGCGTCTTCACAAAAACTTTTCTGCAGCCGTTCATTGCAGTGTCCCTTATAGTGCAGCTATGGGACATAAATTTCTATTTTGTGTGCTCATAAAACTTTGCTACTGCTCTCATTGTGCTGCTGTCATCAGGTGGTTTGCATGAGGTCTCACATGCTCAACCAGTTGATGAAAATGCAACCTTTGCTGCTGCATGTGCAAGTTCCCTGGACCTTTTCAAGCTGCACCGCCAGGAAACATACCAGTGTATTCTGGAATATAAACATAGATTACTTTTACATTGTTGAAATAGTGCTTATGTTCACCATATGCCTTGAAGAGTTGATGCTGTAATGTACGAGTGATATTTTTCTACTGCAGGTTATGCAGAGGTGGCAGGAAAATATTTTAATGTAGTAGAGACTATGTAGTTCATACTTCAGTCATTCAAAGTACCTTCTACCCTTTTTCACCGTACTGTCAACTACAAAAGTTTGTGGGATCTGCGATGCGTGGCGGTGCAAGACAAAACTGTATTGCTGCGCCATCTGCCGTCACAGAGCGTGGTGTCGAGGCCAACGGCGCTGTGGCCAACAGTACATCATTGGCAATTGCCTGCTTTAAACTGGCATCCACTCTTGCGCATGCATGTGCGGTGGTGGTAGGCTGACACTGTGGTCTACCTGTCATATGCAATTTAACTTGACACTGTTGAATATGGCAAAATGTAATTCTGAGGAGTACAGGACCAGCCTCTAGCTCTTTTCTGATGGGTGTCCAGTGTAGAGGTTGTTGATTGGAGGCTCCTACAAGGCAACCCTGCCGGGTTAGAGGGTCGTCCCAGCTGCTTCCCAGAAGACGGGAACTAGAGGGTGCCAGCATAAACTTTCACCCTTCCCGGCATTGCTTGGAGTATTCCGGACCACCAGATTAGCCCACTCATGTAGCCACGACGTATCTGACCACCGGCGCATTCAACAGCAAAATCCACATTACATGAATAAGCTCTGTAGCCCCAGAGACGTGTGTATAAGTCGTGGGGCATGTTTCATGCATCCTTTCTTATAGTTTTGATTCTTTCAATGCAATTCTAAATGCATTTTCTCATGTCAGCATACATGAGCAACTGCTGTAGTATTAAGAGTTGATCTACTTTAAAACAGCTGTTACGGCTTGAGCAACCCAAGAAACTGCTTAGTTGCACAGTGCTACTGGAGCAACGAGTGGTCTTGGTATATACAACTTGAACTGTGTGGTGGTAGTTTGTTGCATGATACCATGCCATACCATGTCTTACCATAGAGGCAGACTACAGAGTGCACCCTAGGCAATGCAACTTGGTCCGAAAAAAATAAATGCTGTAGTTGCATTTATTAAATTAGGTGGCATGTGTGTTTCACAAAAGTGAACAGAACGACTGAACCTTTATGGAGGGTTCCACGCAGTATCTTTGCTTTGACCAGCTGCTCATTGGCTCTCCTAAGGGTATCTGACTGCGAAAAATCTGCATGAATATAGACAGTTGTTACAAAAGAAACTGGGCGATGTAACGTCCCAAAGGGACGTATGGGCTATAGGGGACGCCGTAGTGGAGGACTCCGCATTTCGACCGCCTGGGGTTCCTCACATTGCGGTGAGATTGCACTGCACACGGGTGCCTTTTGTGATTTGCCTCAATCAAAACTCGGGCAGCATGTGTTAAAACAATCTTGTAGTCAATCACTTTACTAGTTTGCATAAAGCTGGTTAGTCTGCCGAAAGCTGGTTAGTGTTCCATGGCTTCATTTATAACTTGCTTTCATTTTTGTGCTTTTGGGCCAGAACCAAATGCAGGCGTTGCCTATCAGAATACAATTCACCCACTCTTTTACTTCCAGTTATAGTGAGCAAATACTGTTGTTCCTGCTTCTAAGTTAAAGGGGCTGTGAAAGGGGGTCTCAACAAAGATGCGAGATGCCTAGTGTGCTGAAGGACGCAGCATCACGAGTATCCTCCAGCAAAAATTTTATTCATGCATTTTGTAGAAGCTGAGTTATTTGTAGTCAAAATTTGAATTCCCGCATCTTCGCGTTTTTACCTCTCCTCTGGTCACTTTTTGCACGCGGAAATGCCAGTCCGCCGGCTCCACGCACTCGGCCCCTTCACCGACCGCCCACGCGTGTGGGAATTCCCCAGGGGGCGTAGCCAACGCCTCCTAATCTGGTTCGTCGTCGATGGTGCTGGCGCGGCAAACCAATGATGGCATTGCATTGCTGACATAAACAGCGCTACGTGATGCAATGTGCGTGGACTCGGGCGAAAGCTCGGCACCACTGGTCGCCGCAAGGCGCGGAAGCGGTAGTTCTTAAAATTGTATTGTAGATTATCAGCTCGAATTTGAGGTCTTGTATGTGGCATGAACGCTCGGTGGCCTGTACTCTACGTAGTGCTAGCATTCTATAGCCAATCTCTTACGTCCTCTTCAGGGACCCTTTAAGGGTCCTGTAAGTGCATGTTTCATCAGCTGGGTGCACATCTGTGGTATCTTATTGGAAGCTTTCTAATATTTAATTTGAGAGGGCCTTTGTCACCAGCGTGCAAGTTTCTACGTCTTGGACCCTTTGGTGAAAATTGTGCAGGATGACGATGATGAAGGTGATGACAGCACATCAGGTGGACCACTGAAACCCTCCCGTCATGGCGATACTTACCTGCTGTTCACAAAGCCTCAGAACTTCCAGTCAAGTTAGTTGGTTGTGATCTTCCTTGTGCTTCTGAATTCTTGCTTTCCTGTGGAATGCTTTCAGGCAGAAGCTCAGTTTGTGAATACGCACCAGGTATGGGGATCCTGGAGGTAAATTACTGTTTGCAGTGAATGGAGCAACACATCATTTTGCAGCTAAATGTTCTGCTGCAGATTTGCGTTGCACATAGGTAAATTCTATTTCAATAGTTGCTTGTGATTTTTCTGAATGTCAGTTTTCATTCCCTTTTTTTTCTTTTTTCTTTCTTTTTGCCTCGCATAAGAAATGCACATCTGACCTGGGCCTGTGTTCAGCATGTTTGCTTTATCTCGCCATGATTGGCCAGTGCCGTGCTGTGCTGTGAGTGCTGTGCCGTTTCCACCGAGAGGTCAACCCTGCTACTTGCTGCTGAATTTTGGCAAAATGTATTGAAGTTATACCCACCTTCTTTGTGAGATTACCGTTCCTCCATGCTAAGCCCACAATCACCACTCTCTAGCATCAACAAATGATGTGCATGCAAAGAAAGAAATTTTGTTCTCTGAGGCATTGGATGCAGTTCTCTTAAGGGGGGACGAGGGTCTTAAAACTGACCTTTTTATTTATGGCTTGAATCATGAAATTCTGCACACAGATGAGTTTTTCTCTTCTGATTCTAAAAATGTAGTCATAATTGATCTGGTGACTTCGATCAAAAGTTATCTTAAATTCTAGAGTGTAATTAGATAATTTCTTATGCAGCTTTAATGAACTTTCTCACTGCATTTTGTTGATTTTAATTCATTAATTGATAGCCAGCAAATTCCCATACCTGATGACATTCTTCTTTTTTTTTGTTTAGGCCACATATAAATAGGAATTTACAATTAGCTTAACGAGTTGCAGCGTCAACCTTTTACTCTCGACATAGTATATCACGAGGACATCCCTTTAAAAGTAAACAAAGAATGTCACCAGGTATGGGAACTCTCTGGTTATCAATTCATGTAAATAAATGGAACAAAATGCAATGAGAACATTCATAAAAGCTACATAAGAAATTACCTAATTACATTCTAGACTAAGATTTAAGACCACCAGCTCAATTATGCTTACATATTTGGAATCAGAAGAGAAAAATGCATCTGTGTGCAAAATTTCATGAGACTATATCCATAAATAAAAAAGTTAGTTAAGACCCTCGTCCCTCCTTAACTAACACAGAGCAAAGTGGAACTTATAATTCGGCACACAAAAATTGGCTCACACTAGCTGTTGTTCAAGCCATATTTAGCTACCACATTGAGGCGGTATCCTCGACTGTCACACAGTTACTGTCACACAGCAGGTCTTGCATAAATTTTTGATGCAATGAGTTGTGAAAATGTTGAAAAATCTGAGTTTTTAAACACTTATATGGTAGACACTCTTGGTGTTAAAGCCGTTGGGGTTCCTTTGGGACTGTACTGCTGCCACACCGTATAGAGTGCTTGGGTGTAATCAGATGATGGTGTATTGAGGGCAGCTCATAATTCGTTGCATGTGCTTTCTCTCTCTTTTCACCATCCTCGTCCCCCCCGCCCCCTTTATTTTTTCTTTTTAAAATCCTGGCTCTCAGGGTTTCGCATCTACTAAGATACAGTACAGCTTGGGTTTTGAGTAATGAAGTAAAACGAGTAACTTGTTACATTGCTTGCATGCATGCAGACCGGTCACCAAAGAGGTCACCACGTCAGTCACCAAGGTCACGACGACTCAAGAGGGGCACTGGATCAGGAGAGGAGTAGTGAGCCATCGAAGTTATGACTGTTGCCCGTGACACTCATGCTGAGCACCACATCGCATCACAGTCATATCGTTGCATCTACTGCCACAGGCATCCTCTTTGAGCGCTGAAATAAGTTACATCCAGTCATCGCTGTGGGGGTGGTTCTTGTTAATTTTGTTGTATTAAATTTTGGTCCTGACATTGGCTGGACAGCAGCCTGGTTGGAGACAGGAGCTGCAGTGGGCTGTGATAGGCCACTATAATGAACTTTTTTTACTTTTGTTTTCTTGTGTAATCACCTGTACTTGTCCTTTTTGGCATCAAGGCGCACCTCCACTGCATGTGTAGGATAGGGCTACTTATTCCATATGACTGGAATTTTATGGGCCTTCATTTGTCATCCAGGTAATTTTACATAACATCCACTATTTTCAGTTACATTAAGTATATTAAGCGCCCTTCATAGAAATGCATCATTGCAGTACTTAAGTAGAATCTTGATGATACAAATTTAGCGGGGCCCTGGAGAAGATTCCTATCATCCTGATTTGGGTGATCAAAAGCAAGCCAAGTTGAACATGAGAATGAAACACAGTTTATTTGGCTCAATTATTCTCTGTCTAAAAAGGTGGTAATATTTGTTTGCACCTTCTTGGCTTTGATTTCCCTGATAAGCCCAGCCTGGAGAGCCTAAGACCGTGCCACAGTTTCGTGTCTCGCACTGCCGCCTCTTGCGGTATGGTGCAGAACATCGAGGGTGTTGAGAGTTTCTGCCACCAATGACAATGGGTCACGCTCTTCTTCATCACTGTCAAGTGACAACAGTTCATTTGTTCCATCAATAATCTTCAATGTTCTTCAGCCCGCTTGTTGCAATGTTGTCCGCGGTGACGAAGTCTTAAGAAGCTTGAATGTACAGTTCAGTAGCCAAATCCTCTACGGACTCTTTGTCAGTTGGCAGTGCGACCGGTGCCGTTGTAAATCCACATTTGCTGTAGCAGTTTGCAATTGTATTTGTGCTCGCACTGTCCCAAGACATGGCCAGAAAATGAGCGTCAAACAGACTAATCTGTAACTTCTTATCTCTGTGATTGATCTTTGCGGAACCAATCTCTCGGAGACCAACCTGGCGGGCCCACGCGCGTCCCAGCTCGCGTGTGCAGGTGGTCAGTTGTGCATTCGTATCATCTGTGCCAGCCTGAAAAACTTTTCGTACAATCCCGAATCGTAACGTATTCTGTACATACTAGACCATCCGAGACACTTTCTAAATTCAGATCAACCGTAATCGTATCATCGAGATTCTAATTATTTTGAACGTGTCTAGCTTTTATGCGACGATAAAGGAAATAACGCAAGCTTTGTGGATGCAAGGTAATTGAGTATGCACCTGGTGAAGTACTGGTTCCTCTAGTAAGGTGCTGTACAGTGTGTGTTGGTGCACCAGTGTACTATTTTTAATTTTACTGAGGACTAAAAAAAGGTTTTGCTTAGAGGCTTGTTTCACATGATGGTTTGTAACGTTCTAGTTACAGACAGCTTCACCTCATTCTGTGTGAACTGGTGTAAATACACAAATGTTTTGAGCACTTTTGCTAAGCTGTGGAACAAAGGGTGTGATATGGAAAGGAGGTACAGTTCTTGAGAAGTTTAGCAGGGTCTCCAGTACAGACTGGGGCTGTCACACTGCCCCCCGTCCTCCGTACTCTTCCTAACCCTTCCCTGATGAGCATCACCTTTCGAAACAGACCCTTGAGGGTTACTCGAGCCTTGGTATTTGAAACAGTGTGCGCCATATGTGCATCAAAAGACTTTAATGCTGGAAGGTTGTGAATGGCTGGCTAGAATCAGTTGCCATATAAACTCGTGTGAAAGCTGCACTAGAGTATGGGCCGCACTCCCTGTTCTGGACCAGATAATTGAGAGAAAAAAATATAGTTATACGTTTTTTTTATTTGTCCATGGATGACACCTTCAAAAATTCACACCTGGATTATTTAAAAAAGTGTGGCCATTAAAAGAGAGTATATATGGTAGTTGTGCTGAGATAACTACAGGTTGAGAAATTTGCCTCTGTATACAGATGAGATGATTCTGTGAAATATTGCACCCGTTGCCTTTGAGGCACGCAGTGTAACAACTGGTGCCACTTTGCACTTGTCGCATGGAGAACACCAGTGAAAAATGTCTTTGGTATAAAACTGAGTAAAGGTGCTTCCAGCTAATTAATTTTTTTTTTTGTGTGTGAGGAGACCCAAATCAAGGCCTGTTATGTCAACATTACTATGGAGCACTTCCTTGGATCAGCTCCTAACTGCCTGTGGTGGAAGAGATTCTGGAGGAAATGCAGTTTGGAAAGAAGAAAAATTCTGCCCTTGGATGGGCCATTCATAAGTTGGGTGGCTGTTCCACATTGCACATTTATAAAGAAATTGGAGGCGCATGCCAACTGTCGGCAGATGCAAATTCTTGATAGCTGTGCACGTGGCGATCAGTGGAGCATATCAAAATTGGTGTCTTGAAACGCACGATTTTCACCTACATTTTGTACAATAAAAATGGGCTGCACCATCATTACTAACCAAACAGCTTTGCTACAAACCTAGCTTAACATGATTTAAAACGGTCCGTTAAATTATTGTATCTTATTAGCAGTGTAACACTGGGCTATGAGAGATGTTTTATTGGAAGGCTTTGGACTATTTTGGCCTTCTTGCATGCATTGTCGTTGGACACTATAAACATATTAAGTCTGGAAAAGCATATCGCTCTGCTGCATGTCGCTCGTACTTCTCGATGCTCTGGTGAAGGTTTTGATGAAAATGTGTTGCGATATAAAACAACATGCTTGGCATGTTGTAAATTATTGACAAGGCAGTTGGGCATTCAGTTACTGATCCCTCTAATTATAAATTTCATTGGTGGTGAAATACTGTTGGGCGGGGATATACCAGCCTTGCATCACTCTGCCGCATATGTCACTTTTACTTCTCAGTCTCGGTGAGGGGCAGTATGAAAACATGGTAAGAGGTAAAACGAAGTCCAGGACACCACCATTTGCAGTACTCAAGCTTTGACACAAGGGGTGCTCATATGCCATCGTCATCCCCATGTTGCTTCGTGCTGCTCAAATGTTATTAAGGTACAGCCTTTGTCAAAAGCTTAGAGCCCAGGGGATTTGCTTCCAAGCACTATTGTGGCGCTCCTGTAGCACTAATGGAAGTCCTACGCATCGGAGGGAGCGGACCAAAAAGCGTCTTACCTTCAGGAGATTTGGGACGCTGAGGACATATTACGAGCAAAGCAATGTGGCCCAGAAGCAAACCCCCTGGGCTCTAAACTTTTGACAAAGGCTGTACTTGTGTGTACATTGGACTTGTGGCGAACTACTTTTCAGGCAAGTGCCCCTCAAAGGAGGCCCTCCAGCGAATGATGTCACGGTTGGTCCCCTAGCATTATGTCGGGGGTGGCTGGAAGATGCCTGTATGAAATGGGATTGCGTGCAACGCCGTTAGAAACTGCAGACATGATATTGGCTGGAGGGCCTTTTTTGAGGGGAATGTGCTTCTGCGTCCTTGAGTTGTGTCCAACTATAGCTTTGGCAGCATTGCATGGCTCCTTTAATGTGCACTGAAATCTGCTGGTTTTGCATATTTCACTTCCGTTAAAGTATGGCTGCTTTGACTGAGACTGAACCGTAACATGTGCTTAGCAGCTGAATGAGACAGTCACTGACCACCATAGTGGATTCTTTGTCGTTGAAGAATGGTGCATTGTATTATATGTAAAGTAAATGATGTGAAAAGTGATCTGACTACCTAAAAAGGGCCAGTATATTGTTTTAGAATTTGTTTTAGACCCTGTACATGTCCTTCATAGGATGAAAAAACATTCAGTAGAAATATTGGCAGTCATGTGAAAAAACTACGACATTCAAATATTCCAAGTCTTGCGACCACATGACCATATAGAAAGTGCGGCCGGAGGTTGCAGTTCACTGCCGACGATCGTACGAGACCAACGTTCGTGTACAGGAATCTGCCTTCGGCTCTACGCGGCGGCACGTCCATGCTCGTCGTAGAATGCTTTGATCAGGGCGCATGTTGAACGTCAACGTTCACTGGCGCGATGCACACTGATCTCAGCTTAAGATTCTGATGCAATCACCACTTCGCGAGGCACCGGCATGCATCGACTTCGTGTTCGAGAACATATGCCATGCACAGTGCACGAAGTAAGGCACGTCGACATGCTACTACGATCACAAAGCCATGCTACTGTCGATCAACTGCAGGGATCTGCCGTCGCCGGAGCCCATGTTGGCCCATGGACGACGATGGCGACGAATAAGATGCCACGTGCTTCAGGTAGCCGTCGGACGACGACTACGCCATATCCCCAGACTATGAGGTGGAGTTCGCGCCTACGAATCCGATGGTGCCGCTCGGAAAAGTAATTGCTGGCAGCGAGAACACTCAACGCAATATGGGTGAAAACACTACTCTAATGAGAACTCGGCAAATAAAACTCGGCTGCGAGATCGCAAGATGGCCGGTTCGTCGGCTTGCGTTGTCGCGACGCCATCAGCATACAACATTACACTCCGAAACACAGAAGCACTAAACTCCAAAACATTTCTTCGTAGCGACAGGTAATGTACTTATACGCATTGCATACAGTGCCCCCGTAAGTATACATCCCCATAATCCCCAGAACTGCAGTTCACACGCACTGGGGTTCAGCTACACGGCCCCAGAAATTACTTCGCCAATTCGTATACATCGATGTCGTAGCAACATATAGAGCACTGTTCCCTTTGATAGTAGGTAAAAGGTAATACGTGCTACGGTACAGAGCAGTTCAACAAAAATGACGGTCCTCAAATTATATTACATGCTTAAAAAAAAATGGCACCAGCTACGGTACAGAGCAGTTCCACAAAAATGACGGTCCTCAAATTATATTGCATGCTTAAAAAAAAATGGCACCACATTATAGTGACGAGGTCTACCACACGGAGTGAGTGTACACAGTTCTGTTTTTGGATTGAGCAAACATTTGGTGGGCACATGAGCCCACCTCTTCACATATCGCACAAAGAGATCAGGGATCAAAGAACACGACGCACTGATACAGCTACACCCAGACAGCTGACAGCAGCACCCAGACAGCACTCCACCCACGACGACCACACTGAAGGAGCCAGTGTCGTTGAAATACGATTTCGTTTTTTTTTTTCGTGTTGCATTCAAAGGATCACCAAAATTGCTAAGGCTTATTTTGTGCCTTATAACACGTCGGATATTTATTTCACTTTGATAGCAGAGACAATTGCAGCGGACAGCAGCGTTCGCGCTGTCCAGCCACGTAGCCATGGAGGAAAGTTTCTCATATTACCTGGAGGGAGAGCAGGCGGCGCTGCACTTTATTACTGACTCCATCCGCCGTGTCTCTATCCATTTGTCTATTCACCATAAAGAGTCACAGACCGGCGTTATTGCGACCGGGGGCCCGATTCTCGATATTCACCATGGAGGAAGAAAATATTTTGTTTGCAGATAACCTAGGACTAGCACTGAGCCCGCTTGCCCGGCAGTGGGCACAAAGGCCCTAAAGGTGAGACTCGTCTCTTTTATCCTGAGTTCTGCTCAAAAGCTCAGTGCAGTTCGACAGAAAAGAATATGCGCCGAGTATGTTTTTGTACCTTTTGTCAGCCCGACCCAACGTAACTCTTGTTCATGTAAAACACGCATGATTACCAGCTTTAGCGCGCGCCCGAATGAAAGGCGGGAAACTTTTAACAGCCCAGTTGAGCTAACCGTTTATGCGATGAGTTTTGTACGGGGTCCTACTTTTTGTGGCCCCGCTGCTAGGAAAGTGTGTCGAATACTGACTTAATGGTTCATTTTACAGTTGTGTTGCTGTGAATCCATACGAGCCGCTTTCCGAAACAGGTACACTAATTGCGGCGAGATAAGCGATTACGCTGCGGTGTCTGGAGCGCCTAAACTAGTTCTTTTTTAAAATTTATTTTCATTTCAGGTAGCAGCACTCGAAAAACCGAAATGCAGTTTACTCGTATGCACGGACCTTCCCGATTCCTGCCTCGAGTCCGGCGTTCGCTTGCTGGTGCAGAGGCTGAACAAATGAGGCGATAAAATGCGGAAGCAGCAAAGGCGCCACAGGGTGAGTTCTCCACCTTCTGTGAATTTTAAAACGAGTGCTGTGCCACCTGCACTGAGCATCGGCTTTACATGGGGAAGGTGCTTGGACCCAGGTAGCTAACTAGCATGGAGCGCATGAGGCAACTGGAAAAGCAAGCTTCCTTTTGAGGCCTCTAAGCTTAAAGCCTTTTTACAGGTGATGCTGCAGAGACGCCTGAAGGAGGTGGGCCGTTGAGGTACAGATAAACTGATAAACAAAAACTAGTTCCTGTTCAAACAGTATAATTTGCAGCTTTGGTGGAGGATTTTCTGTGGCCCTTCAGGGAGTGTTTACCCAGAAATTGTAGTTATTGCTTAATGCCTCTTGGTCCCAAGAACCAAACAGTTAATCAATTGCCCTCATGCCTCTTGATGAGGAAATCTGAGACGTCAAAATGATAATTTACCATAGCTGTGAACAGTAATGGCTGGGTGTATCGCCGGAGAGAACAGAGTTCATCTACTGGACTGAGTGGTAAGAATTTCAGGTTGGTTAAAACACAGATGGCTTAACATCATATCACCAGATCTTGCATTGTTGGCGTGTGTGATTGTTGCGGTGTGTGTGTGGCTGGTGAGCTGTCAACTTGGGTGTGACAAAAGTTGTAAGCTCAGCCAGAAATGCCTGTGCTGTTTGAGTTCTGGGCAAGAGCTTTGAGCGAGGTCATTGTACATTTGGCTTTTGTAGTGCTCCAACTTCCTCATTCCCCCACCATTGCTAGGAATGTCTCCATAGGACTGAGAGAAAGTGGTGTGATGTAATTAGAGCAGTGGCATGGCCATAAGATCCATCCGCACAGTACCACTTATAGGTTGTTTGCTGGTTTGGCTCCGCGGTCAGAATTGAGGTGAGTTGTGAGTGGGCCACTGTGGAAAATGACATTAGAGCAGCAGCAAACATGGCACCAATGGTGGAGAGCAAACTTTGATGTCTGTGTTGCCATTGTTGTCAAATTATCTGTGAGGCCATCAAGGGCAGCAGCTGTTCTGAATGCATCGTATAGCAGTAGATCAGTACTTCACTTTTATAGTTGGGTCATGGGCCTCACTGCTGGAGCTGTATCAGTCAGTTCAGATTTCACATTGAGACGCATCAAATTCAGCAACCTTACTACTGATAAGTACAGTGAAACCTCGTTAAGGCGCACCTCGCAGCACTGCAGAAAAACTATATGAAAAGCGGCAGTATGCCCAAACTGAAAGCGGCCTGAATACATCCACTTACCTGGTAAAAAATGATTCCTGATCAATTTTTAAAAATGTGCACACGAAACCTTTTAACTGCATAGCTACCGTTCAGCCTCGAACGCGGCTTGGGCAGGGTATGTAATCCGAAGGCAAAATAACCGCTGGTACTTAAGGGTCCTTAAAGAAGGCAAGCATAGCAGGAGGCGGCAGAAAGGTACGTGGGCGGATAAGATTAAGCAGTTTGCCGGGATATGGCGGCCACAGCTGGCAAAGGACAGGATTAATTGGAGAGGCCTTTGCCCTGCTGTGGTTGTAGTCAAGCTGATGATAATGATGACACCGCCATCCTGCTGCAGAACATCTGCAAAGAGCCCTTCACAGGCAGCGTGGCTGTCAATACTGAGAGCTTCGTCCTGATGTGAGACACACTGCAGCTTATTTCATTTGGGAAGCACGCTATCCATGAAAATGTTGGTAATATGAGAACGCAATGAGATGGGGCTGGACCACAGCTGCACAGTGGCGCAGATCAGCCAGCAGCACAGCAATGGTAGGTGCGGCGCATGGAGGAAAACTGAAATCTGCTGCAGAAAGGCCAAGTCATGTGACAGCGATAAGCAGTAGCTATAGCAGTGGGCACATCTGCATGGCTAGGGTCATGGCTGCTCGTACACCAGCACCTGCAAACAGGTTAGTGACGGGCCTCGGGTGTGGGGAGGACAGGCAGGCACCCCCCTTTCCTTAAAATGGGAGGAAAGAGTGCTCTCTTTCCAGACAGTCAGGCAGCTGCAAGTAGGCTAGGCATGTCACCAACATGTCTTATTATGTCATTGTGGTGTATGCATTAAGAGCACTTGTGAACTTTCCTTTTAAATAATATGCATTTAAAAAAAAAACGGTGTACTGTTCGTCTTCAGTGCAGCCAGTAGTTTTTTAAACCTTGGCACATCCGTATCTTTACCTTCTCTCAGTATTGGTCACCTGCTACAAAACTGGAAAACTGCTCCTAATGGAATTTTGGCTTGCGACAAAGACTGCTCCAAAATGCTCGTGGCCATTCCCTCCTCTGCACATGTTGTGTGGTGTGTAATATTCCTTTCTCCCATGGGCATTGTCACATATGGCAAGCTGGGTGGTGTATCATCGTTTGCGTAAGAACTTAAGGGCACTGAGAAATTTCCTAGGCAGCCGCTTGGCCACCCACTGATTTCAAGGTGATTGCACTCTGCTTTTCAATGAATGCAAAATCCTGACGCAATGGTGTCTGCAAATTTTTTTGCCACCTTCCCCCCCTCCCCCTTTTTTTTGTCTCCTTCTTTTATTATTTTTTCTTGGATGTTGCAAGTGCTGTTTTATGCAAGAAGCTTAAATTAGGAGCTTCGCAAAATTTGATTGCTGGTCTGCACACGATTGTCTCCATGTCCAGGTTTTGCGCCATTTCCTAACCCTGGCATTTATTGGCACTTTCACTTCATTAAAACTTTTGTGTGTGTGTGGTGGCACAAATTTTGGAAAGCTCCTTTTCTAGCGCTTGCAAGTTCTTTCCATATATTCGTTTTTGATGGGGCTGGAGCTTCATGGCACATCCAGTCCATCAACTATTCCTTGGCATTTTCAGATACTTTGTCCCATTACACTTGTGTAGTGTGGAGAAGCCGCCGCTGCTTGTAAGATGCTTTGTCTCCTTGATTTTTTCATAGCCTTCTCCGCAGTGCTCAGGTGCATTTGGGCAAAGTATCGAAAAATGATGACTAGCTTGGCTGGCATTTCCTCTTGGTCTCTGAATGCACCATGCCGTCAGAATTTGATGAAATTATGGACATGTACACGAGGGAATCGTTTCAGAAAGTTATCCAGGATTTATATTGTGAAAAAAAATAGCGTTACACGCATAAGTTTTGGGTTTGTTATACGGCAGATTAGACCAACTACGAACAGAATAGCAAGGTTCTGCTATATTTCTCTGAAGGGCTGTGATGGCTTTACAGGGTGTGTAGCAACCTTTAATCATCAGGGGAATGTTCTTTACCTGTAAAAATGAGTGAATTGAAGGATACGATCAAGAAAGTGGCCAGGTTGGAAAAAAGGACTGACTGAAATTAACGCAGTGGTCTACCGCAAGTTTCTTTGGTACTGTGAGTGCCCAGCACACGGTCTGTTCACATTGGCGTGGCATATTTTTTCTTCTAACATGTATAAGGCATGGCAGCCTGTCTGTTTTGGGTGTCTTTTCCTTGTCGTCCATGATGTGAGCATTGTATATACTGGTTCGTTCTGTACTGGTTCCCGGACTCGACAGTAAATTTGGGCTGGTGCATATGGATAGACATAGCTGCATTCAAAAGTATTTTCTGTGGAATATGCCGTAGTCATAGCAATGTGCAGAATTCATGCACTTTCAATGTACTCATGCGAGGAGCCACGCCACCCTAGCGTGGCATCAAAATCAATCTGGAAATCTTGCTCTCAGGCCTCGTCAATCTTGTAGGCCATTGCAGAAACAAACAAATAGAGGCTAGTTTCTTTGCGGTTCGAGCTGTGATAAGGTCATAGAAAGCTGATATTTTTTATGGAAATCTCTTGGTGCTTGTCCCATGGCACTGCTGCTGTCTAAAGGGATGCCAGAGTGAGCACAGGATGCCTTCATGGGAAAGAAAGGCAGGAAACGACAGTACTTTTCACTGATGGAAAAATCAACCTTTGAAAGCCAGAAATAATCTCTGACAGTATAATGAGCAGTTTATGAATCCCCTGAAAGCATGCGGAGTGTTTCGTTTAGATAATTTTCCAGCATTTTCTCAAAGTGGTGCTCTTTGTTTCTTCTGTAAAAGCACATATGGCCACCACTCTTATGAACCATTAAAAGAGAGCAGGAACTTGTGAGCATAATTTTAAGCAACTTCCAAATCTAAGAGCCCAGATCACTGAGGCACTTTTCGTCTGGTGAGAAGGAAAACAGCTGCCGAAATTGCTGCAGAGATTCCGAATTGAAATGTGCCAGCATCTGTGGGCCCGTTATGGCTAGGGATTCCAGTGTGGTTAAACCCATACACAAGAGTTCAGCGGGCCATGTCCCATCAAGAATGATGCATCTGGGACAGCATTTCACGGTTGGACCTGTCTCTAGGTGTCACGAGGCAGCGTGGAAGACGCAGTCGTGTTAAAGCTCTCACTCGTGTTGTAGCTTAAGCTGCTGTTCATTGATTTTTTGTATAATCTTTTGTTTCTCAGCAGTGTGCCACATCACGTCCTACTCCTTTTCAGTGCGAACTGTGGCAAGAGCATCTCCACTTGCCAGCTTGCAAATTCAAGCTGTCAGGTTTTTCCCTGCACACAGTTATGCTTTAGGCAAATTTTACCATTCTACATGATTTCCCCTCATTCATTGAGATAGTCAGTAAGCATTAGGATGTGATAAATTATGAGGAGTAAAATATTGGTGTGGAATATTCTGTTTCATTGCTGCATTTTGAGGAAGCATGTTTGTATTGTAATTTTAACTACCTGTATTGATATCTGAACTACTCTAGATTATTCAGTTGTATTTGCTCTGAATTTTATTACTATTATCTGCTTCAAAATGAAAAATTTGATGTTGACACGCACTTGGCAGAGAACATCAAATGCTGGGACGAAAGAAGAAAAGGGTAGCCACCTGTTATAAAAAGATTGACTTCGTAAAAGGAGCTTTCTCAAACACGGGAAGCAAATCTCTTTTCAATGCAGCTTTTGCGGCTTCATTCATTTTTTTCTGTGAATTGATCATGTATACTGTCCATTATTATCGCCACTATGTTTCTCGCTTCGGCCGTTGGGAATTCAAAATGAGTAGCTTGCTGGACGTCTAGTTTTAATTTTTGTTGAATGCTTCAGCTCGCCTAGATAGCATATATAATTCAGGAATGCATTTAACGGCTATATTTTAGTCTTTTTGTCCGCAGATTTTTGTTATTCCGTGCACACCACAAGGAAACTCTACTATGTAAACCACGCGGAAAGATATTTGTTTGAGTGGGATTAGATTCTTCTTTTATGTGCAATGTGGATAGCAGCAATGCACTGCACTGGGAGCATTTCATCCAATGCAAGCAGATGCTGCTTTCAGTTGGCATCTAGATCACAAGGGCTTATTCAAGCTGCAACAGGAACAGCAGCATTGCTGAGAACTAGCTCTAATTTCATACGCAGCAAAGCACAAGGAAAGCAAATATTTATTTTAAAAATGCATTGTACAAAACAAATTTTATCTGCTTATGAATACACAATATACTCGCGAGATCACCAAAGACTCCCAGAAATTGTTGCACCCTTTTATCCTTTTGGAATGGGCGGAGTGTTCCAAAGCTAAATACAACGCTGAAATCGCGTATTCCGACTGAGATCATCCCAAGTGAGCTGCTTGGTTTCAGAACTCGACGTTGCCCCTCACCCGCTTGGCTTTGCTAAGCATGTCATAGTACCGGCCGGCAATTCGAAAAGCCCTGCTATGTACAGCATGTGTACGAGAGCAGACGACGCAGCAGTCCCTTTGTCTACTTTTGGAGCCCGCGTGACCAGGGTTGCTGCTTTTGAGAGTGACGTCATAACGCACCCCAGCGCTCGGAAAGCGAAACCGCTCAGTATAAGTAATGCGGTAATAAATTATTTATAGTGCATATATGAATCGTGCAGCATGTGTCATGTGTATGTGCCCTGGGGCAATGCAATATTTGAAACAAAGACGCCAACCAAAAATTTGGTGTCCCCCCTATTTTAAAGGGATACTGAACCAAACTTTTGGAGCTGCTCTTTTGCATGTAAACAAGAGCTTGTCTGCTAAAATTGATAAATATGACAAGCATTTTAGCGAAAAAGGTGGATGACACGCTGTTTTTCACTATTTATTGCCGTATTGTTGCACCTGGCGGCCGCCTGTGGAAGCTGCAACTAGACGTCATTACACCCGCGCGCCCACCGTTCCCGCAGAAGCACGATTGCCATCGCTACTCACGCGTACACAGATATGTCAAAATGTTAATTGATGCTGTTTACATACCATAACCGTATGCACGCTTACGTCCGCTAAATGCAGCAACTTTTTCCGGACCTTACGCCATTTCTAACATTCTCACTTTTAAAACCGAAGCGCGACGATGTTCAGACTAGTGGCACCATCTGGCGGTTAGGAGGAGAAGCATTGTTGTCAACAAACCGACACCCCGCTTAGCCTAAAGGAGGCAGAATCGTCACTCTAAATAAAAAATAAAGCAAATTTATTACTCGTAAGTTTTCTTATGGGCGACAGGAGACGAAGCGAAAGACCGGTGGCCCATTTATGGCCAGTGACCGCGCTGAAGAAGCCAGTAACAACGATGCAACCAGTCCGAAGCGAGGTTTCATTAGTTTCATGCATCGAAGGGCGCCGCCATACTTGTCGCCGCGGGAGGGTGCCATGACGTCACGCTCTTCACCTCGCGCTGACCGGGAGGGCTTGGCGCGCGCTCATGAAACATCGAAAATAAAACCATCCGCTGAAAAATATGCGCAGTGACGACTAGATTTCGGTGTAATCACATTCCGAGAATCTATTTTCAGCGTTTTTGTTCAATTTTCAGATTTTGCTTCAGTATCCCTTTAAGGTTTTGGGTTTAGCATATGGAGCTTTTGACCTCCTGTGTGCCAGCCACGGTGGAAGAATATACTAGGTGTCTGAACGACAGCGCATTTCCAGCAGGCGATGTTGACGACCGTCCGCTCGTGTTTTCTGGGAGCGTCGTGAGATGGCGCTAGCAGATTAGGGGGTCAGCGGGCGTGTGGGCGGCGTGTGTGCCGGCGACTGCATTTGGAGTGATCACTGCGCTTGTTTTTGTGCCACGTGTCTTTCTTTGCCCATTATATTTTCCGTCATACACTCCTGTGTATTGTGTGATGGGTAAAAGCTGTTTCGTCCCTCCCTGTTGATGACAAGCGTAGCATATTTGTCTTTTCGGATGCTCCGCATCTTATGAAATGTTTGCGCAACCGTCTGCATTCCCAAAAGGTTCTAAACTTTCCTGGTGGCCGTGTCCAATGGACACACTATGATAAGCTTTTTGTTCAAGACCAAAAGCAGCCTGGACACTTGCGTGTTTGCCACAAGCTCACATATGCATACCCATATTAATCCGAGATGCGCGTAAAACTCGCTCCCAACTGTTCAGTCGAAGTGTGACCAGCGGGCTGGAGTTTTACTAGCAAAGAAAAAAAAAGTGGGACTGGAGAATGTTAAAGGCACGGTAGAATTCACCTTGTAATTTAACGATCTGTTTGACGCACTCAATCGCAATCATTCCAAAGAAGGCATCAGTGCAGGCAGCAAAGATCTCAGTTCTCGCCTCCTTCTTGTACTGGTTCAACAAGCGGGAGGGGGAAGTGGTGGTTGGAAGGATATCTCGCGATCATTTTCTGACAGAGCAGACTGTAGCAGGCTTGCGTGTCACAGTTTTGTCAGCTTTAGAACTGACAAGATATTTGCTCAAACAGTGTGGCTTCAAGTACGTACTGTCTGGAAAATTTAACCAGGATGTATTAGAGTGTTTTTTTTTTGACAATCCGCCAAGAAGGCGGTCAGAATGACCATCCCTTATTACCCACATTTCTTCAGCTATATAACATGCTTTCAGTGTATAGCCTGATCAAACCACCCAAGCTTGGGAACTGTGAGGTAGAGCAGCAAGCTCGGGAAACACATGTGCTTACGTTGGCTGATCTAAAGCTTGCGTTCCAAATGGACGGAAAACAAGAGACTCGTCTTCAGCAGCTAAAATGCAAACTGGATGGATTGGTTGCCGCGGATGTTGAGTGCGATGAAGCGTTTGGTGAGGTATGCGCAGAGCCAGAGGCTGCTGACTGCATTGTGTATTACCTGGCTGGGTTTATGTGCAGAAAAATGTTGAAGGGCTGTTGAAGAAACTGAGGTCCATGCTCAGCCTGAAAGCATACTTGTGCAATGTAAGACAAGAGGTGGGCTCCTGCACCCAAATCTCAGGATTTTTTCTTTGCTGCAGATCGCTGAAAAAGAATTTCAGCAAAATGCCACACATATGAATGCGTATGAGGTAATAATTGAAGCAATGCTAGCAAAGCATACATTCTCGTTCCCATGTGTGGAGCATAAAGAAGATATGATGGCAAATTTGTTTCACTATTACATTGCTATGCGAATGACGCAGGTCTGCAAACAGACAAAAATTGACTCGAAAGTGAAAATGCAACATCTTAGGAATGCAAGAGCGGGGGCTAGTTGGTGCTTCATACTGATCAATTCGCGCTACAAGGGACATACACACGGAAACACAAACGGACGAAGCGCATGTCCGTTTGTGTTTCCGTGTGTATGTCCCTTGTAGCGCGAATTGATCAGTACATCTTAGGAAGCCTTCAAGGCTTGTCTAGAATGCCAAACACCTTGAAAAGCGCAGCAGTCCTTAATTTAGGTTTGGTTTGGTTTATGGGAGTTTAACGTCCCAAAGTGACTCAGGCTATGAGGGACGCCGTAGTGAAGGGCTCCGGAAATTTCGACCACCTGTGGTTCTTTAACGTGCACTGGCATCGCACAGTACACGGGCCTCTAGAATTTCGCCTTCATCGAAATTCGGCCGCCGATGTGATATTGTGCTGGCGACGTCTGCATGAATCTGAAAAATAAAATCCGTCTTAGCCGGTTGTTTTATGAGACATTTCGAGAGCACGGCCTTCAAACTTTACTTCGCGTGCCTGTACGCTTGTGGCGGCAAAGCAGAGGTGGAGACAGTGCATTTCAGGAACACGCGGCAGCCCGCAGTTTGCGTTGGGCCACTATTTTCGCGCAGATATGGAATTGGAAAGCCAGCATCTACGTGAGCAATAATGCCCGACACAAAACCAAGCGGGAACCAACGATCACCTTCCGTTATCGGAAGCTAGCATATTTGACATGCGTGACTAGGATTTATTGACATCTTAATAGCGCGTATTTGAAAATTTCTTTTTAAGAATTCTGCATTCCGCACAAGCCAGATTGTTTTGCGTTTGTACAAGCTGAGCTCTAGTAAACACGCGGGCGATTCCACTGTGGTCGATATATTGGACGTTTACGAGTATCAAAGCACGCTTAGGTATGAATAGCAGTTCTAAGCTGAAATAATCATGAGCATATACCTAAGCTTGCTTCCAAAGGCTTGCCGGACGTTTAGTCTAGTATACAGACATATATCGGGCAATTTACTTGTCATTCTTACATGCGTGTGAATGTTTGTGGAGGTCCGCGCGCCGCATCGGGTGCTACAGTTGACCCCCCCAACGATCCACGCCATCTGCCGAGAGAGGCGTAAACTACGAGCAAAAAGTCGCCGGCGCGGCAGCCGCGTTCAGACACCTAGTCTCTTTCTTCCACCGTGGTGCCAGCGTCGGAAGCCGCAAAGGAAATGCGGCAGTGTTGTGGGCTGGCCAAGCTTAACTGCCAAGGCTTGGAACCTGATAATTTCATTCTCTTAATGAGTACTGGTCTGACCCAGTGAAACCCTTTCGTTGTTTGTCTTGACTATTTTCATTCTCTCTTGAGCTCTGTGCACACTTCTTTTTGAGTGTGGTTCTTCCAGCACATCTTCAACAATGTTGCTTTTATCCTTTTTTTAAGATCTTTCAAATGTCCATGCACAAGGCCACTACAGGAGTGCGTAGGCTGCTGCGATAGTCGGTTGGGAGATGTTTAACAGTACCTTTTGCTGGGCTAGTTGGTGTGACATTGTGTTCAGGAAAGTAAAAACAGTGCTAAATTCTACACAAACCACACAGAAAGACAGACAGGACGGCACACAGTAAGACGGCAGCGTCCGTCCTGTCCGTCTTTCTGTGTGGTTGTGTAGAATTTAGCGCTGTTTTTACTTTCCTGAACACAGTTGGGAGATGCCCTTATCTTTTTTCTCTCTTGCATGCATTCCTTTTTTTTGTGTGTGTGTGGTTTCTCTTAGTGGTTTATTAGTTGCATTTTACTTTTCTGAGCTTGCCCACTTTTGTTTTCTCTTTTCATGGCATCCAACCCTGCATATGGCTGACACTAGGGGAAGGACTGCAGCAACCGACCTTGCATGACGCAGCATTCTCTATCCATCCATCCTATCCACCTACCTATCCATCGTTCCAGGCTACTGGCTCAAGAACGTGCTCACAAGTCTGCACCTTGGCCTACAAGCAGAATGACAATATACCCATTGCTGCCAGAACTGCTGTGCCAAATAAAGTATTCCTACCAACGTGCCTTGTCGGTGATTAATGAAGCATATGAATAGGTTACTAACAACTTGGTTGGCCCTATAGAAAAATCATGTTACAAAACAGTCGGTTGAGACCATACCCAGCCTCCACATTGTTTCCTCTGCAGAGCCACATATTGCCTTTCTGTTTATGCCCCTGCAGCAGAAAATGCTGCACAAAGTTAATGAGGAAAAGAAATTTCACTGGCAAGCTGCTCTGAGACTACTGCTAAATGGGTACTGAAGCCCAGTGAAAATGTAGATCAGGTAATGAATGTTTGTGGGTGCTGCACGTGTACTTTCAATGCATAGGAGGGACCAATTTCAACTTTTTTTACAGGTAGGTACACCTTTTCTGATAGCACCACCCCTTGATGTCGGATGCTTCTGCCTATACCTCCACCTCATTCAGCACTGACAGTGCTAGGAAAGCTCTTGCTGAATATTGTAATCTGGGTGCTTTTAACTGGATGGTCTTTGTAGGTATTTCAATAAGGCTAGGCAACCGTCCTAGCACTACTGGGGTTCCAACCCACTAGGTCTCTTCGATTTGGCTTGCACTGGCTGTACTAGTTCTGCAGCGGCGCCAAGCAGTCACGTGAGCGTGCAGCGCCAGTTCAACAAGTGCAGATACAGCCCGTACACTAGCGCGCACCGGCCACTGGCAAAACGAAGGCGCAAGTGCAGGCGTGCCATGCTGCACTACCTTCTGACCGAGTGCAAGGCGGCGAAGAACTTGTGCAGAACTAGGCCTGCACCTTGGCAAAACGAGGAGGAAAGTGCAGGGGGCGCGCGCGGCACCGGAAAAACGAGGACGACGGTGCTGCACCCCTTGAACTGGTGCAGCTGGTGCTGCCAAATCGAAGAGACCTACTGCAAATGAGGCAGATTCTGTAGCGCTTGGCTCTCGCTGGTAGTTAGTGAAATTGGTATCTCCCTAAACTGCACTCTGACAGAGCATAAAGAAAACTCTTCCATGTTAATTCATGCCATGCAACATGACATGGAAAACATCACGTGGCTAGTTCATCCATTGTTTTCAGGTTCAAGACATCTGCCAATTTCTATACGGTAGCTTCAGTCTCTTGCAAACTATATTTCTTTTGAAGGCACTTTTTGAGCAGGAATTGTTTTCATGCAGATGCTTTGGGTGCACAAACTGGGTAATGTTGGTCGTCACCTGTTAATAAAAGGCCCTAAATGATTAGAATGATATTTGGTAAATTCGATTTACAGTCTTCTCTTACCGTTTTTGACCTATCTTTCCTCAAACAGAACAGTGGCTGATTGAATTCGCATCACTTGTTAATGTCAGATTTAATTTTTTTTTTTTGCTCTAGCCTTTCTCAGCTACTAAGGGCCATTATTGCCCGAGAGGTATGTACGGTGTGTACTGTACACACACGGAAATCGCTTCATTCAAATCTGCGGTATTTACGAAAAGGTACTTCGGTCCCGTCAAAATCTCGTGTTTCATTGCGACAAAACTGCCGGTAGTACACGCTTATTCAACGGCCGTACAGTTTACCTGTCCTGACCGATGATGAAGCATGGCAATGCAGCGTGCTGCACGCGGCCATCGTGCTTTCGACAGCCCCCGGACCGATATATCCTATGAAAGGCCATTACATGCACTATGCGCGCGTTGCTTAATTGGTGTGGGTTGAGGTCTTTGCGGCTGCTTCACTGCAGTTCTTTTTTTTCCCCCTGAGCTCCTGTCACGACGTGGGGCCAGTTTATTTTAGAACATGCGAGGCCGATCGAGTGGCATCGCATGAGGCGCCGCTAATGCTGCCAGTGCTGATGAGCGGTCGCATAATGTGAATGAATTAAACCCTCTGGTCGGGCTCTTTTTATTTCGAACTTTGTGTCAAGAACTATTTTCGGTCCCCTTACCCTTAATTTCAAATCGGCATGATTTGAACAAATTTTCAGACCCTTAACAGTTTGAAGTATTAGACGTCGAGGTATGCCCGACCATTGGTGCTTGGCGTTGCAACGATATATATCCTTTTCGTGGCGCGCGCACAATGTGGCTCTAAACGTGATGGTCCTTGTCTTCATCTTCAAAAGTCTTGGCGCAAATCTCAAAAGTTTACTCGCAACAAACATAAATATAAGACTGCTCAAAGAGAGCACGCGGCTACAAAACCACCGTGCCGCACACACGTGTCCACTCTTGGCACCCTCAGTTCGAATAGAATTTGACCAAAAGTTTGAGCTAAGAAAGCGAGCACGAAACAACGAGAGTTCACCGTGAGTGCGTGTGTTTGAGGAAGGGTCGTGCACAATAGGTTTTGCCACTAAAAGCACTGATCGTGGTGCCTGCGTGCGGTACAGCGAAACGGTGATATCGATACGAGATGGAAGCACGCGTTATATGTTGTTCCGCAGCTGGCGCTTCTATCATCACAATCAAAAGTGGAAGGATTGATTTTTTTTTTCTGCAAAACAAACCTCGAGTAGAACCCCACTGTTACGTTCGCGGTTGCTGCGTTTTACCTCGTTTTTATGAGCCAGTCCAGCTGCCATAGATCAAAGCCCATGTATACGTAATTGAAACTCGATCGCCTGTATCTGTTACATAATGCAATTGTTGCATCATTTCCGCATCGCATGCCGCGGAAGTCGCCTCGCGGTGATAGTTTACACCGTTCCGGCATTTGTTCAATGCGTGTGCAATGTCAGTGCCGGCCGGGTAGAAAAAGCGAAACTATACACTCTATCGGTGCTTGTCCGCCGCTGTGTTAGGCAACTTCTGGCGGGAAGCCCCCACGCCAAAGCGAGCACGCTTACAGAATAGGTGATTTTTGTTGCGGCTGTTGGCACAGTTACATCGCCGCTGTGATGCCAGCGCGAACGACCCTAAAGCGCGAAAACGAAACTATGCCGCGGCAGATGGCACAAGCAGCACTCTACGAGATGCGGTTGCACGCGTTGGCTCCGACGGTTTTGTTTTTGCCATCCGCTTTATTCTTGTCACCTGCACTTTAAGATACACAGTTTCGAGATTCCAATAGGCGATGATCCTATGGGATTAATGTGGCCACCGCTATAACAGCGAAGAGGAGCACGCGTACCACAGCTTCGCACGCTCTAGGCTGCTCCTTCTTACCTGCTAAAACACTTCCACAGACAGCTGCTCAGAAACGGAATCGACATTTGAGCTGTATATATAGTTGGCATAGCATCATGGAAAAAATAGCACACTCATCACTTGTGTTGTTTGGTTTTCTTTGCTCATGCAGAACGATCGTGAGAACCCACAGCCTTGCTAATTCCAGAGAAGAATATGGCGCACACGTCATAATAATAAAAAAAACTGCAGGCAACGGTGTACAATTTTTTTTCACGCTAAACATTCATCTGCTACGTTTCCTGGCTGTTACTTTTTTTTTTTATGGCCCTATGAAAAACTCTGCAGCAATGTGTTTTGTTGCATTCGATGCTCTGGTGCATTTAACAACTATATGTGGACACTTGAGTGCACTCTCAACTCTCACTTTAGGTCGTACAGGCATATATGTAGCCCAAAAATTTAACTTCTATTGTCTCTCCCAGATGCACACAAATCACGTACATCACCACCTGGACAACATGACCATAAATGTCATGCATATTCAAGAATTCAAGAATGCTGATTTCATTGCTGCAGTTGAGGTTTTCGGCCAGAAGCAGGGGTAACGGGGCGAGCTGGCACAGGTTGATCACTAGCGAAATGTGTCGTAGTATGTGCACCGACATTTGCAGCTGAACTGGTTTTTACTGCAATGTGAAATTTGTAGTAGTCACTGAAGAAGAAAATAAGAAAAGCGTGTATAGCAGAAACAAAAAAAATAAAATAAAATTAATTCAGCTGGTGAATGTGAGAGTTTTCAATTGCAAAGTATATATGCCAATCCTAATTTATCTTCGAGAAAGTACTCTACAAGCTATAATTAGTCCAAAAGTGATGGCCTACAGAGTGTTTCACTGAAGATGTGGCAATTTTTTAAATAGATTAAATACAGCTAAGATATTTATTTAACCCGCAGGCTTGTAAATTAATATATAATATTTAACTTTTTACCAGTTACAGTAATGCACCTCATTTATTGAGAGGTTGATTATAGCTGACCGTAATATCCGCATCACTTTTGAGATTTCTCAAATTGTGATTCTCATTGCGGCTGCAGTGCACCGAGTTTGGGGTGCCCAAATGGGCGAAACTGCATAGGCCAGGAGCACTCGCAGCCACGCCTACGAATGCATACCCAGCTCTTTCCTCGAGCAGTTCCCACTGCGGTCACTAAAGTGTATACACACTTTATTCCCTACTACTGTTTTTCAAGCTTAGCCAGTGTAAAAGCAGATCCCTTTAAGAGCTGTTAATTCCTTATAAAAGAACTAATCCCAGCTGGGACATACCATGCACAGAAAGATTACAGCAGAAGTCTTAATATACCTGCAGGCTTTTGACTGGTATCAACTGAAAATGTAGACAGTTTAGTCTCACAAATCCCAACTGACCCCTGCTGAGATCACACACAACCCTGTGGTTTTCATAGCTGGTGACCACTCGAAATCTGCCATGCTTGTGAAGTTGACCTGCTATTGGTCCAGGACAAACATTTGGCTTTTATTATGTCATTAACTAGAACTATTTGCAATGATATTTCAGGCACACCTCAGTTTTGATTACACAGTTTCACTTGGTTCCAGCTTGAACAGTGAAGCTGCTTTGCTAGAGAAGGTGTGGCATCATATATTAGCAAACAGCTATGATTCTTAATTTGAAACTGTGGCCAACAGATTTCTGGTTGAGACTGGGTGATATTAGTTCATATCAGCTGCAACTATGTCGAATTCTAAGTTTAGGATGTTTCCCTTGCACATATGTAAATCCAGATGGCAATTGCCCAGTGAAAGCAAATTATATTTCACCTGAACTATAGCTTATCAGCTACTGCCTTCATGACTGTAGAAAAAAAGGTTTAAAGCTCCTTCAAGTAAGTGCAATGTTAGTACAAGACAGACTTAATTTTCATTGAAAGGTATGATGGCATTTTCACCAAGCAGAGAGATACAGTAGGGATTAGAACTGCAATGTGGGATATGGGTCGTATGGTTACTTGGTCATCAGAAAGCTGAACTTTTCTTATTAAATAGAAGTAGAAATAATTTGCTTATTGTTAAGATGCCAGGTTGAAACCTCTTGACTTTAGTTGGTATCAAAGCTGCTGAGGCAAGAAAATTGTGTAAAGCGCACATTTTAACCCATTGAAGGCGAAGCATGGAAGAGCATACCATCAGATGAACCTGTGCTCAATGAAAAAATGATGCAGACAGTACAATAAGTGCCAACAGCCCCTCTAGAAGAATTTAAATGCCCAGACTGCAGTAGAAATCAATCATAAATCAATATGTTCAGAACAATGCTTGCAAAGTTTCAAATCAGGTCATTTACTGAGCAGAACAAATAAAATGCACTGCACTCGTTCTGTCCACACATTTTTGAAAAGGCATGAATACCTGACACTGTAACAGACCTCTTTGCTATTTTTCTTCTATTCACACAATATTAAATTAAAGATTAAAAACAGCCTGAGAATTGGGGCAAACTGTGCAATTACTCCTACCGGAAGCAAAAGAATCAAAACAAGCAAAAGCTACAAGAAACAATTATTACAGGCACAACAAATACAGATTAATTTTTTTTCTTTTTGAAATGTTACAGTGATCATATAGTGTGTCAATAATGAGAATGATATTTTGCAAGAAGTGTGCTATCAAGTAGAATTGCTATTCATGACATAGATTCTATTGTGCTGTGATAAAACATTTTCAGCCTCACCTTATTTATGTTCTTGCCCAAGATGCCATCTCGAAAAGGCACTTTCATTTAACTTGCACACACACACGCACATCTTTTTCACTGCCAGAAGACTGCACGTGGTAATGCAGCAAAACACTGAAGAATAATACAGCAGCTTCAGCTGGCCCTTTAGGCTGTGCACAGATGGTACAGTAAAGAGCTCTTTGTGTGATCCACCAAAGTTGTCAGGCACATATATGCCAGTGTGCTGCCTTCCTGTACCTAGCTAAATTTTGTGGTTCCGCAACTTTCGATGGGAAGTGGATTTTATTGAAAAGTTTCATATCTAAAGATGGTGATGAGTAATGTCTGTTTGTAAAAAATGGTGATGTCTGTTTGTAAAAAAAAGACTATGGAAAGACCTAGAAACAGGAAAATGCAAACACTTGGTGACATAAGACAGCTATTCAAAACACATTTCAAACATTCTTCGAGCTATATTGCCCACATGGCAAACATCAAGGAGTTGAAACAAATATTGTAATACCTCATATCTGATTTCTAATATTGTTGTTTTTTTCATGGATACTAGAGCCAAGGATTTCACATTAAAGAGCAACCACAGAATCTTCCGTAATGCGACACAAACATACCATAATAAGCTACCACTATAGTATAAGAGAATATGCTAGGATATTTGATTCAGTTCACATATTCTATTGAACTACAGCTGCAGGAGAGAGAACCACGATTAAGTAACATACCACTCTATTTGTTAGCCTTTGAAATATTCCTGAAAAAGATCATTTTTTTTGTGCGTTAACTAAAATTCCATTGTCAGAAAACAATTTAAGCATATGATTTATGTTTTCCTGCAATAATGCATTGCTGTCTCAAAGTGTACTTGATCTGTGGGCAAAACTGTGCTGTCCATGCACTGGAAGACCAAGCACCTGAAGTCATCGAGCTGAAACCATTAGTGATCAAATTTTTTTAAAGAGTATGGAAGATGAAATAGAATACAGCGGTTTACCAGCCTCTATATATTGGCAGTTCACCACCAGGCTCAGTTTGGTTATTTAATTTAATAATGAACGACTATACAAAAAATTCTCAAGGATAGCGAAAAAGGGAGCTCAAAAGCCAAGCAGGTACAGTTTGCTTGGTAAAATCCTATGTTTCATCAAATCAAAGATTTTCTGAACACTGAGAAAAAAAGCACAGTTAAACAATTTGTCAAATGATGAATACAGCTCAGCTGCAAATTTGTCAAGAATTAATGCAATGCCCCTTCTTGTAATATCACCTTCCTGATGATTAAAAAAAAACAGAGAATGTTAAAAAATTTTGTCATGCATTGAAATAGGAATTTTTCTAGTATTTGATATGGAGTCAATAACAGGTAAATTGATCAGTAGTTCTCAATGCATTTTGTGCCTTCCCTTTAATAGTGGCCTTAAAGCTTATCAAATCATATGGCAGAATTTTCCTGAAACCGTTCAGTCAAAAAGAACAGAATGTTTGCAAGAGCATGGTAGCAATGAAGTGGGCTTATTTCACCTAAAAGTGCACTAACCTGGCCAGATCGCCCTTCGAGAGCCTCAGAATGTATGTTAAAGCAGGTGAAAGTTTCTGCTAGTGCGCAAGTGGTGTCATGTTGAGTTATTGCCATTCTTGTTGCAAGCCTAAGATATTGATTGAAATTATCAGCTTTTTATGATGGATTATTCAGCAAACCATCAGTGCATTGAGAGACCTTATCTCTTTTGTGAAGAGGGTTAATCTGCGACTCCTTTGTAGAGTTTTTTGTTTAATTAATAATAACAGTAACAATGATGATAATGCTTTGTATGCATTAAAACAATTCTATGTCTAAGAAATGCTTCTAAAATACTTCAGATGCAACTGCAGCACAAGCACTCACATTCGCATGAAGGCACAAAATAACAACATGAGAGGATCTCCTTTGCAGCCTTCCTGTTCCTGACAAACCTCTCACCACCCCCCAACTTCGTTTTCTTCAGTGCATCCTACCGTCTCAGAGCTTCCCCTGCATGCCCCATTTGCTATGATCCCTATGCTAATCTGGAACGTTCCCTCTTTTCCTGCCCCATCATCATCATCATCAGCCTGACTACACCCACTGCAGGGCAGAGGCCTCTCCCATGTCTCTCCAATTGACCCTGTCCTTTGCCAATTGCGGCTACCGTATCCCCACAAACTTCTTTATCTCATCCGCCCACCTAACTTTCTGCCGCCCCCTGCTATCTGTTTGCCTTCTCTTGGAATCCACTCCGTTACCCTCAAGGACCAGTGCTTATCTTGCCTTCGCATTACATGTCCTGCCCAAGCCCACTTCTTCCTCTTGGTTGCGACCAGGATGTCATTAACCCACGTTTGTTCCCTCACCCACTCCGCCCGCTTCAGATCTCTTAACGTCACACCTACCATTTTTCTTTCCATAGCTCGCTGCGCTGTCCTTAACTTAAGCTGAACCCCATTGTCTTTCAATTAGAGCATTACCCATAGCATCAGACAAGCTGATATGGACCAGATGGCTTTGGTGACCCTGGCACAAGATATCCACAGCGCTTCATGTTGCATCATAATAAATCTGTTTCTCTCTCTCTCTCAGACACACATGCGGCTGCTGCAGCATCCATGCATGCGTGTGTTCCTTAATTTGAATGTGGGTGTTTGCACTGCAGTTACATCTGAAGTGTCAAACAAACTTGCCTGAAAGCTCGTTTTCCTCTTAATATATTTTGTTTACTGGTGATTATGTTGGAGTACCTGTCTATTCTTTAGCTTGGTGGGTGCCATATATCAACTTTCTTCTGTTTGAGTAAATTAAATGGATGATTTGTTGCTTCACCCCACGTCTTTAAATAATGCTGCTCATTCACCTACTTCTTTTTTGTATCGTATATAGGACAGCTGACCACTTGCTTTTGTTCTGCTGTTCAATATGTTGTAATGAGTATGTGTGTGCAGTTAGTCATATTGATTTTATTGGTGCAAAAGCAACTGAGGCTATGATGCGCCAAACACAAGGTTAGAGTTTTTGTTAAAGGTGAAGCTTTTTATACTCAGAGTTTGTTTAAAACGCTGGCTTCCTTGAGAAACCTAAAAATACATGAGAAGTCAAGCAGTGCTCGATCACCTAAAAGTAACATGGGGTGTAATGGGATGCTTTCCCTGTAAAATGTTGTGAAATATTTCTTTCTTAGTTCTTCTAGTTTTATACATGAAATTAAAATGTGGTTCACTGTGAGTTCAGCACCACACATTTCACAGAGAGGTTTGTCTTGCTTGGCTAGCAGAAAGTTGTGCGTGAGGTGGGTGTGTCCAATGCGGAGCCAACATAAAATAACTTCGGTAAAACGTTCTTGATGCCTACATGATTGCCATTCTCCTAAAATGGGCGTCACAGAATGTAATTTGTTGTTTACGTGCTCTTCCCATGCAGCCTGCCACTGATTTCTGAGTTTACTGTAGATAAAATTCAATCAATCCCTGTGCGCTCGCTATGTTCACTTGTTTTATTTGGCCATTCCGGGCTTGTGCAGTGCATACATCTGCTTTTTCATTACCCACAATTCCAACATGGCTAGGAACCCAGCAGAATTTAATGTTATGTTTTTGTTTGGTGATTTTAACTATGTTATGTATGATGTTTCCTATTATGGGTTCAGCAGCATTTCTGGAGTGCAGTGCTTTGAGCATAATCGGGGAATTGGTGTAAATGATGCTTTTTTGATGTTCTCTCTTACTATTTTTTCTACAGCTACGAAGATGGCACAACACTCAGCAGTAAAAACCGATGCACATTCTGGTAGTCGCATTATCTGTTTATTTTTTTCTTGGATTACTGCACTTCCAACATGACTTGCTGTTTTTGAGCCATCGGTATAAAATTCAATGTAGGTGTCATACTTTTACTTAAGAAAAACCAGCCAAAAAGACGGGGACAAAAGAAAGACAAGGCACACACAACGATTGGATTCCTGTAATATTCCTGTGATAAGTACTCATTTGGCATTTGCTTTTCTTGCAGTGTAAAGAATTCCTGTAATATGTACTCATTTGGCATTTGCTTTTTGTCTAAATGTGTCATTGTGAAGTCACATAGTGAAGGCAGGCTGTACCATGGTGGCAAATATTCATTCCTTTGTGCAATATTCGGTAGGGCATCTTCTAGTACTGCTAACTCTTTGCATTTATCTTCAAAGTGCAGTAGTAGTGGCCTGATAGAATGTGGTTTGTTGATAAATAACCTTTTAGATGGGCACTTAGTGACAATTGGATGGCAGAGATGTTTCGGAAGAGAACAAATTTTTAAGACGTATGTGCAGTAAGTGCGATTCTTCGGTCCTTAAGAGCAGGCTCATTAGATTCAACGTAAAGGCTGGCTACTGGTGATGTTCTGTATGCTCCAGATGATAGGCGCAGACCAAGATTATGAATGGGGTCTAATCTTTTTAAGTAGGATGCTCTTGCCGAACCATATACTATGCACCCGTAGTCCAGCTTGGAGCGCACCAGAGAGCGATATATTTGTAAAAGGCTTGCTCTATCGGACCCCCACCGTTTCCGTGAGAGCACTTTTAAGATATTGAGGGCTTGAGAAGCTTTCTTTTTAAGGTTGTTAATGTGTGATAGAAATGTGAATTTCTTGTCAAAGTTTCAGCTAAAAATTTGTGTTCTGGTTTAATTGGTAGCGCAGTGTGATTCAGGTATAGTATGTGTGTGCAGTTTATGACCAAGTAGAATGAGCCCATGCTTGTCTATGGTTTGGTTTTATGCGGTTTATCGTACGTCACAAAGTGACTCAGGCTATGAGGGACGCCGTAGTGGCGGGCTGTGGATAATTTCGACCACCCGATGTTCTTTAACGTGCACCGACATCGCACAGTACAAAAGGCCTCTAGCATTACGCCTTCATTGAAATGAGGCGAACAAGACTGGGATCAGGCCCGCATCTTTCAGGTCAGCAGCTGAGCACCACAACTACTAAGCCACCATGGCGGCTTGCCCATGCTTTTCATTCAGTGTTTCAGTATATACACTGCATTCATCACCTTTTGGGTCACCTTGTCAAGCCACTGACAGCAGTAGCGTTTTGTGGCTGCTCCCTCTTTGCACGAAAAGAAAATTCAATTAGAATTTGAAGAAATTATGCATTAAAATATTTTGTTCCATCACCTTACTTATTCACTCTCAAGGCTCAAGGGCATTATTTAGAAAAATGGGTGAACAGAACAAATTATTAACAGAACAAATCAGCTGCAGCTTTCTTGAAGGCGATGTTATTGGCGATCGCAGTGACAAAGGCAAAAGAGTGGTTCCAGTCGCTACTGGTGTGTGGAAAAAATGAACATATGACATGCGAGAACACAGACTTTAAACATGTGGTCATTACGTGATGAAATATAGGGCTCATTGTAGTGCTCGTGAAAAGCTGAACATCAGTGCACCGGAGTAAAGAAATAGAAGTTGTAAAACAGAAAACAAGACTGTCTGTAGTGTTGAAACTGAATGGTAAAAAGAAAGAAAAATTTATAGTAAAGCAAAATAAATATCAATATTGTCGTGACAAATTTGGCGTCAAAAAAAGGGCATTTGAAATGTTAAAAACATCTTGCCATCCTAATATCACTCCCAAATTTTAACAAGAATTGCAGACAGTTTTAGAATGAGTGGTAAAATAACTATTTTGATTCAAATTTAATACCCGCCTTTGCTGCTCTGCCAATGCCAAAATTGTTAAAAATTTTTCTCGAAACATGCAATACTCAGAAGCACAATTTGAAACACTTTTTGTATAACGTGTCCATACCTCTGGATTGTAAAGTTGAGATTTCGGGGCATGGTCAAAGGTGTTTACCACTCATATTAGTAAGACAGCAAGAGCTGAATTACAGCTGTCCAACATTAAAATGATCATTAAACTGCAAGATCAAATAGCCCCAGTTGAAGGACTCATTGTGCTTCTGCAAGTTCCAGTGGTTCTTGCTAAGCTGGTCCCAACAATACATGACCCCAGCTCTTTGAACAGCACTTCAACAAACCTTGTTAGCAGAAGCACGAAGTTGGCAGTGCACAAAGTGCCATGAAATTGCGGCCGACCATGCTCACGTCGAGGACCTCATTTCAACAGCAACTAACATACACAAATATCTACACAGTAGCAAGATTTATTACAACGAAAAAAAGGTTTTCCTTGCTGCTAACCAATACGAAGTCACCGATATTGACTCTCTTTGTGACACTTACGGCCAAGTGAAATGTGCCTTGTGAATTACTTCTGCTTATATGCATTGCTTACAAGGTGAGTTATGATTGAGAAAGTTGGCTTAGAATTGAGGAAAGCATATCAGTTTGAGTAGTTTAAGAACACAAACAAGGAATGAAAACATGGGAAATGAGCTGCAACCAATCAATTTATTTCATGGCTGAAGCACTGTACACAGGAAGAAATGAATCATTATTAGTATGGCTTCAATGCAAAGCAATACTGCAATTAAATAAGAAATTCAAGACAAGCCAGTTATGAAAGTTGTTCATGTGCCATCATGTCTATGCTATTATAACCGGTACCTTAATCTCTTAAAAGACGTTCATTCTCATAGGTAAATGAATGTGCCTTAAAAGGGGGGTATACTCCATTGCCATGCCATCTAGCATGACCTACTGACAGATTTCCCACAGAACACCACTGCAGTACACCAATTGTCTGGAATGTCTTTTCTGCCACCCATGCTTTCTAACACAAAATGTGTGTGGATTCAGGCAAGACAGCTTGAGAGAAGTGGTACAAAACAATTAAGGATTCCGAACCAGCTGGCCACCTTTTTGACGTTAATTGTGGAATATATTGTGGGCTTAGGGCACAACTGCTGTTAGCTTCAGTGCATAGGGCATACTTTGTCGTGAAGTTTCCATTTTGCCTTAATAGTAGAATGAAACTTTGGTCACTGACCATGTCGAACATGTTGATTGACATTTCAGAACCCTAACAGGTTGCTCATTAAAAATGAAGGACCAGTCATGAAAAAGCAGCATGGTGAAGGTTTCCCTTTGTTCTGATGACTGTCTTCAGCATCATCTATATTATAGAGGATTCCAGGTGCAGCCACACTTACAAATTTATTTCAATGGCAAAGATTTCCACATTCTCCCAAGCAATTTCACGCCCTGATTGTGCATGTTCTGCCACAGCAGCTGTTCGATTCCAGCCGACATCACTGCGATGCTCTTTCAGCTGCCTGGGTATGTTTCTAGCTGTCTCCCCCGATGTAGACCGAATTAATCGTCGCAAGGTAAACGATTCCAGGGAACTTCGAGCGAGGCAGAGCATCTTCAACATTTGCAAAATCCCCGCGCAGATCACTAGTTAGCACGTGGGCAATATTCACCTGGTGCGTTTTGAAAACTCCTGCCCTTCGTCTAGAATGTACACGGTCGTCCACTCTTAGTACGAACACGCTAGTGCATGGCCTCACTTTGGAGAGCCACTGCGCAGGACACGGCCGTGCATCGAAGCGAAGTGGTAGATGACGTGAAGCACCACGTCCAGGTCCAACTTCTCCTGCGCCACTTGGCTGCGATGAGAGGCCGTGCCGGACGCAGTGGCCCTCCAGAGTGGGGCCACGCACTCGCGTGTTAAGGGTGGACGACCTTGTACATACGGAACCACTGCTCGCTTCAAATGACGAATGCCTCGGGGACTGCAAAACCACCGTGCCTGGATCGTATTTATGACCCTGGCCCCACGTTGCAATGAATTCACATTATAAACTTGCATATCCTCTGCGCAAATCAGGTTGAATGCTCGAAACGAATGGGCGCACATATTCATGTCAATTAATTATAACAAGATTTTCCGGAGAAAGCTGGAGCGTCTTCGAAGGCACTGCACAAGCGCGAGCACCCAAACAACGCAAGCACACAAGAGTCCTTTCACAACGAATGAAGCGATCAAAACGCGTCACGCAAAAGCCAAGGTCACATATACACGGTGAGAATGATGCAGAATGCCTGCATGACCACTGGAAACTTTACCACACCGCCTAAAATCGAAGCGCGACACCGAAATCACACGCCCAGGCGTTGACAGAGGCCCATCAAACAAGCCAACGATGCAAAAACGGCGGCCCAAATGCGTCCGACAACAATAAACGAAGCCAAGGCAATCCATGGGTGAAAATAACACTTTGGGCTGGCTTTTTGTTATTTCCACCGGGTCGCAATGACGCTTTGGCTTGGATTTGCGTTATTCTCACCCGGTCGCAATAACGCCGGCCCATAACTATCGAAATACTGGCCAATCCACATCCAAAGTCTATAATCCAATCCAGAAAAATCCACAATCCAATCCATAATACAACAGAATCCGGAACAAGCCACTGATGATTCTAGTTCACTGTACCGAAACTGACTGCCGACTTTCGGTAGGAGTGGTGACGTCACACCCACCCGCCATGACTGCATGAATGTTTTTGCATTGATGCACGTACGGTGTCGTGAGTGCATCGTTAAAGTTTTATTATATACGTACAATTCACAGGTGAATAGCGCATTTCTCTTGCGCATCATTACAAAGAGGAAAAACAGGCAACACTAGATACTCCTTTAGGAAACCCTTCGTGCTACAAAACACTGAGAGCAGATAGCGCAGAGGCTACGCGCTGGCAGAAGTTCTTGCCATGTGCCGCGCAGTGAATGCACCCACACCACGACAGAGAGACACGGTCGCGCGGAACGCTGTAGTTCTCGAAGAAGAGCCTCACATCGTAGCTGTCCGTCACCAGGCGGCGCAGCGCGGGCAAGGCCCTCATCACGTAGTGCAAGTCTTCAGGCTCCAGTTCCAACTTGCGCACCGTCAGATCCGTGCTCAGAGTCAGTTCTTGGAGACGCGGAAACGAGATGCGGCCACCGTGAAGCTTGCAGAAATTCAGGAAATATGAGGCACACCCTTCACTGAGCAGGTGCAACTGGCGCAGCCTACTGCTGGTGGCCACCAACAGTGACTGGGAACACGCCACTGACAGTCGCATGCTAAACTTGACGGCTTCGAGGCGGGGGAAAGCATCGAGTCCCAACGCGACTTCGTCCATGGGTCCTTCGCAATCCACTAAGCTTAGGCTCTTGAGCTGTGGACAAAGCCTTGCTATGGCAGGGAGCCGCAGGCCAGCGAAGAACTTCAAGGATAGTTTCTCCAGCAGAGGCCATGTCTCCAAGACCTGCTGAAGGGTCGAACTGACATTAGTGAGCAAGAGTGGCGGTCCCAGCTTCAGCGACAGACTGCGAAGGTTTCGGAAAGATGAGACGGCAACCAGTGCTTCCTGGGATGTGATGACCACCTGCAAAGAGGGGGTGCACCATTAAAACCGGGGCTAAAGGCTGTACACCACCATGCGTGAAGATCGGATGCACGTACCGCCAAGTGTTCCACGTCCGTGTAGGTCCTTGCTGCACGACGGACGTCTTCCACGGTCGCCATGGCTGCATACCCACAGCGGTAAGAGACCGCCGAAGTGTACAGAGTGAGATGGGTGAAACCTCTCATTTCCGACCGCACGGCAGGCGCGCCTGTGCATCCCTGATTCACGGAAGCCTCCAGGATGTGGACGGAGTCAATGCGGCACAACTGGGCAGATGTAGGTTAGGGATCAGGAGTGGGGATTGTTATGCAAATCAGAAAAGAAGACAATTCTGAGGGCACCTAAGTCTGCTTCCGTGGAGGAATGCCAAAGCATGTCTTTTCAGGAAGGGAAAGGGCGCAGAAGCGCTCAAATCTCGACATCTCCATCTCGGTGGACACCTCAAATGAACCTTAAAGCATGCAACTGAATGTGCAGATGTCATCAGTCTAAACACCTGTCACAAGTTAGAAATTGAAAAGAAATTGAACCACCCAGCCACCACGGTGGCTCAGTGAGGGGTTATCATGCTCGGCTGCTGACCCGAAAGACACAGGTTGGATCCTGGCCGTGGCGGACGAATTTCGATGGAGTCGAAATTCTAGAGGCCCGTGCACTGTGCAATGTCAGTGCACATAAAAGAACCCCACATGGTCGAAATTTCCAGAGCCTTTCACTATGGCATCTCTCACAGCCTGAGTCGCTTTGGGACGTTAAACTCCATAACCCCCACCAAATCGAACATTGGATTTTGAGAAAGGAAAATGCGCAGTGTTTGTCTCACATCTCGGTGGACACCTGAACCGCTCCGTAAGTGAAGCGACAAAGGAGGGACTGAGAGAAGAAGGGAAGAAAGGGGTGCCGTAGTGGAGAGCTCTGGAATACCTTCGACCACCTGGGGTTCTTTAACGTGCGCTGACATCATACAGCACACGGGCGCCTTTCGCATTTCGCCTCCATCGAAACGCTGCCGCCGCGGTCGGGTAAGAACCCTGGTGCTCCAGATCAGGAGTCGAGCGCGCTAGCCACTGAGCCACCGTGGCTGGTGCAAGTTAGCCCCCAACTACACTTCTCAACATCTCGGTGGACACCTCAACCACACCATAATAGAAAATGTAGTCTCAGAAAGCATGCAACTAAAGTCACTGGACCGAACCCCAGTCGCAAGCTAGCCTCCAATTTGACTAAAACATGTAAGCTATATGCAAATAGATATGCTGTGACACCACGCAGAATGCTGTAAGACAAACGGTTGCTCAAAATTTTGGTGAACACATTGAGGAATACTGCCACCACACTAGGGACAGCTAGTGATGACATTGCTGGGATTTTATCTGCTCCTGCGATGCTTTTTTTTTCTAACCAGCGTCGTCGCAAAGGCGGACGCGGGTTTTGCGGCGCGCGATTAGGAAGGCGATGGAGGCGAAAACTGTCTGGCATCGGTGTCTGTGTGGAGCCCTCACCTGTCAACCATGGCAAGAAGCAGGTGGTGCTTAGCAAGATTTCTCTCTCTCTCTTCTTGTCACAGTTGGCAGGTGGAGAGAAGGAAATCCCCCTCTTCACTTGTAGGGGAGAGCAGGGAGAAGACGGACTAAGAATCACTCTCAGCAGAAACGGATCTGACTACCAGTGACTACGCCAAAATGAACAAAAGAAGTGATTACATTATATCTGGAATAAGAAACGAATAAAAATTGGAATAGAGCAAAATTAGAATAGATTAGTGAGCGAAAAACAATGGAATCAGACTTGAACTAGAATGAGAATTAGAACAGATTGGCGAGTGAAAGAAAAACTCATCGCAATTGTTCCTCATCATCCCGACTGATCGCCGCTAAATTGTTTTACATTCACATAACCGTTTCTTTTTTATGCCCGTGAGATAATAACGGACAGACCGCTAGAAGGTGCCCGCTATTAAGAAAACCATCACAGAGGCGTTGTACATAGTATTACGAACTGCAACCTGTACATTACCCTATACCTTAACCAGAATGACGCAATCGCAGAAATTCAGGCAACTCGGATTTGCTGCAGTGAAAATTTCACAGAGATAATCTAGAGTGGCAAGGGTAGTCTTGAAGTTGCTTTAGTGGAAAGTTCGCAGAGACAAGTGCAAATTGCGAGGCGGAGGAAAGTCCCGTACTGTTAGCTCTTTCCGGGCAACCATCTTCTGTCCAGCATCTGTGGACGTGAGTGCAGAGGTACATATCTAAAGGCGAGCTAGTTCGACTTAAGAATTAAAGCTCCACAGAAAAAGGATAGTTTCCGTAGACCATACGCTGACAAACAAACAAAGATCTGCCCGCTTTATCGCCATTTTATTAATGTGAGCGCATTACATGGCTGTCACGTCATCAAAAGATGTCCGCAATTTTGTCCTCACGATTGCGTCGTTCTCTGAAGATAAATGTGTAATTGTGACATATAGTGTGTGATAAAATGTTGCTGTGGGGGAAAAGTGGTTGATGAGATGTATTTAGTTAATTAATTAAATGCGAAAAATACACTTATACGTCAAAATAGTCACGGACCCCGATATAGTACACGGACGTCAGAACAGCCACGGACGTCGATATGGTATGTCGACGTTTTGCTTTTGTATTGCTCCAATGCGGGTCGCCGCAGTGATCTCAAAGTTTTTGCGGATGGCATATCTGTCTACGCCAGTCGCTGCGTGCGTCTCATGTACCCGACACAAATACCGTCCTCCGTAGATACAGTGGATTACATGTTCTTTGCTCGAGGTCTGGCTCGATACATGGGAGGACCAAGTGCATTTCGATAGAGGCTGCATAAGGAGACACTACTTAAGGTTGGGTCTGTTGAATGTTTCACAATCTCACTGCGGCGGATTTGTTGGCAGAGGCCCCCCCCCATCCAAATCCACGCGAAGCTGCTACTCAAGACGTGAAAACACAGCAATTTTTCACATACCGTTGTGAAGTGCGAGTCGTAGAGACACTGCAGTGTTTTCAGAACATTTTCCCACTATCGGCAGCACTTGTTTGTCTGTTTTATTGGGGGTTTAAAGTCTCAAAGCAACTCACGCTATGAGGGACGCCATAGTGAAGGGCACTGGAAATATAGACCACCTGGGGTTCTTTAACGTGTACTGACATCGCACAGTACACGGGCCTCTGAGCGACGAAATTGTGCAGAAACTTGAGATTTTACAACGCAAGTCATGCAATAATGAATATCCACATGTTTTACCCATTTGTTCTAGATGCAGCAAGACATGCTATGCCTAATATCCACATTTCAAGCCATGTGTTTTAATTGCAACTAGACTCGGCATGCTCCTCCGCCCTTTAGCTATCCATTATCAATGTTACTTTGACGAGTACCACCACAGTTAACGAATTTCGACCGGAGTCAAGATCATGCACACAGCAGCGACAATGGGACATACCAGGGGACAAGTCAGCAGGATTGCTCGAACTGTTTCCAGAGAGAGAATAAGACACTCGTCGTCCGCACCCTCGATGCCTCCCACCAGTTGTCTCAACTGCGAGGACTCGACCAGCGGTGCCCGATGGTCCCTGCAAGGCTCGTCAAACTCCACGACGTGCGTTTCAAAGTCGTGAGGTAGGGCGAGAACCTTGGCGTTCGGGAACATTCTAACTAGCTTCCAGACCTTGTCCCTGTTATGGACAATGCACACCTCCTCAGCATCTCTGAGGATGTCTCTCGCGACGGTCTCGAAAAAGTCCGAGCTATTGAAGGCGATGCATCCGGCGAAGAGAGCCCCGGAGATCCTCGTGCCGCGCAGAATTCTCCTTGCAGCAACCAGGGACTGACGGTTGGTCACCAGCAGGGAGCCGCTGTCGTCCCCCAAGGAACATCCTCGAGGAAGCGGAGCGTCCCGTGACCACGGCGTCTCCAGCTTCAGGACGACGTGGTCCTCCACGTCCAGGAGGGCGTGTGGGTCTCCGAAACGTTCAATTCGTTCCATGGCTGCGAAGACGCAGAAATCTGGTGTCAAGATGTATATACATACGTAAGCAGACAGCTTGATAGACATGCATAGAGGAGAACATGTAAAAGTGTGAATATGAACCCTTCACGGCGTGAGCGGCTATACGGAGCCCACCCTGGGCAGTCACGTGGATGAAGCCCGTCCGAGGTCACTGATCCAAGCGGCCAGGAGATAAATATGAGATAACGAACGGAGGGGAGCGGATGATGAGAGAAAGAAGGGAAGAAGTAGGCAGAGAAAATAGATAGAAGCTGCTGGGAGCAGATGATTGAAAGAGGTCAAAAAAAAGAAACGCTGGTGAGAAGAGAAAGGAAAAACGAGAAAAGAAAGCCGGTCAGGGGACACAAAAACAAAGGGAAAAAAATTAACGCAAGCTATTGTAATATTTTTTTGGTTCTGTTCTTATTTCCTAATTTTAGAAGGTTTCGTGAGCACAGCTTAGAACAAATTGTCTTGACGTATAGGTACAGTAATGATTAATCGTCTCTTTTAGAGCATTACATCTCGCTCGTTCCTCAGTTTTGTGCCTGTCGGCCCAGTCCACAGTACATAGATTTTGAGGGCACCAAGATGCTACGGCGCGAGGCGCTTCGCGGCGTGTTTTACTTTTGACGGGATCGCTGGCAATGAGGCCCAACCCCCCACCCCCCTCCGGTGAACTTGGCAGCGGGTCAGGACACTGCCGGCTGCGCTAGTGTACAGTGCAGCATGATTTGAAGTTTGTCGGGTTCGTTTCGACCAAAATAAACGAATACATTTTTCTTGGCGTGACGGGCGCTTAATCTGCAATAAAAAGAGCAATACGCTGAGGCAGCTTATGGGTATCGGGCGTTAGCAATATCGAATGAATATTGAGTCATTAGCCATAATCGCTATATCCGGTACACAATTTTCGTTATGTCCGAATATGCATTTTTTTTATGCCAACGTATACAGCGCAAGAAGGCAAATCGTTTGACAATGCTTCGGATGTCCTACGTCAATTATGGACATTTGAAGTTTCAAGAAGTCAAGGCTTAGAGAACCAAAAGTCGTCGGTGCGAATCCCTATGATACGCTTGGATTCGACCAGTAATCTTATGCTCCGTAACGCGCTGAATCGTTTGATAGCACTTCGGATGTCCTACGTCAATTATGGACATTTGAAGTTTCAAGAAGTCAAGGCTTAGAGAACCTAAGGTCGTCGGTGCGAATCCCTAAGATAGGCTACGCTTTGATTCGACTAGTAATCTTATGCTCCGTAACGCGCTGAATCGTTTGATAGCACTCCGGACATTCTACGCCAATTAGGCGGTCCAATCTAACGTAATCTAAAGTACGACAGCACAACCTCACATTTTCGTTATCGTCTAGTGCCTTAAATCAGAGTGAATGCGTTAGCATCAGACCACTACGATTCCGGGTACTCGACGATAAACGAACTGCACTGCTGTCTCAATCAAAATCAGTTTCCAAAATTCACGCCGCGAGGCGGAAGCACAGCGCTTTCCCAGTGCACGGTAGCCAACCGGAACACCTTTGTGGTTAACATCCCTGCCTCCCTTCTTCTCCTTTATCTATCTCTCTCTAAATGAAGGCGGATGTCCGTGCCAGTTTCATTTCTCCGTTGCCAGACTCTGCTTTCATAATACAGAAAGAAAAACGATATTAAAACCAGCAAGCGAGGACTGCATAAGCATTATAGTCGGATACAATTCAAGTCCCAGGCAGTGAGGCTACAACCACATTCGAGACCACCGAGCAGAATTCCTCCAAAACAAAAATCAGAACACATCTCCTTGCCTATAAACAAGAAGCTAATCATTAGAAGAAATAAAAAGCAGAATAATTTTGATACATCTGGCTTGTTTGATTCACTGTTACACACTACTGTTCTTTTTTTTTTTCAATGCTTGTATCCTATATAGTTACGCAATAAGCACTATACTACAACGCTGCGCCGCACAGCGCTACTGTTTTCCTGTGCTGTTTTGACGTATACTAATGAGAGAGCATTACTTGGCTCATTGTGCGAAAACCTGCCGTTATCAGAAACCGGTGGCAGGCAGGCGTTCCGGCAGAAAAGCGGCCACCGAGAAATGAAACAATTACTGCGCCATTTGATTTACTTAAATGCCACAAATTTAGGCAGCCGGCGTTCAATGGGTTCATTGGTCTTGGCATTGACAACGTTGTGGCAGAAACACGGAGTGCTCTCGCATGTACACATTGCTCAAAGCGCTTGCACTAGTATTCATGCACTACGCCTTTAGCAACACACTTCTAGTTCACTGTAGCTTCGACAACATCGACTAACACGAGTCCGCGATCAACATGAGTCCGCGACACGAGTTCGCGAGGTGTAGCCGCGCAATCCATCCTCTGATTAACATGGCGGTTTAAAGAGGTCATACCATAAAACTCCTCTGCGGTGAATATAACCATTTGAGGAGCACAGCGCACGTGAGAAAAGACGTCAAACTGAATGAACAGCGCAGCTCGCTCTTCTCGGTTCTTTGTAGGGAGCGCCGTTATTCGCGCTTTACATGTCCCCTGGTGTTACCAGCGCCTGCTGGTCGTAAAATGTAGTGCGGTGACCACAGTACAACCGTGAAAGAAAGAATGGAAAACTCACCGCTTCCGCAGGGTACCCGCGCCGAAATCTCTCTGCGCAACACTTACGACCACGCTTGTAATGGCGGTTTGGAAAACGCGGCCGGTACAAGTTTCCGTGCTCTTTAGCACCGCCCGGGTATGTGGCGCCATCTGTCCAACGGCGTCGTAATCCCACTGCTCATGCCACACCTGACGTCTCCCGGCTCGGACGCGGAGCGGCGCGCGCCGGAGACCCCTTTCTCTTGTCCTACAGCTTGGCGCTAGGGTGTTTTCGTCTTGAAAGTTTCAAGGAGGAAAATGGAAAGTTTCGCCTGACTTATCACCGGAAAGTGGTGTCGAGCACCGCTTCACTTTCCCTTTTGATATTGTTAACGAACATGAACTAGGCTATACAAACTCGGGGTTGGAGCATAGCTGACCCATCCTGTCTGCAGGTTAGAGAGCACGTCTGGTGTCACTGACATGCTGAATCGTGAAAAAGTAAACATCGCTGTTGACGTTGGTCTGTTGTCCAAGCAGACTGGGACACTTCGAATAGCAGTCCGCTTCAAGCGTTGCAGCTCCGTTGATTTAGAAAAATAATCGGAGCCCAAGGGCTGCAAATATGATATGCGACGCTGGCGAATTTATTTTTTAAGAAATATTTTCTTGATCTGGCTTTTTTCCAGACCTACCATGGAGCCCCAAGTGCGAGATATTCAGGGATATTCACGTGGTATTTTTTAAACACCGCGGGCTTTCGTTTTTCCCGAATAAAAACGGCAACGCTAAGTCGATCTGGTTGGAAGCGCCTAAGTTGGACAATATTTGTGGAGCTCCACAACTTTCCTGTTGACGCCTGAATGTTTCAAGCTATATTTAAAAAGATAATTTATATATCTCGACTAATTAATCAAATAGGAGGAGCGAAAAAAATGGTACTGTGATATACCCTAACAACATCCACGCGATTTCATTCTGAAGAACGCTTAGTTCTTTTATAAATCTTGGTACAAGTTAGCTGCGACGCCCTGTGTAACCGAGAGCTTCGCACCACAGCTTTCGGTACGGTTAACTCGGTTTGGCCAAGTCGAATCACCGCCTAATTTTTTTTCTTCTGATATGCAGGACATGCGAGTTAGAGAACGACAAGCCCAGTGAGGAAGAAACACAGCCAACCAGCTCATTCACAAGCGGCTGCTTACGCGTGCAGATGTGCCGTGCGACACGCAGGGATACGTACAGGTATACCCTCGCTACATCTGTATCGTATACTGCGCTGCAAACACCATAATGCACTGAGCAAGGCCGACTGGTGTTTATTTTGGGAAGTATGCCGTGACTTCAGCGTCTCAAAGCTGAGCGTGTTTCTGCCCATGTGGAATCCAACACGAGCGAGAAATCGAATACGCACCTCCTCAAGTGGCGACAGCCCATAGGCTGTGGGAACACTGCTGCAATACACGAGCGCTTTTCTAATTCTAAACACATGACTGAGCACTTTTCGAAATTTATTACCGCCCAATTAACAGATTTATTTATTTATTCAGCACACCAATGGCCATCCTTGGAGGGTACAAAAGGGGCGGGGGGGGGACTGTGAAAGAACATCTGTTTGGAACATCATTAACAAGCAAATGAACAATAAACAGCTAGGCAAGGTAAAAGACTAATGTGACTCAAAAACCAGGAGACTAAAAGACATAAGACAGTCGAAACTCCTTCCCAAGCACCAAATCCAGCTTTGTGCGTTTGGTCATGGCCTGTTTTGCGTCAGCGTTACGTATGCATGCTCCTTACACTCTGCCTTAAATTTTAGCCGCCCATTTTTGCTAACGTCGCCATTAGAGACATTTAGCATAACGCGTATCGCGCACCGAAAGTGCGCAAGCATCAAGCATGCACACTGATAGAGAGATAAGGCAGGTCATATTTTATTGCAACAACTCTGTAGAGGTAGTCTCTGCGAGTATTCTAGTCTGATTCAGAAAGCTGCGCGTAGAACCATTAATTTGCGAACAATTTTTCAAACTTGCCGCTCACAGCCGATTAGGACGACACCTCACCGCGCGTTTTTAGCCGCCCCTACCACATGACGTAAACTGGGCAATTTTGGCCATGGACTGGGCGGCCCTTATCATTGGCTCTGCCCAATGACGTCACGCGCAATTTTTGCAATAATTCATTTGAAACTGAGCACTGATGCTCCTTGAAATACTATTTTATTGAATGCTTATTACTTTTTAAAACACACGTATACAGTTCTCGTCAAATCTTTGCGCCCGCCTTTGCGAGTTTCCTAGCTGCGTCGACGAGTCGCCGCTGTCGTCGCCCTGTGGGTCTCGATATGGCGTGTACTGAAAGGCTCGAAGCCCATCTCAGCGGTGGCTGCACGCAGCCGCGCTTCGAGCTCCGGATCCAAGCCGTTCGAGCAGCAAGCGGGAGACATATGTGCGAAAACGTGGCCGGCGCGCCGCACCGATCGTCATCAGAAAGACTGCCAGCTATACTCGATCAGCGACAAAGCATGCCTGCTTATGTTGGGAGCTTTCGGCAACGGCACCGTTCGCGCGCTCTCCGAGCTCTGCTGCTGCCTGGCTGCCGTGGTCGTCGCTAGGGCTATAGCTCGTATCGCGTCGAAGCCGCAGCGGCCGGCGCTTCGGAAGTCGCCTGCGATCCCAAGAAACCACCGATATCCTTCGGACGGCCGACAGAGGTCTATTTCGGATGTTCTGTACGTCCGCTGAACATCCGCAAATAGCCGGTAGACGTCCGTCGGCCGTCCGAAAGGTGGCCAAAGGTATACGGTTCGCCCGCAGACGGACGTCCATTTGAGTACGTCCATTGGCGGATCTTCCTCGAATATTCGCATATATGGTGCATGCGTGCTTTTTTCACTCCGCGCAATGCAATAAAACCAAAAACAATTTGATGCATAGCACGCATATTTTATTCTGGTTGATGATACACCAGCAGAGCAATGGGTTACATTCGGAAAATTTCTTAAATGTGACTCTTCAAATGTGGCAAGCTTGGGACACACATCCGTAATCTTCCCACCCACAGGATTTCTGAAATAAAAAGAGCGCGGCAAACATCAGTCATGTGAAATAAATGGCACAATGCAGCAGCCCAAGTAAAAACATACTGGAACCAATTAATAGAAGTGTTTAATGCTGCAAGTATAAAAGACAATGCACTTTAACAAACACCTCAATAAGTATAAGGCAATAACAGCTCTCACTTTTCCACGCCATATTTGACAATGTATCTGTTCTTTATTTATTCTCATGGGCCTTAGGGCACTAACCAGCGCAGCACTGTACGCGACTGTGCACAGAAAGCCGCAAAGCTTCCGTTGCGAACCACTGCGAACTACACGTGCTTCCTATATGGTCTGCCTTTCGCGCGTTGTCACTCTTTATATAGGCACAGTGAACCTAGCGATGCCCTAAAAATTAACAAGATGCTAAAATACTCTGTCCCGCAACTTTGAAGAGGAGTGGGAATTAGCCGCGCGAGTTGACGGCTCCCGCAGCTGTGTGATGTAGGCTCCCAAAAGTGAGAACAGCACACACTTGTGGAAGCCATCTCGCGCTTACTGCTCCCACTGTCCTGTGAACGAATGTTATAGACCAGATTTTTTTACCCTCGCACGCAGGCTGCAGGCGCGCTCCTACTCTCGACACCAGTCGCCATCTGTCGGCGCGCGCGGCCCGAGGGACTGCGGGTCGCGCCGGCGCCGCGCGTAGAACGCATGTTTACGTGTTCGCTTCTGCCGTTGTTGTGCTCCATCAGCTAACGTATGAGGGTGTGTGCTGTGCGTCACTACTCACATTTTCCCTTTTCTAGACAGTACTGCGGTTATCTTGTGCGCAGTTACTCGTTAACGTGACATCCGAGGGTAATCGACCAGGTAGTGTACGGACTGGAAACCGGCACTTCGAAGCAGATTTCTGCGCTGGCGTGTCGTTTGTTGTCGCCTTTTACGTGCGATATCATATATCATAATTTTATGCATCAGAATGTAGGTCTATTGATTTGACTCAGTGGAGTAGTAACTGGATAGGCGAGCTGCAGACTGAAGGTTGTCCCGACGGAGCGCGTGTTTTCGATCATCAGTACGTGTTCGGCATCCTTGCGCTGAGCTTGCTCTTGTTCCCATTAAACACATTTCATGCACAGGATTGTAAGCACGACCGCTACCGATTTCAGCTGCTTTTTCCGCACGCATGTCAGAGATATCTGGGGGGTAAAGGTTTATCTATAGTATTTCTGCTGTTGGTATCTACCTTAGTTTGGCTTGAAAGAAGCCAACAGCCACAGAAACCAAAGGGCACAGGGGATTTTTAATTAATTTATTTATTTTGTGGTGTTGATCAATTTAGAATAATACTGAATATGTTATCGCTTAAAGCTTCTATCTCCGTGCCCTACTCGTTTGAGAGCGAGTTGATGCGTCTTTCGAGTTTTACGCGGCGCGAATCGCGCGATTGAAACTGCTCTTATACTGCAGTCTCCGGCCACCAGTGCAAACTTGCCTCAACTTTGTTGCATCCCCTGTGCTCGTGACACTGCATGGCATTAGATGAAAAATGTACGTCCAAACATCGAATTTCTTATGTAATTTCGGCAAATCTACATAAATAAAACTGAATGTGTCAGCCAGTGACATGCAATCACTGACTGCTCTAAAAGGACTAAGACCTCTATGCAATGTAAAATTCCAGCAAAACGCTACTGAAATAGTCCCCATCAAGTACTTTTTTCATTCTTCGGAGATGCTACCTCAATAATGAGAATATCTCTCAGCGTCAACCCGCTCTACCAGTCCTACAGACAGACTAAGATCATAGTGAGGCGCTGGCGTTGAAATTTTCAAAGTAGCCACGGAATGGGCTTTCAGAGAATGCAGCACGCCCCGAATAACAAAATGTTTTTATACTTCATTTTTGAATCCTTTATGGGGACCCAGATATGCCAACGAAATACAAAAATACAAGACGATTTATCACACAAAACCGATTATAGAAACAACAATAATCTAAAATAAATGTCAGAACACTCTCCACAGAAGACATGAGATTGGGGTGCCCGCCGTCGAACCACAGCAAAGTGCAAAGCTCGGTGGGGTGCCCTCATGACCTGCCTCCCCACACCGAAGGAGCGTCGTGTTCCAGGTGAAGAGCGGACGGTGACGAATGCATATCCGCAAGCACTACCACGCATTTGCAGTGGGGGCCACCAAAAACTTATTTTCTGCTGTGCATACGCCTCCCTATGTCTGCTGAACTCATGGTGCCTAAAGGGGCTCGTGCTCCTTCCTGCACGTCTCACCACAGCACAAAGCGGCAGACATGAGGGCTGCGTCGTGGTCGTCGCGGTGTTACCCTGTTATGGCGACGTCGAGGTCGGACTAGACAGAACCGAGACGCAGAGGCCACCATTACGGCTGTAACCAACGACAACATTCGTGCACCATCTGCGCCTCCACTTCTCAACGCACTGCAGGCGCTGGGAAGAACGCAGTGCCCGACGTATTCCGTGCTGCTGTACACAGATACGGATGACATTAGTAACGGGGGCATGGTGACCAGGACGGAACAGCGGAAATAGGCGCCGAGCGACATGCACAATGCGGAAGTCTTCCTGAACATCCAACTGCAGCACATAAAACAGTTTCAGGTATTTCGGGTATATGTGGTGGGGCAGGCAGCCATGGTACTTCAATGCACCTCGACCACTGAGGATGACGGTGTGGTTGACGTCCCCAGTCGGAAGTTGAAGGAACAAGAGCGCAGCAAGATGTCCCGCGTTGACTTCAAGCATGGATGCGAGGCTGCCAGGAATGAAATCGCTGGTTGCCTTGATGAAGTACACGACGTGCTGCACAAATAATGAAAAGACTCAGTCGCGCGCGTTCTCTAAGCCGCACAAATGTATCATGAGGACATAGACAAGATAGAAGACATGAGGCTAAGATAGCCTCATAGGAATCCAGCATTTCTTAGTTTGTTTAAAAAAGATTCACTGAGCAGATAAGTACAGGCCTAGCGCTGCTGTTCCTCAAAGGGGTGCCAGGGTGTGTAAGGGTGGCTTAGGGTTTTAATGCGAAAGCATTTCTTGACTCATGAGTGGCGTGCACAGGACCTGTCATGAGAGCCGGTCCGCGCAAAAATGACCATTCGAAGGAACAAATTCGCCGGCACTGCAGTTCGAACCCAGGCCTCCTGTGTTCCAGGCGGGCACGCAACGCATGCGCCCCAAACGACAGCTGGTTCAAGCGTCTCAGACGGACACGAAGTGAACGCGTTCTAGTGTATACGGCGATAAAATGTGTTGGGGATGTGTACTGATGTTAGACAACGATGACTTGCAATAAAAGTTGGTGACGTCATTCGAGGGTCACGTGATAAGTGTCACGTTAGAATGGTGACTTGCAAAAAAGGTTGCTGATGTTCAAACGCGAACGCTTTCGAATTTCTTCAATGCAGCAGACTGCGGGGCTCTTCAATTTTTGAATACCATGCCAGTTCTTCCTTGGACGCTCACAGAATTACGGTCAAATTAAGCTTAGCTGCTTGCTAATAATTTACAGCTTGAAGTGCACAGCTGCAGCTGCCAATGCGTAATCGAAATGTGAAAGTATTCTCAGCCCAATTAGGAAGTGCCACTGATAAGAATGAGGACGGAGTAAATTAGATAGTATAAATTTAATGTAAAGCTTTTTCCGAAACTCATAAACATGTTCAAAATATGCTTTAGATGACAAGTAAAGTCACAGCTCGGTAGATGTTACCGAGCATCAGCCCGCTAAGTTTCTGAGGATATCGGACGCCCAGCCATTCGTGTTCACATATGAGGACCGCACACAGGTCGTTTATGGTTGTAGAGCACCGAAACGCTTCTTGTACTTTCGCCGAGCATTTAAGAATGTATGCCGGACCTCGCAGTTAGTCCTAGTGGCGATCATTCTCTTTTCACAAGTTTTTTTTATTTTATAGTAAGCATCCGACGCCGCAGCTAATAAATACGATTGCGTGCAGCATGCGGAAAACATCGGTTACCAGTACAGTATTATGTAGTGCTGTATTACATGTATGTAGCTCTATGAAGCGTTTGTAAGAAACTTCAAAAAGCTCAACACCATAACCAAAGCAATATTCAGGGGCAGGATGGCGGTAGATCACCCCATCGAATACCACGAAAGTAAATATGGATACAGAAAATGTGCTGCCCTGTTGAGGACGCTCTTTTCGCTAAAATTCCGGGTGTTTCAAGGGTAATATAAGGTGCAGTATACCCGTAATGGTGTACATTGAGTTACAGAGTTCAGCTGAAGGCTAGTTGGCATCATTTAAAAAAATAACTGTGAAAAAAAGGAACAAATGCACTTTTCATATTCATGACAAAAACCATGACGGCAAAGAAAGCAATGCCACAGTTTAGTTCGAAGAGAACATAATTTTTAGCCTAGTAGACAGCCCTCTTACCTCTCCCATACCATCCGGATTTTTTCCGTTTTCATAAACCGGAACACACTGCGCTTAACAACGAAAGGAGAAGGTTCTTCATCTATGTCAAGTTCTACTTGCTAGAGAACTGCGCGAACCACCTGCAGGTGCGCAGCGCACATTAAACGCCCCTAAAATTTATATAGGTTTCGCAGGCCTACGACTCTCCAGCCACTGCTATCTTTGCGCATTCTGAATGAATATAACCAGTATGGCCGCAGTAAAATTTCGTTAAAGTAGGCATTTATCATCTTATTAAACCTTTTGTTTCTAACACACAATAACTATTCAGTAGAGTAGATTGCGGCATGATTCCAAACCATCCACCACAAAGTTTTCCTTTGACTTTCAACAGTGACAAGAAATGGGTTATAGCGTAGTATCGCATGACTCCTTGGAAGCCGCGCTCCACAAACGGCTGTTGAGCCCACTCACCTGAGCTGAATGTGCCGCTGAGGCAGGAAGTCGAATGGCACGCATTGTGCACCCGCTGAGCCGATGGAAGACAAAAAGGAGGCGCTGCTCCTTGGGTCGGTTCAGCGCCACCCTGAAGTGGGGAGTACGGCTGCGTGCCAGCGCCAGGAAGAGCCCCGCCATCGGCAGCTGCCCACCTCGGAACAACAGCTCGGAGTACGCCAGACCGGTCGACGTCAGCCTGCACACCGCCCACGAACCATAGCCCGGTGTTCTTCCCTTGCCTCTCGGGATGATCCACTCTTGCCCATCCTGTTCCGGTAGGCTCGGCGAAGCTCTGGTATCAAAGACTGCCTTTAGCTTCGTGGAAAATAATTTGTTAAGTTAAAGGAACGGATCTACGCTGAGTATTTCCTGCCTCTTACGTGGAGGACACTGCCATGTGGGCCATATGGTTATGTGGTCCCAGACCACCTTCATAACGGGCACAGAGGCGCAATCACTAGACTGATCACTATCTATCCAGCTGTTCTGGAGATTCGGCGCTATCGAAAATGTGTCCTGCGTTTTCACACCATGGAGGCCACCCTTGGAGAGGGCGCCCCTGTGGAGGGTGAAGGGGGGATAGTTACACGACTGCTCCTGTCGCATTTTCTTCTCCGATAGGGCGCAAACTCGGAGAGTTTCCTCGCCGTGGCATTGCCGCTCGATCCGCAAGCCTTAAAAACGTTAACGGAATACAAATATGACCACGTTCTGGGGCTTCAAAGCAGTGCTCTTACATAGAGGTCAATTTTCCTTCAATTTTAAGGGTAGAAACAAACCCTTGTAAGGCATGCGTGCATGTGTAATCTTGGCAGACCGTGAGCTTGGCTAGCTAACACTGCCGTATCTCAAACACTTCTGAAGCCGTCATAAACGGGGTGCGTCAAAAACTTGCAGGCTACATGGTCTGCTTTTGAAAAATCCGTGCAGAGGGGCATTTTGCAAATACCCGAACCACAACTCTCTTTACGCGTTAAGAATCAATTACGCGTTAAGAATCAATCTCACCTCTGCTAACCTTGACAGCTTCATAGGAGTCTTCATTGCCAGAATGTACTGTTGAAAATCAGATCCTATACGGCCTCGAAACTTCTGACGCACATTGTACAGCCATACAGACAGTTTACAGCTGACCATATGTTTTTGTTCTCTCATTGGCCGTCGCAGTGGCTCACTAGTTAGTGTTCGGCTGCTGATCCGGAAGACACGGGTTCGATTCCGGCCGCGGCAGTCGCATTTAGAGGGTGGCGAATGCTAAGTTCCATGTACTGTGCAATGCTAGAGCACGTTAAAGAACCACAGTTGATGTAAATTATCCAGAGCCCTCCACTACGGCGTCCTTCATAGCCTGAGTTAATTAGGGACGTTATACCCTAAAAACCAAACCAAACCATAGATCTAAGTGCCGTTAACTTAAAACGAAAATCTGCGCAGGCATTCTGTGTGGCTGCGAAATGGCGTCTATTGCTTTACAACGTGACCGCTGCTAATACGCGAGTAAAAGTAGCAGCTTCGCCCAACGCGGTTAAAGCTAACATGAGTCTGTGTCGTTACTGCAATGCTTAGCGATAACAGTTTGGGATGACCAATTTTCGCAGTGCAGGATAGTGGACATCGTATTTAGAGCCAAATCTTTCATAAGACTCAGTGTTTCCATGTGTTGCCGTTTATAAAATGCAGGGGCAGCCGCCCCGGTGGCTCAGCGGTTATGGTACTCGGCTGCTGACCCAAAAGACGCGGGTTCGATCGCAGCCGCGGCGGCTAGAATTTCTTTGGAGGAGAAATTCTAGAGGACCGTGTACTATGAGATGTCAGTGCTCGTTAAAGACCCCCAGGTGGTCGAAATTTCCGGAGCCCTCCACTATGGCGTCTCTCATAGCCTTAGTCGCTTTGGGACGTTAAACCGCATAAACCAAACCAAACCAACCAGCAATAGATATTTGTCTGCCCCTATACACATGCCTTTCCTACATTTTGTCTACATCAATGTTATGCGATGCCATCATGACTGGTGCAGCTTTGCCTGATTCAACAATACTATGCGAAAATAAGCATTGCAGCGCAAGGTCAGATGTAATTAAGAAATAACACAATATTCCCGATCATTGCCCAGAGGTGGTCATCTTTTTAAGTTAAATAATTAATAAATGATTCGCAGAACCTTCATCAGTTCTTCCCTGCTCGGTGATAAATGTCCGCCAGTTATTTCACAGTCGACATCATCTTTTTCACCGGCCCATAATCTACTCGGAAACCCGTCGGCTCCCGATCTGAAATTTGCCTGCTAATCCTTAGAAGCACTGCAGTCATCTCAGCGATTCCGTCTTTCTGATTTTGAGTTTCACCAAAACTGTTTGCTCTGTACCTTTGATTGCTGCTTCTAGGTGTCTTCTGGCCCGCTTCGTCGTTCCGTTCATCAATGAAACGCACAGGCTCTGGCTATTCTTCCTGTCTCTTTACACGCTAATCACCTTTGGCCGGGTATTTCTCAATTGTGCGTTACGTGGGCCATCAGTGGCACGTCTCCCGAAGTATAGCAGATCTTCGTTAACCTGTGCCACATTAGGCTGCAAGCAGAAAGGTTGGTCTTTAAAAATGCCCGGCACATGCGCTCCGGTAAATCCACAGCAGGAGAACCGAGTAGAGTTCTCCTTCAGCGAGCCTGAGAACATCACGTAACCTGTCTCGAGCCGACTAAAAGACGTGATTTGTTGAGCGTACTCCGAAAAAATGCACGATTAAATAGATTTCCCTGCACACTGTTGTGCACGCACGAGTTCACTAAGCTCAACCTTACGATCGTCTCCCTGCAATTTAAAGCTGAAAATACCAGTGAATCATGCACAGTAGTACCTTTACATGCCCCGCGAGCCTCAGCGGTTTTGTTTGGATTTGGTACGGTTTTATGGGTTTTAACGTTCCAAAGATAATAAGGTTATGAGGGATGCCGGAGTGGAGGGCTCCGGTTAATTTCGATTCCCTGGAGTTCTTTAACGTTCACTGACATCGCGCAGAAGACGGGTATCTAGAATTTCGCCTCCAGCGTTTTTGTTTTGGGATATCAGGGTGTTTGCTGCTACCCCTTAGCAGTGAGCTTGCATGGGATCAGCGATGTATTGAGAGTCGGAGGCCCCTATCATCACCGCTTGCGAGGAAAAGCGAAGCGGCAGCTCGACATTGAAAGGTCGCCGGTCAGCCTTCTTCACAAAAGGCTGCAGTCATTATCGTACCGGAAAAATAAATTAGCAGTTTTATTACGACGCTTTCATTGCAGCCCCGTTTCGTTCGGTTACGTCTAAAGCTGAACATATGAGCAGTATAGTAATGGCTATTTAAGGCTGCTCTACTTTTTTCTGCATTGCGGAGGTCCCCGCGATAAAAACCCACCAAAAACTGCGACTTGGGCTAACGTCACTGAATGAAGAATGCGTTCTGTCGGGGCTTGTGCCATAAACTGAGCCTATCATCAGAAGAAATGTGAACGGGGGCAGAAGCAGAGCCCGCAGCTACACATCACGAAGAATAGTTAAAAGGATAGGTAATTGTTTTCCTTTTCCTGTCGGTAAAACACCAGAAATTCTGAAACCTGAAATCCTTAAATGCGGCCAGATTTCGTTTGCATTTGAAGCGCGGAGACTGGATCTCATAATGTGGCTGTACTACCAATTTACGCCAATGTGGAGTCCTAAACTATTTCTCCCCTAAGTTACAAAACTTTCCAACGATTACATTACTTCTTAAAGCGAAATTTGAGCGCAGCTCATCACCTGTTTGGCGGTTCCCAATGGCGAACGGCGGCGGCTATGCGTTTCCGCTCGGGCGGTGCACATATCGAGATCCGCCGCCACCGATCCGAGTACCCGGGTACGAACTCGAACTCGACCGCGGCGGCAACGTTTCAATGGAGGCGAAACGCAAAATTGGCTGGGGTTCAAATACTGCTGAAGCTGGTTAGAGAGCGGAAGCTATGGCGTATCGGGCAACTATAAGCGGCTTAGCGCCTCTAAAGTTGAATGCGTTCTGGACACTGGATAGGCAGCCACCCTGGCATGTGGGAGTTAATAGTTAATTGCGAGATTTCGCTCACCGTTGTCAACGCTAACGTATGCAGCCCACGTCTCTGTCTCAACACCCCTCGTACCTGTAAGCGCGATTCAGGCGTCGACTGACTCAGGGAGCTAGTTGTGCGCACTTCTTTTCCTTAAAATGATCGGAGTGTAAAACAATCAACGCCAAAGGCCTATGGCTCCAGCGCCGCGTTTCTAGCACAACGTTGTCAATGCCAACGCATGCTGCGCACACCTCTCACTACCGCCACGTAGCTTAAAGCACGGCTGAGGTGTCCACTGTCCCAAGAGGGCCGCTATGCGCCTTCCCTCAGCATTCCAAGCTCCCGCTCCATTTCTTTCGCAGCTTAAAGCGCGACTAAGGTGTCCACTGCTGGTTGCGAGGGACAACGGCGACGCCGCGAAGCGCAGGAATGGGCTCCAAAGAGCTGCGCTCTAAAACAGCGCGCTGCCCCGGCTGCGGAGCTGGTTACGAGGGGAAACGGAGAAGGCGACGCTGCGGACTGTAGAAACGGGCGCCAGAGAGCTGCGCTCTAAAAAATAAAGATTTCTCGATGCCGGTGTCTTCAAGAAGCTCACCTGAGAAGGCGTCGATGTCAAAGGACATGGTTGCTCGCTGGGTGAATGGCTGACGGCTCTGCAAGGCGAGACAGTCTTCGGTGCATGCAGCCTCGGTGGCCACTGACGTCGAGCGAGGTGGCAGCGGCCGTCACCCCGTCCGAGTTCTCCGGGCTCGCTGTCGCCCCGTCGGAGCGAATCAATCGGGCACTGGCGGAGCTCGGAGGCCGGTGGCTGCCCAGCTGACCGCATCGCAGAGCCCGCGTGTTTCATCTGCAGCAGGCAAATCCCTTCTCGACGCCACCACGCCAACACCATGTAGTCAGGAGCACCGGCGGTGGGTGCCTATGGCTCACATAAGAAGCAACGCTGAGTGTTTCATCTGCTTTCGGATCATCGAATGTTAGAGGATAGAGGCAGAACGCATGCGCACGAGAGATTCATCTACTTCTTCTTCTTCTTCTTCTCCGCAGTAACCATGGCAGTCTTCTTCATCCTCTTAAGACATGGCACATACCCCTAATCCTCTATAAATGCTCTTCTTTCCAGCAGTTCCCCACCTCTGTCTTGGCCACTCCCCCGTAGTGGGTATGTGTCATTTTATTTGAGGCCAACCAACCAACCACATACCCACATGGGGGGATTGGTGACGTATAGTGGCATAAACAAAGAAATTTCCATAGGCGATTACGACAGAATATGAAAGTCAATCGTGAATATTGAAAATTTATCGATGAAAAACGACAGAAGAATATTTAATGTTAAATAACAAAGAACAATTTGGTGAAAAAAAGCTCCAAGAATTTTAAGAGTTAGCAAATTAGCCTACTAGTTGCTGTTATGTAATTATGGAGAACCCCACAAATGGAACCCAATGCAAATCCTTTACCACACCGAACGATAATAACACTGGCAGAGATAAAGAGATCCGTAACCTCGAAAGAGGGACCTACACATAAATGTTTCCCTGAACGGCGAACTTTGGACAGCCGACGAGGAAACAGTCTACAGATTCAACATGCCAGCATGAGTCACATAGGTTTGTCGGTGACGACCCACATCTGCATAGATATAAATTTAAACTGGTAATCCTACAGAGCAACCGGATCATTGATACCTCAACAGCCTGGTTTTACACGAACGGACATTCCAATTAGATGCTAAGTGCTGATAAGCAGTGATATTTAGTAAGGTATCACGTAACCTGGCTGATATGTATTGGAACCGCTGAAACATGGCTCGGCTGCTGACCCGAGAGACGCGGGTTCGATCCAGGCCGATACGGCTGAATTTAGATGGAGGTGAAATCCTAGAGGCCCGTGTATAGTACAATGTAAGGGTACCTTAAAGAACCCCGGGTGGTCGAAATTTCCGGAGCCCTTCACTACGGCGTCCCTCATAGCATGAGTCGCTTTGGAATGTTAAATACTAATAAATCAAATAGATCAAATAAAACATGGAAATCGCCAGCAGATTGAAATTCGGGACGGGATGTGTCACTGACCCGTCAACAGCTGACCTTGATAAGTAATCAGCCACCTCGCTTGAATGAATACCTGCATGGCCAGGAGCCCAGACAACACGGACCTCCTTTAAAGTGGATGCGGCAAAAAATCGCAGGAAACGGCTCAAAAAATATTTTTCTGGAGTTTCAAGGGAGACAAAAACTGACAAACAATCAGTCAGGATAATAACGTGTGATAGATGACATGGAATTTTTTGCCGGGCCATTCCAAGAGCCAAAATTCAGCAAATAATATATAGGAATACCATCTGGTATGCCGACAGAAAAGCTCCACGCCAAATCTTGCGAAAAGATGCCAACTGCAGCTTTTCGGCAGCTGACGAAAGAATCGGTAGAAAGCACCATATAATGAGTGCATTCCGCTATGTATCAGAAAGAATGCCGTTTAAAATATTTGTGGGCATATGTTTCGCACGAGATGGGAAAGTGTGGCGGAAATGGAATGCCACTGCTCCCGGCGTGTCGTAAACCCACAGCAAGGAAGTGATATCAACACTAAACGGTGTTAAAAGATTCTGCGTTAACGTAATTTGTGGCATTTGATACCGTGGCCAAATATGAGAAAAGAATAAGGTCGGCTGAGACACAAAAATAGGAGTACTGACATAAGTCATCGGGTCCAACGACCTGACTAAATGTTCGCACCGCGAGTATTTGAAAGCGGGAGGTTAGACTATGGATGCGGGCGTCCAGATAATGCAGGGCGTTTAGAACTGGTTTTGGTAGACTAAGGCAGAGTCGCAGAGCGCGCCATTCCAATGAGATTAAGGGTTGAATCATGTACTTCGTGCTGCCAGAGAACACAATGCAACCAAATTCAAGTATAGTTAAAACATGCCGACAGAATAGGAGCCGACAAAAAAGAAAGGGAAATTATCGAAGCCTTTCGTATTCAAGAGGCGGGTGACATGTGTGTAAGCACTCCCTCCCTGGCGTTGGCAGAAAAAGAGATTGTTTATCTGCGCAACCGTATGCCTTGCAGGAGAGGGGAGGGCGTAGTTAGACCTGATGCAGATGACGAGGCACCTGCGTGTGCTCAGTGATACATATTTATGTTGCACAAGTGTCCAGTAAAGATAGTTGAAGTCTAGCGGGTGTCCTGTGTGTGTGTCTCTTGGTGTTGTGTCTGTTTCTTGCCGCTAAGAATATGATTCATTCAAGTATAGTTCTTACATACGATTTGTATAGTAGCAATAATGTGTCGCGGTGCATGCAAACTTCTTACTGGCGATTCGTGTCAGCCGGCCTAGAGCGCGTTCTCCTTTCAACACATTGTTCTTCATATGAAGGCTCCAATCTAATGCTGGGTGATAAGTAACACATAGATGTTTAACGGATTCCACTTGTGGAATCTGGCTAGAGCGATGGACTAATCAAATGTGCAAAGGCGTGTCTGAGGGAAATACCAGTATGCCGCATTTTTTAACATTCTGGGATAAATTAATACAGTGCAACCAAACTCCAAGCAGGAGGAGGAGGATATAGAAGAGGAAAGGCAGGGAGGTTAACCGAAAGAATAATCGGTTTGCTACCCTACACGGGGGAAGGGGGTGAGGGGATAAAAAAAGAAAGAGAAAGGAGAGTAACAGAAAATTGAAGTCACTATAAAACGTCACTGTTCGTTAAAGTCACAGCCTATCGTGCAGGTCAGAAGTTCTCAAGAAGCGGAGCAGTGCCTTGCAGGCCTTCTCCGCCGACGACCGCCGCGGCCAGTGGCCGAGAATCTTCATTTCCGTGAAAGGGCGTGTATCTAGGCGCTCCAGCGCATGGATGAGAGACTGCCTTTCGGTGGTGTAGGCAGGGCAGTCACAAAGAATGAGGGTTATGGTCTCGTCATGCCCGCAGATGGATCATGCAGAACTATCAGCCATACCGATTAAGAATGAGTAGTGGTTGGTGAAAGCTGCACCAAGCCAGAGGCGACACAGCAAAGTTTCTTCTCGTCTTGGTAGGCCTGATGGTAGCCGGAGCTTCAGATCTGGGTCCAAGGATTGTAAACGGGAATTGCAAAATTGGCCGGAATTCCACGCGGCAAGAGTGATGTCCCGCGCAAGTGCGCGAAGCCTGCTCGCTGCATCCGATCTCGAAATGGGGATCGACACAAAATCGCCGTCGTTGTGAGCAGTTCGCGTGACCTCATCCGCGCGGTGATTACCTGCTATGCCGCTGTGCCCCGGTAGCCATTGGTAGATAATGTCATGTCCTTTGTTGATGGCAGAGTGATGTAGCTGCCGAATTTCAGCGACCAGTTGTTCATGGGCTCCACGGCGAAGAGCAGCTTGTAAGCCTTGGAGGGCAGCTTTCGAATCAGTGAAAATAGACCACCGCTGAGGGCGCTGCTGACTGATGTATCCAATGGCGACACGAAGAGCGGTGAGTTCTGCACCCGTCGAAGAAGTGCGGTGACCTGTCCTAACTCTAATTTCTGTAGTGCTTGCGGGTATGACGACGGAGCCAGAAGAAGAGATAGGGTTCACTGAGCCGTCGGTGTAAACGTGCACCCGGTTTGCATGGTGCTCATGTAAATATTCAAGGGTGACTTGTTGTAGTCAAGAGCATTCAAATATCCAAGCAGCATCTGGTAAAGGGAAGGGATGTCTCGTGCCGAGGCGAAAAAAGCTGTCATCACAATACACAAAAACTTGCACACCTCTTGATTGATAATAAGCATTCGAACATATGGTTCCCTCTGTGCAGTAAAATATCTCGCGTAAAAATCATCGCGTTCCGGCTGCATTTATAGGTGAGTCTTGCCTCTAGCATATAATTCGCAGTCAACGCCGGAGCAGGCAGAAAACGCTCTGGCATGGAACGCCGCAAAAACGCCATGCTACCTCCCAACTGTTTTCGAGAACCGCACTTCAGTACAAAAATGTTCTCAACATAAATGTCTGCTTCGTCACTTTTGCCGCCGTGCAGTCACATCGGGCACACTGGTCATAGTTTCTAGCTTGAGGATGCATAAAAATATGTGTATCCACTGAACGCAAAATTGCGCTCGTGAAAATATTTTGTGACGCGTCTCATGAACTCGCTGCGGAATCGTGCGCGTGTCCACTCAGGATTTCGTTGCGAAGAAAATAACTTAGGTCTTGAAAATTAAGTTCTCAAATCATTCAGTAATCGAAATGAAGCAAACCTATGGCCAGTGCCACATTTAGACTCTAGAAAGGGGAATAAAGAGTGGGAAAAGAAGGGCGGATGTTGAGGTGCAGCCACACCTTTCTGGTCCGATCCAGTGAGGGCAGTCTTCACGGTTTGAGTACTACGCTGTCGTCATCGTCGTCGTTTATGTTAGAGAAAAATGGGCTGAGAAAATAACCGCTGAATTTTCATTGAATTGCAGTCGGTTGACAGGAATGTCTTCTTTCGAATTATATCCTGGAAGACAATGAGCAAACGCCTCGGATTTGTAAACACGGAGCAGGTACCTCGCTTGTGTATTGCGTTGTCCGGTACAAGTGGGTGGCTCAATGACTGCCTACAATCCTTGTTGGAAGATGTGTGACTGCCATAGGTAACCGTAGGTTCTCTTCCATTGCAAAGACGCACTGCAGGAATGTGAAAGCAGCGCAGGAGACGCACAGAGCCACGCGATGAATTTGCGAAACTTAGGATTTAGAAGCGACAACGCCACGTCGCATTCTCCAAGTGGCATGGCAGCCCTTGCGGGGGACGACGCCGACAGGAAGTCATAACCAGGCAGGTCCACACGCCTTTATTTCCAAGGTACGTGACGAAGAGAGTCGTGTGAATCGAGGCAGCACGTATTAAGTGGCGCTACCTTCCTTCACTGCACACTTCAAACAAGGGTCTTCCCAGACGCACACTTTCCTTCGGCACCCGTCTTTTTTTACATTGTTTCAAACGTCCCTCTAAGAATTGATTTTAAAGGCTGTAAAGTACCGACTGAACCTGTTCATTCGAGTGAGTGCTGATCTTGCTGAAGCGCATACTACAGCTTTCCTCCTCCATAGCACCAGCACAATATCTTACCTGATTTAGCTTAGGGAACTATGCTAACTTTAGTCAGCTAGCACCGCTCGAAACTATTTTTCTTTCCTTTTAATGCAGAAACTGCTGAAAGAAATCGGGCAAATCAAACGTATCGGGGCATTGTAAATCGAACATCCTTGCTGTTCTTCAAGAGATGCCGCTGACGCGCTGTTTAAATTTCACAACGCAACTAGTAACATCATGAATCCCTTTTAATCACATGCACCTTCATTTGAAACACGCAATTATTGACTAGTAATAAAAAATCCTGGTACAGAAGCCCCAAGGTGCCGCCTTCAATCACAAGGCCGGTACAAGCACAGTCGGAAGCGGGTGAAGGGCGTCCTGCTGCGACCTGCGTAGAAGAGAAGAGAGCACGAGGCTAAATACATGAAATAGTTTCCATGGGTAACAACAGCTACTCTAAAGCCGCAATTCGTAATTCTGGGCACATAGTGGTCATACATTCTTCCGAAATACGACTATGGCTGAAAGAACAAAGGTGATGACTGGTAGCTGCGCAGTGGCATCAACACTCAACCGCACTGCCGGTACTCGAGCAACTTTCGCTTATCTCCTGCCGAGACAGCTACCCGGATGTGTCGTAAGTGGGCAGGCGATACCAGGTTAATATAACTTCGCCGCGGCAGCCGCTGTGCTTGCGGTTTGGGGACGCCGAAATGAAAACCTGCTTAGATTCCAGTTGAAGCAAAAAAAAATAAAATCAAAATATTATAAATCCATCCTGTGAGCACCCCTGCGAGTTCTGGAACAGCCTTGAGGAAAAAAATTGCGCCTCGTTAACATACACTACGTTAGCATGAAACGCAACTGCTAAACAAAATTTCTTATTAAAACACACCTTGTCTACCTTAATTAGCATATTAGCGTCATATCCATCAAACACCTTTGCTTTCTAGGCAGATAATTGTTTGCAAATGCGATAAATCTTGAAGCAGAAGTGAGAAAAAATGGCCCGTGAAAAACAACACTACGCTGTAAATATATCTGCGGCGAGTTCCCGCCTTTAACCTCTCCCCAAAGTCGCTGTGTTGCAATTTCAGGCGCCGTGATCTCTCATAATTTGACTGAGTGATTTCTCTGGGTATTCGCGTTCTATTCAGTGGCTTCATTGGGCTCATGCATCCAACACGCATGTACTTTCTAAACACAAAGCTCCTATTTACTATTCAATATTAGCGCCGCTAGAGGCAACGCACAAATCACCCATAAATATCAAATTAATTATGACTAAGACCAGCCTTTGAAGCGATATTTACGGGCAGATAAATGTCGCCAGTCTGCACAGAGTAAGGCAGCATGAAATGACGGCTTTAAAGGAATGCGTTGCAAAGGGCATTGCGCACCCGCGCCGGTTGCGCGTAAAATTGGGGAAAATAAGAACAAGTACAAATGTCACTGAATAAACCATAAAATACTCAGCGTAAATGCTTCGCAGCGATAGGTTTCACCCTTGGTGGGATGACCGAGCTTCCTGGCAGAAGCATGCGCTGATTCTTCTGGTTTTTGTGTTTGAACTCGCTCGCCAAAAACAAATTATCGTCTATATTGAACACTCTATATTACTAAAAGAAGTTCTACTTGAAACTATAAGTGCGCTCTATAACCAATACTCGTATTTTCATTCTCTTCAGTTTGATAATAGTTATGAGAACGAGGCGATTTTTGTTATCGATGGTCTTTCCACTCTCCCAAGTAGTCTGTGGGAACATTGAATATGGTAAAAATATGGTAAAAAATGTAGCAGTGAAAAAAGAAAAATCAACACAATGCTAAGTGTCAGGAGGAAAACAGCGCAAAAAAAACGTGGACAAAAGAGAGACAAACACGACAGGACCAGCGCCAACTTGCAACTGAATTTTATTTCGAGCCAAACCCGCCTCTATGTAAGCCGACACGCCGTAACATCCGTGTAATTACGCACACGCAGTAGAATAGATCACTGAAAGAATCTAACCCATGAAGCACGATAGCAACCATGTAACATACTATCAAGGCTATCCGAAAAAAATTCAACAAATGTATAGCAAACAGCTCTACAACACTGACAGTCATGACCAAGCAATTCTTAAACACCGAAAACGATACAAACACACGAGTGATACGTGATGACCAACAGGAAACGGACAAAAAGGTGAAGAATGAAGCGTTAAGACCAAATTAGTGTCGAAGGTAAAAAAGGGGTGAAATGAATGGGGAGTGCAAAGCCTTAGAAATTGGAAACGAACAATCAGCAACCATATGAATGATAACCGATGACCAACCAGAAACATGAAAAAGTACAAAAATAAAAATAAAATTCAGTTGCAAGTTGGCGCTGGTCCTGTCGTGTTTGTCTCTCTTTTGTCAACGTTTTTTTCGCCGTTTTCCTCCTGAATCATGGACCAACTAGCCGAAACTAGAGTTCTTCGTAAGTGTCAGTTGTTGGAACCCACTTGTTAAATATACTGCACTTTATTTTTCGTCTTATAGATGCCTTTATTGCGTATTTGTTTTAGGTAAGGTGGTTCACTTCACCCGACTCCTTTCACTGTTGCACGTGTGAGGTGATCTTATATACTACGTGCTGGTTGATAACTTGCACAACCCGATACTGAAACTGGTAATAGTGGGTCTTTTTATGTATTAGTGCTGTGTACTGATCACCTTGACGGCAAAATTATAGCAGCATTACTTCCATAAAGAGATACATGTATTGTATTCCATATACTAGTGCATGAACGTGTCAGAAAAGTTTTTTTCTTTTTCTCAAACTGTCTTCAATCAATGCATTTGTACTGCTGTACATTGTCATGGTCTTTTGCGCTTCGTTAAGCTGCCTGGAACAGCTTTTTTCCCAAGAGTTCCGACCATATAAGGTGAAGTAAGCTCAGATTAATTTATTTTAACCTGCAGTGACGAACGGAGCCAGATCTGGGCTTATGCTGCGGCAGCGTGCACAGCGATCCACCTCCGCTTAGCTTATAGCAGAGCAGCTCGTAAGGCGAACGCACACTGGAAACATTTGCCAATGGCATTGCAGCCTAAGACACGTGACAACGGCGCAAGAAAGTGTGTTAACTCAGGGTAATATCATTCGCAGGAAATGACATTAAATTCGCTCCTCGACATGGTACTATTGCAATTCCTTGGAACTCAGTGAGTTCTACAGCGCAGTTACGTGCGTTATTCGCAGTCTCCCCTCTTCTCCTCCACATTTCTTAAATATGTAGGCATTGTTCGACAATCTTCTGCGTAGCTGGTCACGTGACACATCATATTACATGCTATTTGCTCCCAAGGGGCACCGTTCACACAATACGTTACAAATCACTGTTCGGGCACACAGGGACACAGACTGGAAAAGGACGATTGGGACATGCTAATTAAAACGCCCTGGCAAAATGATACTTTTTAATGCCGGCACAGCTGCCCTTCACCTTGATAATTTCAATGAAGAGTTTATTCAGGCAGGCTGTGGAGAAGAGGGGAGAGACGACCGTCGCAGGCGGCAGCACTATAATCAAGACGTTCTGCGAAAAACCAAGCACGAAATTTCTGGAAGCGGTCGTAGGTGCAGAGAAAGGCAGTAGGCGCCTCACGTCAAGCGGCGTGTCCCTCTTACCGAGTTGTTTAGAGGGCTCGGGGCATCTCGAGCAGTTTGTCAGCGCGCCGTTTCGCCAAGGTCGCGGAGAGAGAAGGACCAGGGCTTTGTGCTGAGATGCGTTAACGGGAGGTCCAGCCTCCGAGATTGGCCCAGAGCGATCTTTTCTTTCTTTTTTTGTCGCCTAGCGCTGCGTGACCTGCTTTCACGCTACCGCTTTTATACTCGCGCTGTCTTTTTATCGGCGTCTTTAATCCCGGCAGAGGTCTTTGTTCGCTCGCTTTTTTCCCCAATGCTCTCATGCGCTTCGTTACGCAAATACCGACGCCGAGACACGGTCCTCAACCCAGGAACGGGCTCCTAAGTGCTGCGCTCTAAAAAGGCCAAGCGAGCAAAACTAAATCGTCCAGGGCGAAGCGAAACGACAGGCGGTGGTTAGATAGCCACAACCGCAATGAAATGCAGATCTGAGGACCCATAGAAAGAAGGCGGCAAGCAAACCATACGCTAGGAAAAACGAATTATTGCACGCTTCTCAAACGCAGGAACGCGCGCGTTATGTACTGCGCTCTAAAAAGCCCAAGCAAACAGAGCTAAATCGACCGTGGTAAAGGAAAGCGACAGGCTCTAGTTAGATAGCCACAACCCCCCATGAACTGCTTATTTGAGGACACATAGAGAGAAGGCACCAAGCAAACCATGGGCTAGGAAAACCCAATGATTCAAAATCCACCGGTTTTTCTTCTAATGCCGCCTTTTTCGAAGCACGCAGAGTCTAAAATCATTGTGAATAACACGAGTGCTATTCGATAACTGAGCACCCAACGTGCTCAGTTATCTGCATCGATGCGTCTAAAAACGACATCTCAAGTGGGGTTCATATCTGTGCTAAAATATATTTTGCTGTTGATAACGGTAGTCTGTTGGGTGCTTCATAATATAGACATTAGGCATAACGCGCACCGTCCGCTGGTACTTGCCGCGTGCCGCTCACCGACCGTTTGCACGAGCTGATTGGTACCGGCGTGGCTGGCGTGGGCCCAACTGGCCGATACCTGGTGCCATCTAGCGGCAACAAAACATGCCTGCGCATTAGCAAGGGCCGCAACACGTGCTTTGCTAAAAGTCTCTTAAGGCTGGTGTACTGCGTAGCACACCAAGGACTAAGAGGGAACAGATCGACCACAGCTTTGTGGTCGTTCCGTTCGACATCTTCGATGCGTTACGGTGTACAGCAGACATTTTCCTGCTGCAACTGCATTATAGTCCTCCTGTGGCAGACGAACAACACACTCTGCCTCTTCGCGATGCAGTATTGAGTCGAAAGGAATGTGAAGGGGAACGCTCAAGCGACGTGTGACGGCACCTCTGGTGAAGCGTCGCCGTAAAGCGTGCGTCGCCAACTTTTACCGAACTGGCATCAACGCGCTCTCGCTCGTTCACCAAAACTGGCGACGGGTGTTCGCCAAGCAGAGCAGGTGACGATAGGCTGTCGAACTTTCGTGATCATGATCATTATGACTCAGCTCACCGTCGTTTTTAGGAGCACTATGCAAGAGTATGTGGGATGCCACTCACGCAGTTGCGCGGGTCATAGAAGCAGCCGCATCAGCAGCAGCATCAACAGCAGCAGCAGCAGCAGCAGCCGCAGCAGCAGCAGCATCAACAACAACAGCAGCAGCAGCAGCAGCAGCCGCAGCAGCAGCGCCAGCAGCATCAGCGGCAGCAGCAGGAGCACAGGGGAGAGACCCGTGCAGCGAGCCTCGGCCGCTGCCTCCGAGCCATCGTGCTCTTTGGTGCACTGCCAGCCCGCTGACATCGGTGATGGTGGAGTACGTGACCGGCGCAGCCGATTGCAGTTTCCGAGGAAAGACCGCGGCGGTTGTGGATCTCGGCAGAGCAGCAGACACAGCTCTGGCTCCAAGTACGCCTGTTATAGCTGAGCTTGGGCCGTTGGCTGCGTCAGACATGTGGCAAAAAGTCTTTCAATAAAGGACTTACGAACGCACAGCAGCCATGGTAGTCTCCCAAACCTCAGATTCGCACATAAAATTAGATCAGTAGTTGCTGGGGGCAAAAAAAGAGAATGTGCAAAAGGGTGAGATACAAACGATGAAGTCGTTGAGACCATCCCGGCACGAAAGTGTTGTTAATTGCTTTCCATAACATTTTGCTCTCCATGGTTTGGTTATCGGTTGACCCGTGATCAATTATATTTTTCACCACCACAGATTCTACTCAGGAACTTATTTCGTGCTCTTCATGTATTCTGCTTAGTTGCTCACGGATGTGGTATATGTCAAACACGCCATGTGCCAAATTTAAATGTCATTGCGGTCCGGCGACTCTCTGTTCTCGACCATTATGTTTTTTTTCGTTTCCTCGCGCCCACCTGCGCGTCCCTTTTTTTTTGATGGCACGCTAAGGGCTGTCTATGATTCACAGCTCCGCGCAAGAAACACATGTTTATCACTTTTCTCGGTTGCCTACATGACACACTCCAGCGCTGCCACTACACCCTCAAAAACGTAACTGACAGTTCCACGACGTATTCATCCGAACGCAGGTCGGCGGCATCAAGCATAACATGAGATTGTCATCAGAAATAGATGTGTTTGCGGTAGTGCGGCATGTGCAGTTTTTCGGCTGCAAGAGATGCTCCAGAGGGTTAGTTGATAAGTGGTGACATCCGTGCGTGACTCCTCTCCCGGCCACAAAAGCACAGTAAATGCAGATCACATAGCGAAAATTTACTGCCCAAAACTGTTGTCCGTAAACTGCCGCGCAAGTCTGGTTCGTTGATCTGAATTTTTGGAACACCAGCCTTTTCTTTTTTTTTCTAGGCAAGAACTGAAGGTGTGGGCCTGGCTGAGGTGCATTTCTAAAAGTATTTCATCCGTGATGTGTGTGTGTGTGTGTGCGTGTGTGTGTGTGTGCGTGCGTGCGTGCGTGTGTGTGCGCGTGTGTGCGTGTGTGCGTGCGTGCGTGTGTGTGTGTGTGTGTGTGTGTGTGTGTGTGTCAGAAGCCTCCCCCACCTGCCATCAGATAGGAGCGGAACACAGCACCGGAACGAAAAAGCGATGGCGGCCCCAAATCCGAATACGAAGGAGGAATGCGATAAATATAAAAGCGAAATGTACGAACAATATAAAAGCGAAATGTACGAACAATACTGCTAACGCGGATTTGTTGCATCATATCGTGTGTACACCTATCATTTTTGTTACGAGGCTGTAGTGAACTATACCAGCAATACTAATGGAAGTGGGTATGCTCTGATCGAGGTAGAGGCATTTCTTGATGACACGTTAAAGAACCCCAGGTGGTCGAAATTTCGGGAGCCCTTCACTACGGCGTCTCATAGCCTGATATGCTCGTTCCTCAGTCGCGGAAATTTCTGCTTTACGAGATTTGAGTGTTTGCGATGGCGGCTTCTACTAAAATTGCGGTTAAACGGTTGCCTATACTTGAAACCGTGACGACAAGGATAGCTTCATGTGAGAAGACGAGCGAAAGTAGACAAGTGCAACGGCTAATTGTGCATCAAGAACTTTCCTAAGCATGTGCCAAAACGTCAAGACACGACGGAAACCTTTTTGCATAAAAATATGTTTTGCGTATTACTAGTTCCTCGCAGCCCTCATTCACAATTACTACTGTATTGTCAAGTACTGAACACGCGTGAAAAAATAAAATAACCAGTATATCTGAAGAAATATTGCAGTTCCTCTATCCTGCCCTCAGTCAACAAAACTCACCACAGTAGCCTTCGCCTTCAAAGCACCGTGGTGGTCGACGGGAGGACGGTTGACGGCTCTGCCAGGCCATTGAGTCCGAGTGCGGTGGAAGCGGCCGGCACTGCCTCTTTGTTCGGCGTGTGCGCAGCCGCAGCCTCGGATGCCATGACGTAGCTCGGAGGCCGGTGGCCGCCGAGGTGACCACATCGCGGAGCCCGCGCTGAGGCTGGAGCTCCCGAGGCTGCACGGGGCCACGCCACCACCGAGGAGTCGGGACCCCTGGCAGTGCAGCCGTCCTTGAACGAGCACGACCGGGTGTGGCGGTCTTCGAAGAGGTACTCTTCATAGCTGCTCGTTGCAAAACAAAGGATCCTTGGCGTAGTGCCTTTGTTCGAATCACCGAATACTGAACGTGGAGGGCGAGACGCGTGCACACGAGCGATTCTTCTTCTTTTCCACAGTAAACATGGCACATACCCACGCGGGGTAATTGGCGAAGGTACGGTGTTGAATGCCAACGAGGTATATGTGCGGCAAAAAAAAAACATAGTGTAGTAGAATGACTGAAATTCTACTTTACATTCTTCCTCCTCTTCCTCGTGGCGCTTGCGCAAGGAATATTACTGGAAAGAATCTGCAGCAGTAGTACGAGCGGTCAATTCAAAAACACAGTGGCCACGCAAGAGAACTGGGAGTTGCACAGGAAAGGATGTTTCACAGAAATTCCCCACTCCGAACACAACTTAATTTCATAAAGTGCCAGCTTGCAGTTTGTAATTCGACCGCATAATGCGCGTACCGATACGAGCTTACTGGAAATTTTCACGACCGAGAAGAACCAGGGCGCCTGAAGTACTGCGGTACGGCGGCGTTACCAAGGACTCCTTCTGTGACGGCCTGGGTAGAAGCGCACTTGTCTTAAAAGTAACGCCTTTGTTTTTCTATGACTGCATCCTTGTGAGGGCCAGTTTGCAGTTTCTGTGGTGTGTAAAGGAGTAAACAACATAAAGGGAAGAAATCGCTGCCCGGCGTTTGAAAACGGACAGCAGGAAAGTGAAGCGGATGAAGGTCGACGCGCGCTTTTAGAGAATTCAGTATCCGAGATCTCGACGATGAACTCTCATGTATAACAGGAGAATGACTTAACTGAGGGCGCAATTTTCTCCACTTAGCGCTACAGGTAAGCATGACCAAGCGATTGTCATTCCACTTACCGGGAAAAGAAAGTGTTAAGCGGTTGCCAATCACTCTCCCTTGAATATTAAAGGAAAAAGCTGCGCTCATGTTTCTTGCAAATTTCATCAACAATATAAAAATTTAATTATCAGTATAAATATGTGTACATGTAGAAAGCAAGAAAAAAGCAGGTCGCCTTTTACGCTCACTGTTTTCTCGGGGCAGTTATGTCCGTCTTCTGCTCTCAGTTTGTGTGTATAAGCCGTACATTGAAGACACAAAATGCATACATATATCACCTGTGCACCTCCTTTAGAGCGCAGCTCTTAACCCCGGAATACATGGAGCGTTTTTGAGGCGATTTTCACCCGACGGCGCTGATTTGACGCCCGGCGTAGAGAAAAACGCCCGCCGCCGCCGATCAGGACCGGCTAGATTTTGACGCTCGGCGTCGGGTGAGACCGTAAGCGGCGCTGAAGCGAAGGAATAGCAGCGCAGAAAGCCCGCTCTTCCGGTCTTCTGCCTGCCGCGCCAACATCGCCGAAATGGAGACGAGCTACGCAGTGTTTTATGCGAACCATACTACTTTAGCTATCAGTTCAGCCCTTCACCGTCGTTATGCGCCTCCAAATCACGTGATACATGACGTCACACCACGTGACACGATGACGTCACGACAGTATAGAAACGGGGGCCCACCTCGCGCCGTCGCTGTGGTTGTGCGCCTCCAAATTACGCGACACGATGATGCCACACCACGTGACACGATGACGTCACGACAGATCGCCGTCACGCGCTGGGAGAGGGAGAACGATGCCATCGCACAGACGCCGGAATGTCCTCGAGCGGCATTCCCGCGCATTTCGAACGCGCGTTCACACTCGGTGTTGGTGAAACGCTCACTCCACCGGGCAGGCGGACGCGGCTTCCGTGGCAATCCAGGCGCTCACCCAACGCGCGTCTCGTGATTAGTCGGCGTTCCGCTGTAGCCATGCCGTTGTCTTCCCCCACAACGAAGGCTTCTAGTGGTTGTATTAAAATGACCAAGTATTCAACCAAGGAAAACCATGTATTACCAAGCCTAGCCATCAATATGCTTCGCATCTGACTAGGCTTAACCTTACCTAAGCCTCAGCCATTTTTTTTGGCACGGAAATGTTATTGTCGTGAAAATAAACGCTTCATCAGACTTGAAATGTCGCCTTTTTGGGAGAACACGGCCGAATCTTGGATCCGAATACCTGCGCTCCCTCCCTGAAGCGAATGTGTCGAAGACAACCGCAGCCGCTGATGTCCGTGGCTGAGCGGGCGACGGCAAGGTACGCGACGGCATGCATTCGAGCACGCAAATCTTTACAGATAGTTAAGCGCGCGTGCTGAAATTTGTACAATGGTGTCGAAGGGAAACTTTCCTGATTTTAACAGAATGGTCAGCGTCGCCGTTCTCACAGACCTGCTTGCACAGTGGTGTTTGCCACTTGTTAAGGCGGAAGCCTTTAATGTCTCATCGTTGTAAGCAGGAATTGTCGACAGAAATGTCACGCTTTTCAGTTGGTCGAAACGGTCGTGACGTCACAGTACGCGAATTTCAAACGGGGCCAATTGTACTTTGGCTAGTAACCTAGTAAAGTGGGACTGAGTTTAATTAATTGCTTAATTACCCCATTAACCTAATTAACCCTTCTAGTCAGGCCAGATAAATAAATAAAACCGAGTATAAACTTGGTTGAGCTCGGGAATCGAGCCCCGGTCTCCGCAGTGCGAGGCGAGCATGCTAACCACTCCGCCATGCCAGCTCGATGGTTTGGAATGAACAAAGGCGTGTCTAGTCAATACGGTGCCTTCGTTCACTCCCATCTTCCTCCCTTCCCGTTACGGCGAGGTTTAGGTGTCTACCCAGATATGCGAGACAGATACGTTTCCTTTCCTCAAAAACCAATTTACCGACGAGCAAGGCGTAGAACCGAACGGGCGACGGCGTTCAATGGACTCCCTGGCAGCGTTGCAAGACGCTGTCGCGTTTCACTCTTAGAGGCGAAGCCTGACACCTTAACAACGCATCAGTGACACAAGCAGCGACACCGCGCTTATGGCTTTCGCCTCACCGCACTTTAGGTTAACGAAGTGCCTCCCTGAATATTTGATCTGACTTGATTTCGCGTCGAGGGATACTTTCCTGATTTTAACAGAATAGTCAGCGTCGCCGTTCTCACAGACCTCCTTGCACAGTGGTGTTTGCCACTTGTTGATCACATTTGATTTCACGTCGAGGGATACTTTCCTGATTTTAACAGAATGGTCAGCGTCGCCGTTCTCACAGACCTCCTTGCACAGTGGTGTTTGCCACTTGTTGATCACATTTGATTTCGCGTCGAGGGATACTTTCCTGATTTTAACAGAATGGTCAGCGTCGCCGTTCTCACAGACCTCCTTGCACAGTGGTGTTTGCCACTTGTTGATCACATTTGATTTCACGTCGAGGCATATGCGGCGGCGCACCGCAGCTTCAACGCTCCTTGTATCTCCAGCCGGGCGTCGCCCCGCTGCGACGTTTTCTGCCGCGCGAATGTCGCCGAAAAAAATGTCGCATGTATCCCGGGCTTTAGGCGCCCTTTTCTGCGTTGCGCGGCATCGCCGCCGCCGTTGTCCGTTGTAACCGCGGGAGTTTAAAAGCGCAACCGCCTCCTCTCCTTAGCAAAAAACAAAAAAAAAAAACAGCGCAGCGCGGACGGCTTTCGCCGGCGCGCGTCGTAAAACGGGGGAGAAGGAACCCCTGGAGAAAGACTAGCCTTGTGTGCGTGGCTGAGCCCTCTCCCTCCGCTCGCCGACGCGGCGCGCGGGGGGATTGCCGTCGATTGTTCTGGACTGTCGGAGTCGTCTCTACGCGACTTTGACGGAGAGGGTGTAGCCTTGCGTACGCTAAGAGATGCCTTCCACCCCTTCAATCGCCCGACGGTGGCTGCGCCACGAAAGAAAGTTCCAGATGCTCCTCGAAGTATCTCCCGGAATATGACCAATGAGAACGCGCGCCCAGCGCGAAGGAAAAAGACTACACAGCCGACACTGTGTATGCGCGCACGCCTGTCTTGGCGCGAAGGACACACAGACGTGGAGTGAGCCTACATAAAAAAGGCGCTGACCACCCAAGCCACCGTTTAAGCTTCAGTGAACAAATTGTGTTTTGTTTGTTTGCCATTCTCTCTTGTGGTAGTGGACTTCAAGGGCAATAATTGCAAGTTAAACAATTGCAATAATTGAAACAATTGCAATTGCAAAAGTGCGATCTCTCTCGAGTGTACTTTGCACGAGTTGCATTGTTTTGCTAACCACTTCGTCTATGCTTGTACTCGTGATTGTGAAATCCTCTGTATTGTCTCATTGCTGTATAAACTATGTTTTCTTTGTGAACCTTTGGCTCCGACACGTTCTCTGGCTTGCGACCGGCGAAAGTTGGCCACCAAACGACCAAAAACTCTTTTCGTCATCATCATCATTCATTTGACCCTTAAAGGCCCCTGAGGTGGTATTAACCGAAAGATCAACGTCCCCCTGGTTCAACACTACATTAAAGCGCCTAAGCAACAAAAAGAAAAGACAATATCGAACAGCTAAACGCTTAAACACCCCTTCCGCTTGGGAAAAATACTACACCACTGACAAAACACTTCAATCACTGATCACTAGAACTAAGCGCGCCTTCTATTCAAATACATTGCCTAATATGCTACTCACAAATCCTAGACAATTCTGGAAAATTATTAACCCAACCCAATCCAATCCCTTATCTCTTCTCGACGAACACAACAATCCTATTCCTGATCCGGCAGTGCCTCAAGCTCTAAATTCCGTATTTTCATCCGTATTTACTAATGAGCCTGATGATAACCTCCCAGATTTCCCGCAATACAATCACCCAGTCATGCCTGCCGTTACCTTTGACGCTATTGGCATCGAGAATTTAATAGACAACCTTAAGGTCTCATCCTCAGCCGGTGTCGACGGGATCAACTCCAAACTACTCAAGAACACAAAAAATATTATAAGCCTAATACTGTCGTACATATTTCAGCAATCATTATCATCTGGAGTGGTGCCACAGGACTGGAAGGTAGACAAGGTGATTCCAGTACCAAAAAAAGGTTTGCCATCTTCATGCAAGAGCTATCGTCCCATATCCCTCACAAGCATTTGTTCGAAGTTAATGGAACATGTAATTTACTCTCACATCGTCAATTTCCTTATATAAGTAAATTTCTTACATCCGTGTCAGCACGGTTTCCGAAAAGGTATGTCATGTGACACTCAACTAGCTCTCTTCATTAATGACGTTAGTACTAACCTAGACCTTAACATACCAGTGGATCCATTATTTTTGGATTTTGAGAAAGCTTTCGATAAAGTTCCCCACAGACGGCCTTTTCTTAAACTTTCACGACTTAACCTTAACCCTCTCATTCTTGATTGGATACGAAGCTTCCTCACTAACCGTCAACAGTTCGTACATGCTAATGGACACTCCTCCCCCTTGCACCCCGTTGTTTCTGGTGTTCCACAAGGCACAGTACTCGGCCCTTTGCTTTTCTTAATCTACATTAATGACTTGCCTACTGGTATCACTTCTAACATGCGATTGTTTGCTGATGACTGCGTAGTCTACCGGCCTATCACTAACAGCAGCGATCCCGAAATATTGCAAGCAGACCTGGACTACATCGAATCTTGGTGCAGCAAATGGCTGATGTCTTTAAACACTAATAAAACATCGTTAATTACATTTCATCGCAGGCAGTCCTTTGTTTCACCAAATTACTGTATCTCTGGCTCCGTATTTTCCGCTGTTGAATCTTGTAAATACCTTGGTGTCACCATTTCTAATTCCCTGAACTGGGCGTCCCACATTTCTAACATTACTAAAGACGCCAACCGCGTGCTCGGTTTTTTACGTCGTAACCTGCGTCTAGCACCTCCTTCTATAAAACAGCTTACCTACATAACACTCGTCCGTCCCAAATTGGAGTACGCATGTACAGTTTGGGACCCTCATCAGTCAAATCTTTCTCTCGCCCTCGAATCCATTCAAAATCGTACAGCAAGATTCATTCATTCGAACTACTCCTATCATTCAAGTGTCACTAATATGAAGTTGCAATCTAATCTTCCATCCCTCGATTCGCGACGTAAAATAGCCAGACTATGCCTTTTTAACAAGTTTTACCACTCATCACTTGGAAGCTGTGTCATCGTCCCTGCATATCGAGCCCCTCACCGCCTTAACCACGGCAAAGCAGTCTACCCGCCATCAGCACATACCACTGCGCATCTGAACGCTTTTTTCGTTCAGACAGCAAAGGAATAGAATCACCTTCCTGCCGAAGCAGTTCGCCACATTCATCCAGACCGCTTCAAGTCATTCATCGAAAGAATAACATAACGCCTGTAATAAGCCCACCCCTCATGTAATACCCCAACTGGGGCATTTGAGGTAAAATAAATAAATAAATAAACATAAGGGGAGGGGGAGTAGTACATTCAACATGACCCACATGACTCTTGTCATTTGGTAGCTGGTCTTTTCTGAGCTTGCCCCGCTGAGTCGAGGGCATCTTCTTTGTGTCCGAGACCGCTACCCCCCCCCCCCCCCCCCACCCCACGGTATAATGGTGTCTGGGAACGCAGGCAACAAGTGCGCGAAGTTGGGTGACAGCCGCCCGAGCCGAAACGCATAGCCGCCGCCGTTTCTCACTGCGAACCGCATGCCTATATAAATCGTTTTCTCTCTGCAAGTTCTTTGGGAGCCACGAGCGAGGCAACCGATTGAAGTCCTTCGTCGGCCGCCCTGCTAAACGAGCTGCCAGAAAAGAGGCCCAGCGCCGTCGCCCCCAGAATCCAGAGGTGCGTGCCGACGAAGCAGAAGCTTCCCGTCGCCGCCGTCGAGAGGATCCGCCGCCGCGGTGGCTCAGCGGCTATGGTGCTCGGCTGCTGACCCAAAAGACGCGGGTTCGATCCCGGCCGCGGCGGCTGGAATTTCTTTGGAGGAGAAATTCTAGAGGGCCGTGTACTGTGCGATGTCAGTGCACGTTAAAGAACCTCAGGTGGTCGAAATTTCCGGAGCCCTCCACTACGGCGTCTCTCATAGCCTTCGTCGCTTTGGGACGTTAAACCCCATAAACCAAACCAAACCGTCGAGAGGATCCAGGAGTGCGCGTCGCTGAGGAAGAGGCTAAGCGCCGCCGCGACGCCGAAGTGGGGACTTTAATGTAGATATAAAGACAAGCGGGAATTTGTTACCACTTATTCGGGAGAATATCCCGCTCCTCTCGCTCGTAACGGCTCCCAGAGCTGTGACAACCTCGCGAAATACTTGCGCACACCTCATCTTTGAGAACCAGGCATTGGTGCAGCAAGTCGAGCATATATCCATAGATTTCTTCTACCACGAAACTTCCTTCATGGCAATCAAGAACTGTTAGTGGAGTGAATCTTTAAGAAGGAACATATGTGAAAAATAACAAGATGTCTGTAATTGTACATACAGGCCTTGCTCGAGTTCTTTGCATCAATCTATCAAAAAGCTGAAACAGCTGATGAGCTGCGCTAGAATTTCGCATTAGGAAGTAACGTAATTGTTGGCAATTTTTTCGTTCGATTCTATTCAGTTCTTGCCATCTAGCAGGCTGACCGATTCGAGTGACAGTGGGAGTATGCTGCAGTGACGCAGGGAAAAAAGAATCAGAATTAAATGGAATTCTTATGAAATCATGATATCACCCTACACTTACCCTTTCCATGGACCACAAAGGAGCATGTCACTATACACGCACGCCGTACTAAGGCCTGTCTTTACACAGACAGTTTTGCACAATATTGGTCGCACTTGAAATGTGACCGACAGTCATGCGTTTACATAAGCCATGTTTTTTCAGAGGACTCGTCTTTTTAAAAATGTATGCTCTGCGCCTGATAAGAACCGCGCTGTCAATGCCATGCAAGCGTTCCACTACAGTGGGAAAGCTTCCGGCTAACCTGCGCGATTTGTATTACTCACCACAAAACTCCGCGATGACTCTTACGGGTATTTAACAGCGCTCTAAGATATCTTTTAATGGAAAACTCTGACGGTAACATTGGAATGCGTCAGCCAAGCACTCGGAACGAAGCGAACGCTATTGTTTCGCGAGCGCGCATGTTTCTTGGATGAATGCGCGGCGGCGCCGAAGCTCGGCGTCGATTTAGCGAAAATCGCCAATACGCGGAGAAATCAGATGCTTTATTATTTTCTCTTTAGAATATCCTGTTCCGGTTGTCCTTCGATAATTAGCTCATATCCATCCGAGGATTCTCAACACGGAAACAATTAGAGGCTAACACTAGGAGATAAATTTCTGGAGAAAAAAACGTAAAATAAATGACTAACAAATACGTTAACTTTATTCCTAGCATATACTGTACTATCCATTAGTGGCCATGCACTCAGAAGCGCCGTCAAGTAAAGAGAAATATCGAGAAGAAATGGCACGGTGCTTAAGCAGCAGATGCATAAATGACAGACTAAGAGAACACTCAAACTCTGTCAAGAACACCACTGGGGAGAACTTGCCGGTGCACTGCAAAGAATGCGGCTGTTTCCCGCTCTTCAGCAGTACAGTTATTTTAGGCCGCAGAAAAGACCAGCTTCAAAGAGAAATTGTTGAAGCAGCAGTAATTATTTGTTCGAGGACAAACACATGCGTGAGCAATCCATCTGTGACGCTTCTCAAGAGAGAATTAGAATTTCTGTCAAAATTATTAGATTTGGGGCATGACGATGTTCGCTTGTGTCACACGGGCCATGGGTGCTAATCATTTTGTACCTAGTGCTCCCTTCACCGCATTTTTTTTTCTTTTTGTCGTTGATGATCGCAAAGCATATATTTGTTGACGTGGGTTTCAATAAAATCAGTTGTTAGTTGGCGCTCTGTGGTGTGTTTTCTAAGTTTTGTCTTTGTCGGCCGCGCCGAAGCATTTCTTGAAGTATGGATCACCAACTGGCCTACAAAACAACCCTTCTATGCTTAAGCAGACTTCGCCATTTTGGCTAGGCTATAAGCTGTCCTCTATCGCACTTCCTTTTACAAAAGGGAGGGCGCTACAGGACACGTTAGGCCCTCTTTACTCCTTTCTGTTTAGAGTGGGCCCTGCCCAAGGGATTAGGGCAGAAGGGCGGCATGTATTGATGGATCCGCAGGAGAAGCGCACATACACATTGATGTAGTACATAGGGTTCATAAACTGCCCTTCAACCCAGCAGACTTTAGAGTATTTTAGATCGTTGATATCCGTCGGCAATCGCATAGCGCTGTTTCTCATCGAATAATGTCACCCCGCTTCAAATATCGTAGTTTGCGATGAAGGTTTGCCTTTCAAACTGTTTAAGTGGGGTGGCAAGACTAGCATTTCTAAACCAGTGAAGGTGGATGTTATGCGTTCAGATCACCTCACGTCCGCTCCTGTGCAGATGTTGCCTGCGCTATGGAAAAAAGTTAACGACAACCGGATAAAAACTTTTTTCCTGTTTGCCTCAACCTGCTGCTCGGGATTGATAAAGCGTTCGGTAGGCACTGGCTGCAGTGGCGAATCAAGCATTTCTGAGCAGGCTTTTTGAGCAGTACTGCAAACAAATGTTCCTTTCTGTTAAAGGGCATTTTTTTCGGCGGGAGTCCTTTCGTGTGTAACAGCTGAACGAGGGCGCCATCGCTCTCAGCATTGAAGGAAATGCCTTACATTTCCATGTCTGCGCAAGCTATCCAGTTAAAGATCGCAATAGGGTGTAATTCAGCCGCCTCTCTCTTTGGTGGCTAGGGTGGGGTAAGAGGGGTCCTGGCAGGAAGTTTACAGATAATGCTCGTCTGTGCTTGGTTCAGTGCAGCGTTCATCCAGTGTCGGAAAGGAGTTGCGGCTCCTTGTGTGGTGTGCCTTGATAATTCGTTGGGAGATTATATCCCGGTTAGAGGTCGGTGGCTTTCACCACGTAATCGCAGGTGCCTAGTTGAGAGCCATATACCATACTGTGAGCCATTGCCCAAGATCCCAGCATGACCAAGGATACTCCCAATTGTGACCGTGGCAGCGCGTGGATTCAATGGTCTCAGATGTCGTCGAGAAGATCTGCCGGAAGTTGGTGGTTTTAATGGAAGCGAGTGGCATTCATGTACTCCGTGCTTACTACGCACTTCTACGTAGCGGGTACTTGAATAAAAACTTAAATAAGGAAATAGACACGATGCCGGAACTTAATCTTCCCTCTGCGTGTTTTCGCATCTATCATTCACCTAACGGGACGTGTAAAAATTGGACAAGGTTTCATTTGTTGACAATATACAGCCGGCAGAAATCAACTTCGGCGTTGTAGAGAAACGACGACACCATTTTAAAAGATAATCGAAAACACCGGCTCAGAAAGAGCACAACTGATGCAGTCATCCGAAAATGCCAGACGCCATTTCAACATGTGGCGACAAAGAAAACAATGAGGTTAGTCTTGTGTATTTTTTATTTTTTACTTTTCGTTTGTTTCGTTAGCCATTTTCCTTCATACGCATCCGGACCCCGGATTTTGTTGACCGAATAATGCCACGAGATGATACGTGCGTCCTGCACGTTTCCCCAACGACAGCATGAAAGCTCGTGCACTGCAAGCGTTGCCGGTCGAGGGTACGACTGACTAGGAGAGGCGGTTTAAATATGCTTTCTAACATAAGGTATCCCAACTGCAAGCGGACGAATATGTCGTATTTTCTTGAAAACTTGGCGGTAAATAGATATACCGGAAGAATAATTCTGCTAGTAAATTTCAGCTGTACATTACCTTAATAAACTTCTCGTTTGAAGCACTCGAAATGCTATTTACATCGCTAGTTCAAAATTCAAAATAAAAGGAAAAAAACTCATATACATTAGCGAAAAGCTGGCTGCAACGGCAACAGAACACCGATTCCCCTTAGTAACCCTCATGGTCTACAAAGGCTATCGTATTCTCTTCTTAGTCCAATAGTTGTGCTCCTTTTCTTCCGTTCTATTCTTACAAGCTGATGATGGTGACGGGGTTATCCTGTACTCCAACTACTGGAGAAGAACCTATTCTTACATCGTGACTCCAAGTTTAACTGATGCAGCCGTGTACGCCCTCCCAATTTTTAAATAATTCCACGCGATCGTCGACAGCCCGGCGCTGCTGCTGCGCCGTAAGAAGGAGAAGGGTATATGCCCACAGTTCCTGCTGTTGGCGAGAGAGTGGTCTGCTAGGCTATTCTTCTCATTAGTGCGAAGCAACCCCTACGCATCACCTCTCATCGCAGGCCCAACACTAAAACAGTAAAAAACTGCGCTAAACAGCCTAGCCCTAGCGGCGCAGGCCGACTGCCGACCATCAGCCGTTCAGTGGCTCCTGGTCGGCAGCCGACTATATCGGCAAAACATGCGGAGCAACTGATCGGGCCTTCCTCACATGCCAGGCTGCTTGTCTCAAGGCTGGCATCGAAGGTCGAGTGAGCCTTCAACCCTGACGTAAAGCCAACCGTCCCTCATAAAGCTTGGCATATGCAGATGGCCCGATGGGGAGCCTACATGCACCGCCCGGCTGCGCAATTACTACGGCTCCACATTACGCTTTGGTTTTATTCATGACTGTTGGCGGTATATTCAGTTATTTTAGTGGTTTAATGTCGCCGTTAAAAAAAAACTATACTCTTTTACCAGCGTTATTATCATTGTATCGAAGCGATGATTGCAGATTGAACAACATTTATTTCGTCAGAAAATGCAAAGGCAAATGATCCGTGCGAGGTGGCTATCAGCCCACGTCGAGACGGGGCCGGGGTTTGAACGCCCAGGTCTGAGCTGACCAACACGGCCTCCCATTGCTCCAGAGTAGAATCTTGCGACGGTTGCAGAGTTTTGCTGTTTAAGGGGCAAGCTTAGATGCACAAAGGCAACCACGCGCCACCCACCGGAGTAGCGCGCACGCTACAATATGTTCTGCTTTCACGAGTTCTACAAGCATGTGCAGCTTTCTTTTGAGAATTCGGCGTGACCGTGCTGCATTCTGAGTATATAGCTGAAAATTAATTGCATTTGTGTGCTTAGCGGTAAATGAGCTTGTGAAATGTATTAGGGGTGCTTATTTTGTTCTTAATGGATTTAGACCCGCTCGGTTTGACGCAACAACGGACGATCGCCAGTGCACGCCTAAGCGTCCCTTCTTTAAGGCGCGCTACAACTTTTAGAACGGGAGTAGCGGTGTAGGTTGTGTACTCAGACTTAGCAGCCGCGCCAGCATGCCAGTATCAGGTGATACCTGTTTGTGCGCATAGTAGGCGATTCTTTTATGAGGGCGCCAGCCGCTTCTGTGACATTCGATGATCACGCGTTGCGCACATCATCATGGATGCGCTCCCCAGTGCGTAAGTGCTTTGAACAGACAGACGCCGTTCAGCAGTTTATGCTATCGTCCTGCAGTTGCGCGGCAATGTGTACATGCAGCTTGGGTCCAAGCTTTGGGGGTTCTTATGCCACTGTGTTCGTGCGCCGTGCGATTTCCACTTCCGCCTCTACTTTGGGCTGATCACATCCAGGTGTGAATGGCCCTTTGAGCGTAACAACAGGCCATTCACGCATGGAAACCATTTGCGTCTCACTTGCGCCATTGCCTTCGTATTGTTGGCTGCCAGTTCACGGTCGGCGGCTACTGTAAGACTCGTTACTACTGTATGTATTGCTGCATATTTGAGTACTTTGTCAGCTGCAACATTTTTACTTCCCACTGCGCTGCATGAGCTTAGAAGGAAAAATTCCCTTACGTGCTTGAGAGACATGCACTTAAGCAGCTCCGCTAAGTTTGTCTCGATCGCTTGTGTTTTCGACGTACATATCATTATTCCATTACACAAGCTACTATGAAGATTTGTTATGAAAATAATTTATTTTCATCGTTTGTCACAAACGTGACTCTCGACGTGTTGCTGTGATTCTCAGCTGCGCCTGCCTTTTCTGTTGTTTGCAATATGGTGTGCCGAAAACATGTGGCTGAAAGCAGTGCAATTCTGGTTCTTGAATGTACTCAACAGATGTATTTCAACAAAAAAAAACTGACGCTTATGCAAACGCTGTCTATAAAGTCATTTTCATTTCGTTGTATGAATGGAAAGTAGATAAAAGGAAATAATTTCGTTTTCCGGATGTTTCGGTATCGCAAATAGAAAACTGCTTATTATTTATTACCACTGCATTTAACTAAGGGTGGTGTCCAGAGTATACCATCCAATGGTAGCGTATTCAGCGTTATGTTATCCTACACTGCATGGAGTACACCTACCAGCCACACTTCTCAACAACAGTCTCTGTCATCACTTTCTAAGATCACGTTGGAACAACGTAGCCATCTTTTGTCATACCATGGTATAACTTTGGGCAAAAAAAAAATATATCAAAATTGTATTCAAGATTATAGGGTCTATTTACTCACTCTGCACTTGATATTTATTTTGTTTATAAATTATTCATCGGTAGGGAGTCTGCTCTAATGGTAATCTTCAAGAGAAGTGAGCTTGCTATTTCTGATGCTTGGAATGCGACCAGTGTTAATGTGACCTTGAGCGCTGTTTATACATGATAACTGTCATGTTTAAGCAGCAACATAATGCTGTCTCACGCAAGTATTCTTGATTACTCTGGTGACTATCTGTTGCCGCAAAAAAGTTTTCGTTTCTTCGTTTTTTTTTATGCAAAAAAGTTATTTAACCGCATCAAGTAGCAATAGGGCACACGGGCAGTTTTGAAAATGAAGTGAAATTTTAATTTAGAACAAGTGCTGACACTCTTCATCACCTTAAAATAGTACCCGAGGTTTTAGTGGCAGCCAGCATCGCAGCCCTAAAAATGCATGGCTTTCATATTAGGGTAATAACATCACCAACACAAACTATTTTAAGGTCATGAAGGATGCCGACACTTGTCCTAAATTAAAATTTCACTTTATTTCAATATTTTCCCGTTGCACAAAGAGTGCAATGACACCCCAAAAGGCCGCCAATTCGCTGGCGGCCCTCCCTACCCAGGTGGACGGAGGTGAGTAATGTGTATACAGAAATGGCGGGGGTCACAGCTTTTGAAGCTCGTGTTGAAGATGAGCAGCGTACAGGCATTGAAGGATCTATTACTTTAGATGAGGCCAAATCGGCCATTTCTTCTCTACAGAATTACAGGCCCCGTGGTCCGGGCGGTCTAAGTATTGAGTTCTATAAAGCTTTTATGCCCAGCTTAGCACATGCCGCGTTGGAAGAGAGACACAGCGACAAGAGAGGCACAGGACGGGTGCTAGCGCCCGTCCTGTGTGTCTCTCTGTGTGTCCGTGTCTTTTTAGCGCTATGTGGCAAGTGAATCATCTGCATCCTTCCTGATCATAAAGGCCTCCACCATCTCCCTAAAAATTCGATCAGAGCGATTAAACAGGAGACTTGTCTTTCTAAGTGGGGCAGCAGATGAGCGTGTTGCTACACCATCTATCTAACAGTTTGGTAGCTATGGAGTCAGGCTTTCTTGGCATTGTGTGAGGTCCAGGAGATAGGGGAGTGCCGTCTACTATCGAAGATACTCTACGAATTTCATTGAAAAAGACGTCACGACTCGACGGTGATGTGCATGCGCAGTATGGTTTTTAAGTTTTAACCTTTGTTCTGTTTTTTTTTTTTGGGGGGGGGGGGGGTTGTTTCCTGTGCCCTGCGCCTTTATATACTTATTCCAGAATAAAATAACTAGTTGTTAGTCAGCACTCGTGTCATCTCCTTTCTGTCTTTTGTCGTGTTTACTGCGTTACTTGAGCACGAAAAAATTGTTTAATGCGAGATGTTTTCACTTTACCCATTTTATTTATTGTCCGCAGAAAAACGACGAATTTACGGTAAGAGCCGCAAAATAAAATGAACTCGAGATAAATGAAAATCTGCTTTGTATATACGCTATAATCTACCTTATCAGGTGTAGGACGAAAAGCCGATACATTTTGCATCTACAAGACCCTCCTGTCTGAGCAGCTTGGGAGACCCCGTAGCGCGAGTAATAGGTCTCGTACGCAGTGTACTTACGGCCCCGTAAGTACGCAGTGTACTTACGGGGCCCCAATATTGCCGCCGCACGCGCCCGCTACGTTCCCGCGCACTACTGAGAAATGAAACTGTCATGTATCGGCACGTATACATACAGACCTTTCCGTCACACCGAAACCGACTTGCCAGTTCCCTCTCCTTTACTACATGGTAAGAAAATGTTCGAGAATCCCTCCACCGCCCATCCCCCATCCAACGAGAGCCTTGTGGGATTACTGGCTCTCCCTAACATAAAGAACTTACCAAACATATTTTATTTAAATCACCTATTCGACATCGCCTTTGTGACTCACGTTATATATCCTGAGTCCCTATAGCTCAGTATCTTCAAAAACTCAGCTAATCGTGGCTTCTCACTATAGTAAAGCAAGAAATTTGTTCGTGATAGGATATTTGGGACTCTTCCTGGGGCGCTATCAAAGGCAACCTTTGCGTCCACAGAATTTTTTGTGCCCTTGATAGAGTGATACAGAGGGGTTAATCTGGCGTGCACCATTTGTCCACCAACTTGTTTCAGGCATTTATTTCCAAAGCTACAAACAACCCCTTTCTGGCAGCTATGCTTATTAGGTGAGTAAGTGCTTGCCTGTCATTTCTGGACATGCTCGCGAGTGCTGATTCATTCTGTTTTCTCACTCTTGGCTTTTACTTACCTGTACGGCCTCTCCACAAGGCAGATGACAAATGTTGCGATCGGTCATTACTTCCTCTACCCATACATCCACAGCCTTACCTAAACTTTCTTGATACTAGTGTATTAAAGCGAAGTCAGCGGATGTACAGTGGAGCCCACTTTAATGGCCACAGATATAACGAACGCTCGCTTATTTCGAGCGGGTGTGGTCTACCGTGAAAATATGCATAAGGGCAACGGAAATTCGTCGCATATACAGCGAACAACTCTGGCCACACCACTCGGTTATAGCGAACGAGGTGGCGCGGTGAAATACCTCGAGGTTGTAGAGGTCGTCCTTCCGCTAAGCACGCAGATGAAATAGCGCCTCTCAACCTTCATTACACCACCCCGCAAAGAACATGTCAACCGAGAAATGGAATTCAAAGGCGGCACTGCTGTGCGCAGCGCTAACCGGGAAGTCCTGCGTGCGGTAACACTGTAAATGCTAATGTAAACACGGTAACGATATGCTATAATTCTCTATTGAAATAGTAAGTAACCGCCGGCCAAACCCGCGTCGATGGCCAACGAGGGCAATCATTGCCTACGTGTTCGCCGGCTAGGCAAAGCATCCTGAGTAGAAGAAGCGCGGTGCGCGTGAGACAGGGGCATCGTCAAAAGCGAAGCTACTGACCAATCTTGCGGATCAACTAAAAACAGCAATTAGATAATTGTTGAAATCCTTGCTGGCCATCCCAGTCACGTGGTATGCATAGCTTGCCCAGTCGTCTCAATCTTTGGCGCCGCTGCAATGTGCAGGCATTGTCATACGAGGGGGTGCTGAAAAGTTCCTGGCTTTGCTTCCTTTCATGTCGAATTCAAAAATTAGTTTGGTACCACAAAAAAGCATGATATCTTTTAATGTAACTGTGCAAATATCAGATGTTTCTTGTTTTATAACTATTTTTAATTTCAGGTATAACGTGAAATGGCAGAGGCGCAAGCAAGTTTCACGCCTGTGGAGTTACGGGTCGTGATGAAGTTTTTGTTTCTGTAGGAAAAGTCTACAAAGGACATTCACAGCGAGATGTCACAAACACTAGGGGAGAAGTGTCCCTCCTGCAGCACTGTCAAAACCTGGGTTGCTTCTTTCAAGACTGGGCCTTTAACTGTTGAAGATGAGCCCCGTAGTGGGGGCCTCACAACCTCAACACACCCGGCAACAAGCGATTCTCTCCATAAGCTGATTCTTCAGGATCGGGGAATATCCGCCAAAGAAATAGCCCAGATACTGGTCATCTCCCGAGAGCGCATTGGTTTTATTATTACCGATATCCTAGGCATGCGCGAGCTTTCAGCGAAGTGGGTGTCGAAATGTTTGAAGAGTGAACAGAAGGAGGCTCGAGTTGAGGCATCCAGAGCTGTTTTGACCCATTTTGATACTAGTCAATTCGAAGTCAATTTGAATAGATTAGTAACTGAGGATGAAACATGGCTCCACATTTATGATCCCGAAACCAAGGAACAGTCAAAGGAATGGCGCCACAGTGGGTCCCTGCGACCGAAGGAATTCTCCGCCCAGAAATCGGCCAAAAAAGTCATGGTGTTAATTTTCTGGGACAAAGATGGAATTCTGCTGGTAGACTACCTACCTCAGGGCTGTAGTATAAGCGGAGAATATTATGCCGGCCTTCTCGACAAGCTGAAACAGGCAATTAAGACGAAACGCCAGGGAAAGCTGAACAAAGGAATCCCTTTGTTGCAGGACAATGCACCTGCGCACACGCCCAAAGTTTTGGCTGTCAAACTTAAGGCTCTGGGTTTCCAAATGGTTCACTATCCCCCCTATTCACCCGATTTGGCCCCTTTTGACTACCATCTGTTTCCCAACTTGAAAAAAAATCTGAAGGGTCGTCATTTCGACGACATTGCTGACGTCAAACTTGCTGCTGAAAGCTGGTTTGACGACCTGTCACATAATTTTTTTTTTAATTTACGAGAAAAGCTGAAATAACGATGCGACGAGTGCATCAGACTCAGGGGGGAATATGTTGAATAAATGTGCATTTTCAAACCTCTGGCTACATTCTTTCTGTGCAAAGCCAGGAACTTCTCAGCACCCCCTCGTATAGCTGACAGTGCAACGGATGCATTCTGCGCCACAAGCGCTGCACTACTTCGTCGCTGCATCAGCCCATTAACGACAGAAGAAGCTCGAAAACACGCGTGACCAGATGATTGCAGATTTCTGGCAACGCTTCGTTGATCCATAGCCGACCGGATGTTTCCTCGGATAACTACGTTCCTGCGGACCACAAAATCGCAGAAGCGCCTGCTCTGACGGAGGCGTTGAACACCAAGTGCGTGCTCTTCCTACTGCCATGAATATCATTTAAGTGGCCGACCTGCCACCAGTTGCCATGCACACTTCATCCATGATTAGTTATACCCCGTCCCTAAATTTGATAGTTGGCAGCAAGGTCTCGACAAGGATTAAATGACCGCCCTAGATAGCCTGCAAAGACCCGCGGCAGGCACTGTTTTGCACAAATAGGCACGCACAACGCAGCTTTGTAAGAAATAATTGCCACTTTTAGCGGCCTCAGTATTTTTGGCTGTTGTAAGAAGAATCCACTTGCTACGAACATCAGATATAACGAATGGAACCTGCGGGACCGTCAGGTTCGCTATAAGTGGGCTCGACTTAGTTTTACTCGGCCACAAAAACCTTTTTCACCCTTCAGACATGGACCTTGCATGTTTTGACGTACTACCTTCGCGCCAAAGAGGCGTTCGTGCCGCAGTCAGTGCATTTCAACCTGTGCGAGCAACGAGAAACAATTTCAGCAATAATATGATATTTTTGTCCTGATGCTGTATTCTTTTAGAACATACTTAAGCAGTCTCTTAAAAAACCCATTGACATCATACATTTCATTATAACACTTACGTCTGCGATGAAAAACTCTTGAATTCCATGCGAACTCTTCGTGTTCATATGACGCAGAACCACCGCGTTCCACGAGGTCACTGTTCAGACACAGGGTACTTTAACGCAGGAGGAATATGCTGCGCAAGTTCAACCTCCTGACTGGTTCCCCTTTCATGGCGTGTGCACCGTCTGAAATTTTCACGTGCGGGCGTAAGCAGGTAGTTATGGTGACGTAAGGCCTTGTGACGAGATCGCTGATTTCGACGCGGTCAAGTAAGGCATGAAGAGGGTCAGAGAGGTTCCAAATATTCCATGCAACAATAAAACGAAGCCTACAAGATAGCCGAATAGCCTAAAGCATCTGTAAACATAGTTTTCTGTTGCGCCGCCATTAGTACGAATCCCACTCGGAGTCAGAGGTAAGACTATGCATACTCTTTTAGTTGCTCTTTTTACTGCGTTAGCAGTATAGCCTGCTTTCCCCAAAATAACCGCACTGCGTGTGTGCAGCCTCCATCCTTGATGCACACTCCGGTGGACGACACATCAGGGCATTCACTGGTAAAAATGCACCTTCAAAAACTTTCACCCATCTCACCACCCCCTAATACCCACCTGCACCCGATATAGCCGAGGCAGATTGTTGTGAAGGCTCAACGTATTCAATCGCCCAGGCGTTCTAACAAAAAAAAAACACTAACAATCATAAGCCTGCCGCGTCAGACACTTAGAACGGGAAATATGACTTCGAAAAGTAGATATAAGTCGCCAGACAGAGAATTCAAGATCGAGCAGTGCGAGAACAGCGGATGGAGCCACGCGCTGGCGACTGGCAGAATTTTTTTCTTAGAAGCAGAACAATTTCAGCGAATCGGCATAACGAAATCACTTCATCGTAAATACATTACATCGCAGTAGCATCTTTTTGGGCGTAATCACTATCGCATGCCAGCGAGCACATGTATTTCCGCATTGCCCTTTTGTGTAATCGGTATTTAATTTTTTCCTTTTTAGTACATCTCCACCGTTGCCAATAACCCGCCTTTTGTTGCTTATTTCCGTCGCGCGCAAACAAGAATATGCGGATTCTAAAAAAAAAGAAGCCGCACCAACTTAAACATCCTTATTTTGGTAATACTAGTAGTAATATTTCAGGTTTAACGCGTCGAGTAGACATTGGAGCTCTATGACAGACGGTGTAGTGGAGGGCTCCAGACTAACGGAGACCAGCTGGGGATTTTTGGAGGCGCGACAGAGCACGCTGGTTTTTGTATTTTTGGAATCAGCAGCCGAGCTCCACAGCCATTGAGCCATTATTTTTCTTTATTGCCCTACAGGCTCATCGTGAGGGGTTTTATTTAGAGCTTGCTGTCTAAGACAATGAGCGCCTACAAAAGTAAATGTTGCACTACCCACTGCGTTTGCTCAGTGGTTAGGGCGCTCGGTTACTTATTCGATGTACCCTGGTTCGAACTCGTCCCCGGCGGCCACGTTTCGATGGAGGCGAAACGCAAAAGGCACCGTATGCTGCGCGATGCCAGTGCAAGTTAAAGAGCGACTGCGCCACCTTTTGAGAATTTCGCGATACTCAAGGATTCATATCTATACAGGCTGTAGGTAAAGGATATTAAGCTTTGTGTACTACCATTTAAAATAGTGACGTAATCGACGATTAAATTTTGCACTTCTCCTCAAAGCAAGAAAGGAGTGCGGGGAAGTTCAGTGTGATGTCACGGAAGGTATCATTTTAAATTACTGCTGCCGTCAACCACGCCCTGGCCTGCGTCGTTGGACGCTTCCAAACAACGTTCGGCGGGCTTTGACTTCGGTTCCGTTGGTTGTTTTTCCTTCAAAGCAGGCGTTTATGCGTTTAAAATGTACGGATACGTTCGATGACGTCATCATGCGTCCCCCACTCAGCGTGTGCGCTGCGGAGAAGTTTGAAGGCCGTCGAAATTTTAATTGGCGATTACGTCACCGTTTCAAAAGGACTTCGCATACTTCACCTGGAAATCTCCTTTCAAATGACGCCATAGATACTAGAATACATGGATCACCGTGTGGTATTCGCCTACTGCCACCAAATAATTTAGAAAATAATTTTTTCTCTCATGCTGTGTCGCTTTCATCAACCGAATGATGACTTTGACGTGAGTTCAACATTAGGTCACGTGAGGCACGGGAAAACTAATACAAACGCTGATACGTTGTTTTGACGCACTGTAACACTTATATCAGCCGACTTCAAGACCTATAATTACAACGAACGACGTATCAGCAGTTATATTGCCGTTTATAGCACCTCACGCGACCTCATTTCCACTACACGTCACAGCCATTGTTATGTTGGTGAAACCGAAACGGGATCAAGAAGAAATTCAAGCATAAATTATTTATTATGTGTTGGTGGATACCACGCGGTGCTCCATGTACACCAACGTCTAACGCATCGTTTGAAAGAAGGAAGCACGCAAGAAAAAGTTTCGTGTCTATAGTACTTTACTGAGTTAGAGCAGTCCTAACACTTTGATTAAAGATTTACACAAATATGTAAAAGGGAGGATTAATAACTCAATATTTCACATAAACCTGACGTACAAGTGTTTAGAATTGGCGGCAGTACATCACAGAAGCGTCAAATAGGCTTCTTCCCACGCACCAGACCTCCTGTAAGTTTGCTGTCACATATACTGGGTACCATTTTCGCACTTCCCAGCGCAGACAGCTACGGATGGGTAAGTCTATGCGATAGATGACATCATTTTGTCGGAAAACAAGACGTATGCCGGGATGCAAAAAAAGTGGGGCTGAACCGGGTCCCGAACCGGTTCTGAACGGTTCCTTTGAATCGGTCCGGTTCGGGTTTAGTTCCAAGATGGCGAAAAAAATATGGGTTCGGTTCGGTTCAGGTTCCGGGCAAAAATTCGGGTTCGGTTCCGATTTCGGGTTCGGGTTCAGTTCCGGTTCGACACCCTGGACGCAGATTGGTTGAAAATTATTGAAGGGTATCGTCCGATATCCTTATGCAGCATGGATTATAAGATATCACGAAGAACCTTTCTGCTCGACTGCAGCTTGTGGTGTTAGATTTATTAGGGCCGCATCAATTGTGCGGAATCAAAGGCCGTTGTATTCAAAACCATATCCGTAGCGCACATTCCGAGTTAGAAGAGACAGCGTCACAGAAGGTCGGTCAAGTGGCCCTTATTCTGATTGACCTGGGAGAAGCTTTTGATAAGGAGCGTCATGGTTTTTTGTTTGGTGTATTAGGCATATTAGTATGTTATAAAGCGGCCACTACAAGGCTGATTTTTAATCAAAAGTTTACCAAACCTATTCCGCTTAAAACATATGCTCGACAAGGCTGGCCCCTATCGCGTTTCTTTTCTTTATATCTTGAGCCAACACGTCGTAGTATCATCAAGAACACAGCAATTCATGGCTTCTCCCTGTCGTAATGTGGGGTTTTCTCAAAGAAGTCGCCGACGCACTCCATTTCTGCACTGTACGGTTCTCCTTAAAATTCCTATACAGTCTATCCAGAAGACGGAAAATTTCGGACTGAGACATTGTTTCCTGCACCGATGTATTCGCAATCTTACCTGTCCTGTCTACACAGCAGAGTATTAAAGCGCGTACAACGGATGTTTGTTGAAGCGGTCGCAAAGACTTTCTTTTTTAAAAATAACACTCCAACCTTGCCCGTAAAAACATGGCTTCGTGAAAATGCGACTTTTGTGTCATGGTCTTTGAACTGTCACTTGTGTCAGGAGCCAGAAATTGTTGACCATTGCTTTGTGTTTTGTCGTGGTGCCGTGTTTATTTTGGGACAGTCTTCAACGGACTGTGAAAAAGGACATTGAGATTACGCCCTACACTCTAAGATTTTTGCCTACATAGGAAGGTTGTAAGGTTCCCTGTGATCTTTTAGTGCTCATGGAACTGTTTGGCTTGTGGAAGAGTCGCAAGACAGGTCGCCACACAGAGCCGCCACGTTCATCGAAGTCTCTCTTCAGAGAACAGTGTGCTGTGGTGCGGGTGTACATGCTGGGCCATATCGACCGCTTGTCTGGCTCTCCCGGAGTTCTGACGTGCAGGTGATGTACTTCCATGCAATAAAGGAAAAAAGGAACCGTTGTGGCGAAATTGTCTGCCACTCGCACACCGCAATCCGTGGTTCGATTTGCGCCTAGGCCCAAATTTTCTTTTCTTATTTCTGTTTATTGACAGTTCCTGCCTTTTTGGGTTGAGGACTATGGATTGGATTGTTGAATTGTGGATTGGAATATGGATTGGCCTGTTGGATCGCTTAGGATTGGAGTGTAAATTGGCTACAGGTTGGTGAATGAGTGACACATCCTATTTACGACACTCATGAGCCATAAAAGGCTTTCGCCTCAAAATTTGCTTTCGATGCTGATACTGCAGGGTTGGGTATACCCAACCCTGGCTGTGGTATAGAACCTGCGGCCGTCATTATTTTTTGCTTTCCGTTGTATCGCGCAATCCAAATAGAGAATTTTTAATCCTCACGCCGTGCGAGCCTAGAACCCTTACCTCGGAACACAAATTCTGCAGTGTGGTGAAAAAGTTGCGTGGGTGATGCGCATGCCATATCACGCATTGAAAAAAATATATATATCTAGAACTCTGAAAACTTGGGTGCTTGTGTTTTCTAACGCGACTCCCATCCAAGCTCTGAAAAGCTGCATTTCGTTGAAGCTTGGCGTGAATATAGACCCTCCAAAAATGTTGTTACTGTACGTATTAAAAGTTACTGCTCCATTTACGAAGTATTCAACAGATTCGAAGGTTGTAGTGGTGACCCCTGACTCCAATTATGAAAAGATGCCCTTCTGCAGAATCAGGACACTCTGCGATGTCAGGGCACTTTAAAAAAACCCAGGTGGTCGAAATTTTCGAAGCCCTTAACTCCGGCGTCCCTCATAGCTTCTTTCCCTTTGGGACGTTAACCTCGAACAAACCAAACCAAAACTTTATAACACATGCTTTAATTTAAATGCGGTAATTTTCAATCTGTCCAAATGAATTTTGACGTATTTTTCTTGCCAGTTTCACAAAGTGGAGGGCAATAATTCGATCATGGATATACAGGGCGTGTCAGAAGTTGCAACGCCACAAAGTCGGACTTTGTGCCGTGTTGTGGGGCCTATACGACACCCCTGAATATAAAACTTTCTCTTGGAAGAACTAGGAATATCAGTCTCGTGTCAGAGAACCTTGGTAGCTTCTTAGGCATCTCAAGATTCCACTGAAAAGGAGGCCCAGTGGCCGAGAAACTTTTGAGGCGCCTGTACATCTCCTCATAGAAACTCACTGACGGCTTCTCGAAATGCTACTAAAGGGATTTAAAATATCTCAGTACCACTAAAATGTTGTCAACCAGCTTTGAGCAACAGAGACCATTCATTGACGCGTTCAGATCTATGTAATCCTCCTCTTTTACTCACAATTTCTCAAAATAGATGTCACCACGGCGCCGGCTTTATCGGTGCCACTGAAAGAACCGTTCTTAACTGCGAAGGACGGTTATACATAACACGCAGTGCGCACAACAGAAAGGAACAGCTGATGCTGAACAATAAACGCGTCTTGCCAGCAATGCTGCAGTCCAAAAGACGCTTTTTGAGAAAAAAATATCTTTCAAACAATGCAATCGCTTTAGTTGTGTTTCTGCATAATATTGCGGTTAACAAAAATTTACAAAAGTGTGGAAGGTACTGCGCCGAAGGCACGATGCGTGGGCAGCATGTGAAGTTGTGCAACTCAAGGCAGTGCAATGGTCTTCATTTCTCGGTTTCGAAAGCGAATTTCGGCTGAGGTCAAATATACGGCTAGGTACTTCATCACCTATTATGTACAAGGTATTTCAGGGAAGCTGATCATTAATTTTTAAAAATAGGCTTTTTGAGTTAAGATGGCTTCTGCGGCAGAACCAGTGCCGACCGGCAATAAAAAAAAGTGAAGGTGAAAGGCCTAAGCACCAGTAGCGCAAGGCGGTTCGATGTAGGCCAGACACCAGTTGACGACTCCGGCATTGGCTTCGGGCGATCACCCTTGCCGCGTTTATGCCGTTTCTCCATAGCGTGGCGGTACAATTGGCAAACTGTGGAAGTAATATCGTTGTCGCAGTGATGTTGCTTGGAATCAGAAGCCGCTTTAAAGGTGTCTGCGGGATACGGGCAAGACGCTCTCATGCGTCATGGAAGCAACGATAACAGTAAACCACTTCAGGCTTTCTGAGGCGGTGGTGCAAGATGCCCCCATAAGAAGAGATGCTTGTCGGAGGAGACAGAGGCCAGTGCAGAGTGACAAGTCACGTACCCCCTTTGCCAAAAGCAACCGAGCAACAGGTTCCTGCTTCTCAAACGCTTACTTTTGGCAAAGACGGTACGTACCATGCCCATGTAGCGAGCTTCCTCCACCTTATGTGTGCAACAGTCCAAAGAAGAAACAATTTCCTTGGGTGCGACGTGTGGATCGACACCCAACACGACGCAATGCCGAAGGTCCGAACCAGATGCTAAATAAGCTTGAACAGTCACGGTGGTCGACGCAGAGGCAATCAAACGCTTCAGTTCTCGGAGGCGGTCGACGCCTGATAACGAGCGCACCCAAACGGTCACGGTGTTGGAGGTGTGGTGAAATGCGAAGCATTGAAACCTTTGTCTTCCAAGGCACTTGACGAAGGTCGGTTGAAAGAGACGGTGTGAAGAAGTTCACACACCGAAGCATTCACGAAGCGTAACCGCCACCTTGTATAGCGGCGATACAAAAAACGGCTGAGGCTTAACTTGATTAAGCCTGGAGAATGCGAAGCATCATCGTGTCGCGTAATTTGGAGGCGCACAACCACAGCGACGGCGCGAGGTGGGCCCCCGTTTCTCCACTGTCGTGACGTCATCGTGTCACGTGGTGTGACGTCATGTATCACGTGATTTGGAGGCGCACTACCACAGCGACGGCGCGACGTGGGCCCCCGTTTCTCCACTGTCGTGACGTCACCGTGTCACGTGGTGTGACGTCATGTATCATGTGATTTGGAGGCGCACAACCGCAGCGACGGCGCGAGGTGGGCCCCCGTTTCTCCACTGCCGTGACGTCATCGTGTCACGTGTTGTGGCATCATCGTGTCACGTGATTTGGAGGCGCATAGCCACGGTGAATGGCTGAAGTGGTAGCTAAAGTAGTATGCTTCGCATAAAAACTGACACAAAACGCGGTTTCTCTTTTAAGCGGTTCCTTGGAAGGATGTTTCAAACTGGCCTGTCGTTTTGGCAGCACATTTGGTAGTAAACGTAGAGCCTGGGGGACGAAAGCGCTCTATCGTAGCCCTAGCTCACTGCAGCTGCGGAGGGGTGAGGCCACATCTAACCTCGGTAAGGGTCGCCGAGTACGGGTAAGAGGGGTCCACGATCTGACAGCAGCTAACCACCGCACGCACGAAAGCTGTGGCGATGGCATTGCGGACAATCGCTGGCCAAGTGGCCAAAATTGATGGAGCGCACTGTAAACACGCCCGTTTCCAGGCTGCACTTAATCTTGCTTTGCGCAATTAGTTGCAATTAGAGATTTGTAGCAGTTTATTAGTATTAGTATTATCAGTTGTTAGGATTTCACAATCGCGATTACCCTCGCTGCTATGGCTCAACTAATTTTGGTTACATTGTCCCGAAAGACATGCGTTTTCGAAAAGCATGCAGAGAAAGCAACCCCGCTAGTAGGCGCAATTATTCGAAATAGTGAAATTTTGTGGAGCCAAAGCGCCGAAGGAAATCGCGTTTTCGAAATTTTAAAAACTGATATGGCTATCACTGACAGCAGGCTATCAATCTCTAATTGCAACCAGGGATGCTATTCTCCCGGTGTCACCTTTTGCGACCGGTCGCATTAGGGCGGGGTCTAAAAAAGCGCGTACAGTTGCTCGAATAAACGGAAAACGCCCCCGGCACTTTCGTCTGTGGTGCTTTCATTACCTCCGAAAAGCGACAAACACCACTGCTGATTAACTAGTAGCAGTAGTTTCGTATCTTCGAATAGTAGTTGCTAATTATTGCAGAGATGTTTATTTTTTTATTTCAAGCAGCGTAATGTACGTACTACCGTCAATGAATATTTACAATGCAAGATTGATGGCACTTACTTAAATTTATCGTTCGTTTTACGAGTGCGATTGCGGTTTAAGCAGTGATGAAATAGGCGCTTGTCATGTCGGTGTCTGAAGCATATTGTAGACTAGTCAAATGGCGTTATTCCTCAATAATGCGTGTAAGAACGTTGCCATGTACGTTTTGTGTCTGCTTAGCGTGTAAGGTAACTATTTATGGGCACTAGCATGCTTTATCGCCTCGTCCAGTACTGTTTCCAGCCGCATCGCGGGTTTAAACATGTGAACGACAACACGGAGGTGTTAATGTTCGGTTGTATGTTTGTAAAAGTCTTCACATTGCTTCAAATCCTCTTTGGCTCGTGCGGACATTGTTTCGTCGCGCTAACGTGCATAAAAACGCCTTGAAGGGTCATGTCGCCGCTAGCACAAACGCTGCCAAGGCCACCTCGTCGCAGTGTGCAACGTCTCCTTCGTCGTCTGTTTACGACGGTGCAAAGTAAGTTCGCATGGCGAGCGGCAGCCCGGCTCAGCAGACGGTAAACAGTGCTGTGCTCTTCGGCAGCCGGTAATGCCGCCGAAAAGATTCGCCGGGCAACGAAAATGGGTCGCGATGTCCGCGGACACGGCACTCTTCTTCGCGGCTCAAAAACCAGGCAAGGAGAGTGGGATACGTGGTGTCTAGCATCACTTTCCTAGTTCGTCGCCCGCGCGAACCGGTTCAGCGCATTCCATTGTTCGACAAAGCGTAGTAAATGGAGGCGACGTCACGATGACGTAGCAGGAAGGCGGATCCGCTGTTATCCCGCCACCGTCAGCGCGGCCCGAGCCAATCAGCGAAGAGCGAAGTGTACATGTCGCAAAAGGCGACACCGGGATATTTAACTGTGATATTTAAAAAGTTAATTTAATTATCAGGAATTAGTTAACCCCCTAACTAGTGAACTTTAGTTGCCAGAAAGTATCTTTAAAAATTAGTTATCAGCTTCTATGAAACACATGGTAGATGCCCACATTTCAAGTCCATGGTAGAAAACTCGTGTTAGCTAATTTTCACTGCTACGCTACAGGATTGTTGTCAAATTTTGTGCTGTATGCCTCGACACCCCATCTGTAGACCAAGTACCAGCTGTATATCTAGGTGTCGGCAGAAGGTAGAGACTAGCGAGCAACACACGTCCTGTCAATTTAAACTTAAGTATGAAGTATAAAATCTCGTTGGCAAAATCCAATACATGCTTTCTCTCGCTGTGCAATCTTAGACAATCTTTGGATGTTCCTTACAACATAAGACACAGAAACATTTGGCTAGTCCCCTTTTCGCGCACAAATAACGGTTTTAATAGATTGGAACATCGCTTGCCAGTATTATTAAACACACTTCAAGACACAGACATGGACATAAGAACATCGTCAAGACCCGCACTCGTTAAATATTTTAGGAATTTAACTGTATGAAGCAATAGATTAAGGACTGGCATTTCCATGTTGTAATTAGAGAAACATTTCTGCATAAATACATTTGTCTGTGTTTCAGATTTCATTTTTGAAGTATGTACATGTATAAATTTTTGTGTATGGAGTTATATATATATATATATATATATATATATATATATATGTGTGTGTGTGTGTGTGTGTGTGTGTGTGTGTGTGTGTGTGTGTGTGTGTGTGTGTGTGTGTGTGTGTGTGTGTGTGTGTGTGTGTGTGTGTGTGTTGACTCGGTATAATGCTTTCTGGTGCACGCGCGTAAAATATTATTTGATCGTATTTTGTGCTGTAGTGCAAGAATTTCTGCAGAAACTAATCTAATCATTGTGTGTAATTTTTTGTGTGATTTTAAACCCCTGTACGCTGCCATCAAAGGGGGCAAGGGCCTTAGTCAAGCTGCTTAACTAGCAGCTTTTAGTCCTTGCCCTCACATTTTTTCTGTACCAGGATAAATGTGGAATAAATGAATGTGAATGTGAATGTGTACTTTCCAAAGGGAAGATGAAAAGAACAGGGTTGCCAGATGGTTCCGGCCTCTGGTAGCCAAATTGGCCTGCGTAGTAGCCCAAACATAGCCAAAAGCGAAAATTTTGCGTAGCCCAAAAGTAGCCAAAAATATTTGTTTTTGGGACGACATTTCTTAAGCATATTAAATTAATTTTCGGCAAGAATATTTACATATTAGATTTCTTTTCCGTCTGAGGTGGTGCCCACAGTGTGTTCTTTCCGTTGTTACATTTCGCATCCCTCATGCGCGCTAACCACTACGACTAACCAGGTGCGCTAACCAGGTCCTCAAGATGGGGCCGCAGTTCCACTTTTCATGTGCGGCAGTAGGCCATATCACCTGAGGCGGGTTACGACAGCCAGTCTGCACGCGGAAAAGAATGGCGGCGCTATATAACGCAATCGCAACTCTGGTTTATAAATATTTCACCTGTAAAATGATCGCGCGCACATTACACACATCGACAATGAAAATACCTTGCTCTATACTTACGCAGCCTCACATTTCAATTTTATGCATTAAGAGAAAGTTTCTCGCTGAGAGCGTCACCTCAAAGCACCTAGCATGCGCCTTCTTGAAGCTACATTCCACGATATGCATGAGCTCAGAATAAATTAAGGATATGTGCCATTAGATGATAAACTATGTCGATTTCATCTTCAGTCTAACAGTACGTTCACAATAATGAGAAAAACATTTTAACCTTGAATTCCGGCTCCTTTTTCCATTTCTTTTTGTAGTTCCGGATGTACATAGCCAACTTGCCCATTCTGATTAAAGTTCTCGTAGCGACGGATCTACGAGACGGATCCGCCGTCCTCGTTCTTACAGTGGGTTCCGCGCCGCGCCAAAGGATGACGCCATGGCACCGCATGAGTGCACGTGGATTACGCAACGGACACGGCGCTCTCGCGTAGTCCGCGATGAATATTGAGGGCTGCACGTGTGCCGCTTGAGGCTGCAGAAAAAGCGTAGGCTCTTGCGAGTTGCGCGCTTGGTGTGTCCACCACGAGATTAGGAAGAAACAGAATACCTTATTAATGCGTAAGCATAACTTTCCTCATGCGTATCTTGAGCAGAATGTGTTCGCAGAACCAGAATAAACAATACAAGAAAAGAACATGCCTGGCGGTGGGTTTCCAACCAGCCACCTACCGCAGCCGAAGCGGACCCCCAAACCACTAGGCCACGTCTACGGTTAACGATTAATACGTGAGGATCACGAAACCGCGCAACAGAAGCGAAACAGTAGCATTTAATGCTTACGCATTCGTACCACGTAGGGACTTAAGTTCTCTTTGTGTTTTACCCTTATTCTGGTACCATGGTCACCCGTGGTACACCGTCAATGGGAGAACGCTCACGTGTGCAGACGGCAACAGTCTATGTTCGGTGGCGCGCAGGCGTGGGTGGCGTTAGTTCGCGAATTAAGTGTAATCTATAGGCCGTGAAGTGTTTCCTGGGGCCAACTTTCACGTAGTGTCCACTGTTTATAAAAGAAATCGAAAGGCCATGACCCTTGGCCGCCTGACACACACAAGTTTTCTCGAACACAGCGTTTACAAATTGTCATTTTGTAGCAGACGCGCTTAATTTCTTTGCCTGCAATAGCCTGCATTTTGATTCCAACATGCCTTTTGTTTCTGTCCCTGCGTTATTGTAACAGAGCACATTATAACTACTTTAACTTTTTTTTTTCACGCATAAAAAAGATGTAGCCAAAAAGTAGCCACATAGCCAAAACGAAATTTCTGACGCCAACTCGGACAAAAAGTAGCCCTATTTGGCTATTAATAGCCCAATCTGGCAACCCTGGAAAAGAACGCTGTCTGAAGCGGTGCGGCAGATTTTATGCACAGCTGCCTTCCTCCACTCGTACGCACTTATGTATTTTCCTTTTCCGTCTGCGTTTTGTTGCTCACAACTTTCGCTCGCAGTTGATATCAGTGGCTGGGTAGAAGTACAGCAATTAAGAAGAATCCGGAAATTCTTCGCTATTTTTTTATTGTTCGTAATTATAATGAGTGATTTTCATTCATTCATTTTTCATGTAGCGAATGTTAAAGCTTACTTTTGCGCAGCAGCGAGACAGCATAATAGGAACTAGTTTTTCGGACGATCGATTTTTAGTACCACTCGAAAATATTCCCATTTATTGTAAAAGAATTATTAAGCGAAATAATAAATTAAAATGCGCGAAAACTCGAGTTCCATGGCCGTTCCTTCTTCTTCGCAAAATGCCGGCAAGGCGTTGTATAGGACTCGCAAAAGACCAAGATGCTTTCGAATGCAAGTTTAATCCCTTCGGTTAATATTTGAAACACGCATTTGTTTACTCCTAATAAAAAGTTCTCAAAAACGAGCCCCAAAGTACCACCTTCACCCAACATGTTCTTCCGGGTGCCGTAGTGATTGTCCACAGCGGCTAGGAGGTTGGGCTCCTCAGGCTGCGTAGAAGAAAGAATAGCATATATCAAGCAAGCGGAATAAAATTTGTTTCTTTGAGAGCCTATTTATTCTAGACTTTTTACGAATCCCTCAATTATTAATAGCCGTTATATCCGCTGATGTATCTCACAACAACGATTCGACTCCAAACTAATCTCACCGGCATTTAGCAAACCGGATAACACTGGCTGTACAAGCAGAAAGTGAATTCCGAAATTCATCAACGATAAAACAAGATGGCGGCAAGCAAACCACGCTCGAAAGGAGCACACAAATTTAATATAAACAAGTTTCCTCGTAAAGTCGTACTTAGGAAACAAGCAACATTTAAACATCCATATCAATTCTAGTTTTGATTATACTGCACTAAAATAATTTAAAATATAAACACTCCGTTATGTGCTTCCTAACTCTTCCTTTCAAGTCGGCTCCAGACGTAGTGTAAACTCCGATAAAGTCTGGGGAAAGAACTCGGCATATTTGGCGGCGCATACTCGGTCTAAACAAATGCGAAATGGAATCTACAAATTACATTGGACTCCTTGCCTACGGCGCAGCCTGCTGATCCCTGTGGGCATAGTATAGCAAATGGACTGCGGGCGCGTTTTGTTTTACCCAATTACCAGCGAGCCACTCATACCGGTATGCCCCCGGCGCACAAAGCACCGCATTGGCTTCACAACCCTATGCGGGCTTTAAGAAGTTTTGTACAGTGTTTCCTTCATTAATTCCTGCCAATGTAAGATCAAAGTCGCTGTGATGAGCGATGTGAAGGCGCCTTCGAAATGCCACTCACGCAGGCCGACGGGGAAAAGCAGCCGAGATCGCCGTCCGGGGATGAGCCCGCTGAGTCCAGCCCGTAAACCTCGGCGGTGACCATCCGGCGCCTTGGTTGTTGCGGTGGTGACGAGGCTTGCGATCCTTCCTTCGGGTGGTGTATTCCGATCGATCACCTCAGCGCATATGGGCATCCGTGGAACAGAAGAACGACGTCTCGCTCCACCTACGTCAGCCCGCAGAGAAGGGTATGTTAGCTGCAGAAGACACGTACGGAGATGACCACTACATCAAAAAATATGCGTGCCAAAGGCGGAACATTAGTTACATGTAGAGTAAATAAAATTACAGTGGAGCATTACTCTGACTATGCGATGAGAAATGCGTCAAAATTAGGACCTCTCCTTTGCTTGAGAAGCCAGTTTGCGGCTTAGCGCATTAATCAGTGAAAAATGATAGGCGTGGGCTAAGTGGCAGTCCACCTTGAGCGGCAGCCACCCGCCGGACGTTTCCTGTGCGACCACCCTCAGGTTCCGCAATTCCCCCGCTGATGTTAGAAGCTCCTCCGTAACCGACAGCTACTCTCTTGGTTCTTCCCCTGGGAGCCACCGTATGGCCTGTCCTCCTCTCCACTCAAAGATAAAACAAGATGGCGGCAAGCAAACCACACTCGAAAGGAATTCGCCCATACAGAGGTGGAAGCCCTCTCCCATACAAGTGGAACCTGCCAGGCGTGGTAGGTGGTTGGCGGGACACAGATGTTATAAAAACACTATGTCACCGGACTCCGGACCCTTTTTCTTTACGGTGGGCCTTTTAATGATAATGAATTAATCAAAAAATTAAATCGCCATTCAGTCTTTGTGAAGAATTGTTGGTAGAGCGTGCCCTATATTAGAACAGTAAAGCAACTCCGATAAAATTATCCAGCGAATTGAAAAATGTTCTTGGTTGTGCTAGAGGGTCGTAGCTCATATGCGATGAAATCTTTCGGAGGCAGGTAAAACAAATGCCTCTGTGTTGTCGCACAAAGGATATAAAAAATGCCGTTCCCGAGATGGACACCAAGCAGAATGCGTTAGCATTCTTCAATCGATCCTTCATAAAACCACAATCATTATCATAAGAATAACCCCCCCCCCCCCCTCCCTGGAGGGCAAACGCCTGTCCTGAGTGCCTCCTAGTAACACTGCCGCCAGCTGCAGCCAGCTTATCCCCGCAGACTTCCTAACCTCATCCGCCCAATAGACTCTCTGACGCCGCCTGCTATGCCCTTTGGTTTGCACCGGTAAGAAGCAGCTGTTATATACATACTTTTCTCTTGAGGGGTAGTTCTAAAGTGCTATTCATCACGTGAGAGTGTCTGCTAAGCGCAATTCACCGTGCAGTTATTATTCTAGTTATTTTAACCCCGTGGTCCAAATCTGCATTCACTATTTACCCCAAGGAGATGTATTATCTCAATACATACAATACTTTGGTGCCTACCGTAAACTTGGGCCATTGCAGAGACTACTGAACATTTTACTTTACATTTCTCTACAATAATATTTCGACCCACCGTTCTGCTTTGCTCGCCTACATCCTCGAACATCGTTTGCAATTCGGCTTCTGAGTTGCTCAACAAGGCAATGTGATCAGTGAATAGGGGACTGCTGAGTATTCTTCTCTAGGTTTCATCCCTAACTCTTTCCAGTCAAGTTCTCTGAATACCTGCTGCCAACTCGTGGTGAACTGTTAAGGAGAAATCGCGTCTACTTGCCTGAGAACCTTCCTGATCGGTGTTTTACCACTTTCCTGCGAAGGACTGTACTTGCTGTGCCAACCGCTATTGATAATTTCCAGAACCTTTGCATATGCCTCTTCTACAATCTGTTTAGATCGTGGTTACGCAATGCCTCCATGACTGGTGCATGATTGCCTGGATAAACAAAACTACGTGAAAATACGCATTGCAGCACATATTCAGGTGGAGTAAAGAAATAATGCAATGGCCCCGATTTTTCCCCAGAAATGGCTCTTTTTGCGCTAAACAATTAATAAATGGTTCACAGAACCGTCATATGTTCTTCCCTGATCGGTAATAAATGTCCGTCTGCGATTTCACAGTTAGGATCATCTTTTTTACCGGCCCATAATCTGCTCAAGAACCCGTCAGCTCCCGATCTGAAGGTTGCCTGCTATTCGAAAGAAGCACTGCTGGGTCACCTCATCGATCTCGTCTTCCTGATTTACAATCCCAGAAAAACTGTTTGCTCTCCACCTTTGATTGATGTTTCTCGGTGTCGTCTTGGTCGCGTCATCATTCCGTTCATTGATGAAATGCACAGGCTCTGGCAATGCTTCCTGTCACGTTAGTCACACTTCGCAGAATACTTTTCAGTTGTGCGTGACTTGGGATACCAGTGGCTCGTCTCCCGTAGTATAGCAGGTCGTCGCTAACCTTTGCCGGACTAGGGAGCGAGCAGAAAGGTTCGTCTTTAGAAATGACCGGCGCACGCACTTCTGCAAATCCACAGCTAGAGAACCTAGCAGACTCCTCCTTCAGTGGATCTGAGAACATCACGTGACCTCTCTCGCGCAGTCTAAACTGAAGCGATTTGCTGAGCGCACTCTGAGTAAAGACACTATTAGATTTTCATGCACACTCTCGCGCACGCTCCAATTCGTTGCGTTTAACCGTCTGATGCTCTCCCCGAAATTTAGAGCTGAAAATTGACGTTAATCCCGCACACTGGTTGGTCTGCCTGTCCCCGCGAGCCTCAGCGATATGTTTGTATTTGATATCGTTTAAAGGGGTTTCACATTCCACAGTACATCAGACTATGAAGCAGGCCGTAGTTGAGGGCTCTGATTAATTTCGACCACCTGGCGTTCCTAAGGTGCACTGACATCACGCAGTAGGCGAGTGTCTACCATTTCGCCCCCAACTATTTTGTTTTGTGTAATCAGGGTGTCTGCTGCTACCTCTTAGCCGTGAGCTTTCATGGGATCAGTGACGGGTTGATCGTCGGAGGCTTCTGTCATCACCGCTTGCGAAGAGCAGCGAAGCGCCAGCTCGGCAATAAAGCGTCGACGTTCAGCCTTCTTCGCAATAGGCTGCAGGTTGTTATCGTGGCGAGAAAAAAACTAGAACTATTTCGGTGCTCTTATTGCAGGCCCGTTTCGTTCGGTTACGTATAAAGCAGAACGTATGAGCAGTAGTAAAAGCTAGACTGCTCTGCTTATTTCCGCATAGCGGAGGTTCCCGCGAGAAAATCCCAGGTCTCACTAACTGCCGCTGGCGCAGACGTTACCAACTGAAGAATGCGTTCTGTCGAGGCTTGTGCCATGAACTGAGCCTATCGTTAGAAGAAAGGTGAACGCTTGCGAAAGCAACGCCCGCATCCACGAATCCCGAAGAATATTTAAAAGGATGTGCAGAATTTTTCTTTTTCTGTCGATACATCACATGAAAGTCTGGACGCTGAAAATTTTAAACGCGGTCAGGTTTCGTTTCCTTTTCAAGTGCAATCAGTGGAAATCAAGATGCGTCTCTACTGCCAATTTAAGCCAATGTGCAGTCTTAAGCTAATTCTCCACAATGTGAAAAAAAAAAGATTTCTCGATACTGCTGTCTTCAAGAAACTCACCAGAGAAGTCGTCGGTGTCAAAGGACAAGGCTGCTCGCTGGCTGGACTGCTGATGGTTCTGCAATGCTGGGCCGTCTTCAGTGGATGCAGCCTCGGTGACCACGGACGTCGAGGTAGGTAGCAGCGGCCGTCGCCCCCTCCTCGTTCTCCGTGTTCGCTTTCTGCCCGTCGGAAAGAGGCGATGAGGCCCCGGCGGAGCTCGGTGGCAGCACAGGTGACCACATCCCACAGCCCGCGCTGTGGACGCACTTCCCGACGCAGCATGCGAATTCCTACTCGACTTCACCACGCAGTCAGGAGCAGTCGCAGTCGATGATGCGAGAGGATAGCCATGCGGAGTGGCAGAATCACTGTGTGTGGCTACTGCTCACTTCAGAAGGAAAGCTGAGTGTAGCGTGTGCGTTCGAATCATCGAACCTTGCAAGATGGAGGCAGAACGCGCGCGCTCGAGAGATTCCTCTTCTTCTCCCTCAATGAAAACGGCACAGACCCACGTGGAGGGATTGGCAGTATTTGTGTGGGAAAAAAGGCGTGGGGCGGTGAAGTAGAATAGTGAAATGACTTAAACTAGATAAATATATAATATTCAATATATATGATTGAAAATTTGTATTAATTGCTTAAACATTTATATAAATTAAACAAATTGAACTACCAAGAATACAATAAAACGCACTTTTTGAACATTCCGCAGAATCTTTTGTATAGTTAACAAGGTAGCCGACCAGTTGCAATAATGTAACCATGAAGGTAGGCGCAAACACTACTTAACGAGAATCCTTCGGCGCTCGCACCGAACGAGAGAACTGGTAGAGACACAGGGAGTCCTAACTTGGAAAGAGGGACCCAAATAAAATGCTGCCACTGTCTGGAAGACGTTGAAGTGACAAGCGTTAGCTGTTCGGTAGTGCCATCTATCGTCCATGTGATGTATTGACACGTGATTAGGCTGCTTTTTCATACCTTACGGCGGGCAGGCGCCTACCGCCTTGAGGTCGGATAATTTTGACCAATTTGGGCCAAAAAAGTTTTTCGACTCTTTGGAATACCATTTTTCCTTACCTCAAGGCGGTACGTGCCCGGTCGCCATGAGGTATGAAATTATGAGCTGCCGAGTGCTCACGACTAGGCCACCGAGGTAAGCCTAACCATAATAAATATTAACCTAAGTAGACAATATTATTGTCTAACAAGTCCTACTCATCGAACCTGGCCCCGCCGCGGTGGCTCAGTGGTTACGGCGCTCGGCTGCTGTCCCGAAAGACGCGGGTTCGATCCAGGCCGCGGCGGCTGAATTTCGATAAAGGCGAAATTCTAGAGGCCCGTGTACTGTGCGATGTCAGTGCACGTTAAAGAACCCCAAGGGGTCGAAATTTCCGTAGCCGTTCACTACGGCGTCTCTCATAGCCTGAGTTGCTTTGGGACGTTAAGCCTTAATAAACCAAACCAAATCAATCATCGAGCTGGTTACGAATATCTATTAGTTAGATTATGACGTTATCGGAGAGTTAATCATAAGCAATAAAATATAGGCATAACCATAAGAAAATATTAACTTCATTAGTTAATTCTGGTGTCTAACCTGTCCTACTCATATAGAGGATTCCAAATATTTGATTCATTTTATGATGCCTAGATAATAACTCGGTTAAAGCGGTTAAACATAGGCATGTGACTAGTTAGTTTGATGTCACCAAATCAGTGACGTCAGCAGTCACCAATTCGTTGTAGTACTTAAGTCACCAATCAATCGCCAGTTGGGTTGTTATATCGATTTACTATAAGGGCTGCCATCTTGAATTCCTCGGACTTAGAAAATTTCACGCCGAAGGGAAGTGTTAGCAGACGCCAAGAACTCTAGAAACGTGATGAATAAGAGCTGACGCTCTTAAAATTGCTTTCGCTGAAATGTGAACCGCTGGTGAGAGAGCAGAAAATGTTCTATTGTTTCAACTTCTTCACATGAGCCACAAAGGTTTGTCGTAGCGGACCGAGATCTGCATAAGTACAAATTCAAGTGGGGGATTCTGCATCGCCGAAACGTCATTGACACCTTCCACAGCTTCGATTTACACCACCGGACATTCTATGGGTACTTTAAGTGCTGAAAATCCACACTATTCAGCAACGGATCACCCAGGCTGGCTTTGTTAGAACCGCTGGAAACGGGAAGGCTCCAGCAGAATGACGTGAGGTACGGGATAGATTACATGTGCACTGAGAGCTGACCGTGCCAATAAATCAGCCGCCTCGTTAAAATAGACTACCCAGACAAAGCTGGCCTCCCTCACTTTGCGCGGAAAAAAAATCCTAAATAGTTCCTTTAGGATTTTTTTTCCGCGCAAAGTGAGGGAGGCCAGCTTTGTCTGGGTAGTCTGTTTTAACGAGGCGGCTGATTTATTGGCACGGTCAGCTCTCAGTGCACATGTAATCTATTGCTATTTTGCTAATTTTGCTATTTGTCCATGTAATTTTGCTATTTGTACTCAGCCTCCTATTCTTCGTGGCGCTTGCGCATGGAATCGTATGCGGGTCGGACGACTTCGGCGAAGCTGTATTACACGCGAGACACATTATACGCGCCCACCTAACAAAGAGTGGAGTGTAATTTGAGGGGTTTTAAAGGTACTTGAAAAACCAAATCAGCCTGCCTCCTTGCTGTATTTGACAGCCTGCATTTTTTTTTTACTTTAAGCTGAGTATAAGATGCTGTAAGAGGTAAAGGTGCATCACAGTGGCCAGTGTCATTTGAGTATGGTCCCTTAGTTGCGCTAGGCACCACGAGATGACTTCGCTAAGCGGCCCATTTTCGCACGTTATTTGATGTGTAACAAAGATAAGAACCAGCGCCTTGATGACAAAGCAATGATTCTCGCCTGGTGTTCTTTCGTTTGTTCACTCGATCGTTGGATCAGTCGTTTGCCGCCGCACCTTGGCGGCGTTATTGCACGGCAGGCTCTAGCCTGCGTTCATACTAAAAGAATGAAGGGAAAAGGAGAAACATTTACCGCACGTGCAAGGCGTGCGTGCGCTAACAGTGGCCGACTGACCAAAGACGAAGAAGCAAGTGCTGCGTGAAAGCACCCGGTTTCTGGGACAACAAGACTGATCATGCATGTTCTTAATCCTACCAGCGAACTTTCACCGCTCGGCGAATGGAAGGGACTACGAATCCTGCCCTTTTTTTTTTGCCACAGGTTTCTCCAGTACATCATTGAGCATGCAATTTTTTGTAGATATGAAAGCATCCGAAAGAGAAGAGAAAAGTGTCTGTTACATCATAGAACTCAAAGTCACGGACATTTCGCTTGATCTCTGAGGTAGGTGGCTGAGAAACACCTAGTGTTCGGATTGTAAGAACTGTACCGTCCGGGTTATTGACGGGCGACCTAAAGTAAAGGGATGCCCATAGTTCACAAGATGTGGTTTGGTTTGGTTTGTGGGTTTAACGTCCCAAAGCGACTCAGGCTGTGAGGGACGCCGTAGTGAAGGGCTCTGGAAATTTTCACCACCTGGAGTCATTTAACGGACACTGACATCACACAGCACATGGGCCTCTAGAATTCCGCCTCCATAGAAATTCGATCCCCGCATCCGGGACATGTATTCAGGGCCACGGCGGTGGCTCAGTGTTTATGGTGTTCGGCTGCTGACGCAGTAGACTCGGGTTCGATCCCGGCCGCGACGGACAAATTTTATTGCAGACGAAATTCTAGAGGCCCGTGGCCTGTGTGGTGTCAGTGCACGTTAAAGAACCCCAGGTGGTCGAAATTTCCGCAGCCCTTCACTACGGTGTCCCTCACAGCCTGAGTCGATCTGGGGCGTCAAACCCCCATACACCCATAAACCAGGTAATATTTCATGATTGTCTGCAGCTATCTCATTCCGGAAGAGGTCAGGTAAGGGATTTATTCAAATACCGTCTTTATGCTGCCTTCATACCTCAGTGTTTTTACGAGTGCAGCTCCAAGTTGCTAAAGTCGTCGCCACCGTGCACTACATCTGGCGCCCTACGGCCATTGGAGCTGCTTTATCCGACAACACGTGTGGCCCTCTCCTATTATACAGCAGCCAACTCAGCGCCAGCTGAAAAGGAGAATTATAGGCAGACATTAAGCACACCAGTCTTCATCACATCAAGAGAGGATAATACGCATTCATTTGCGTCGTCGTTTGCCCTGGCTTGTCGTTTTGGTGGGTCAAAAAATAGAGAAGTGTGCGCTGGACAAAAAAAGCCAAGAATGCGTTGCATATTGCGCGGTCTTTTTGCGCGAGGTATTGCTTGGCGGCACTCGATTTTCTCAGCAGCTTTTCCTCCGTGACGTATGGATGGATGGACGGACGGACGGACGGACGGACGGACGGACGGACGGACGGATGGATGGATGGATGGATGGATGGATGGATGGATGGGTGGATGGGTGGATGGGTGGATGGGTGGGTGGGTGGGTGGGTGGATGGGTGGGTGGATGGATGGATGGATGGATGGATTAAAATTCATACCGGATTTTTCAGTAGGGGATGGATGGATGGATGGATGGATGGATGGATGGAAATAGAAAGTATTTAGAAATAGAAAGTATTTATTTAGCATAAAAAAAGAAATACAAACACAGAACTTCAGGATGGATGGATGGATGGATGGATGGATGGATGGATGGATGGATGGATGGATGGATGGATGGATGGATGGATGGATGGATGGATGGATGGATGGATGGATGGATGGATGGATGGATGGATGGATGGATGGATGGATGGATGGATGGATGGATGGATGGATGGATGGATGGATGGATGGATGGATGGATGGATGGATGGATGGATGGATGGATGGATGGATGGATGGATGGATGGATGGATGGATGGATGGATGGATGGATGGATGGATGGATGGATGGATGGATGGATGGATGGATGGATGGATGGATGGATGGATGGATGGATGGATGGATGGATGGATGGATGGATGGATGGATGGATGGATGGATGGATGGATGGATGGATGGATGGATGGATGGATGGATGGATGGATGGATGGATGGATGGATGGATGGATGGATGGATGGATGGATGGATGGATGGATGGATGGATGGATGGATGGATGGATGGATGGATGGATGGATGGATGGATGGATGGATGGATGGATGGATGGATGGATGGATGGATGGATGGATGGATGGATGGATGGATGGATGGATGGATGGATGGATGGATGGATGGATGGATGGATGGATGGATGGATGGATGGATGGATGGATGGATGGATGGATGGATGGATGGATGGATGGATGGATGGATGGATGGATGGATGGATGGATGGATGGATGGATGGATGGATGGATGGATGGATGGATGGATGGATGGATGGATGGATGGATGGATGGATGGATGGATGGATGGATGGATGGATGGATGGATGGATGGATGGATGGATGGATGGATGGATGGATGGATGGATGGATGGATGGATGGATGGATGGATGGATGGATGGATGGATGGATGGATGGATGGATGGATGGATGGATGGATGGATGGATGGATGGATGGATGGATGGATGGATGGATGGATGGATGGATGGATGGATGGATGGATGGATGGATGGATGGATGGATGGATGGATGGATGGATGGATGGATGGATGGATGGATGGATGGATGGATGGATGGATGGATGGATGGATGGATGGATGGATGGATGGATGGATGGATGGATGGATGGATGGATGGATGGATGGATGGATGGATGGATGGATGGATGGATGGATGGATGGATGGATGGATGGATGGATGGATGGATGGATGGATGGATGGATGGATGGATGGATGGATGGATGGATGGATGGATGGATGGATGGATGGATGGATGGATGGATGGATGGATGGATGGATGGATGGATGGATGGATGGATGGATGGATGGATGGATGGATGGATGGATGGATGGATGGATGGATGGATGGATGGATGGATGGATGGATGGATGGATGGATGGATGGATGGATGGATGGATGGATGGATGGATGGATGGATGGATGGATGGATGGATGGATGGATGGATGGATGGATGGATGGATGGATGGATGGATGGATGGATGGATGGATGGATGGATGGATGGATGGATGGATGGATGGATGGATGGATGGATGGATGGATGGATGGATGGATGGATGGATGGATGGATGGATGGATGGATGGATGGATGGATGGATGGATGGATGGATGGATGGATGGATGGATGGATGGATGGATGGATGGATGGATGGATGGATGGATGGATGGATGGATGGATGGATGGATGGATGGATGGATGGATGGATGGATGGATGGATGGATGGATGGATGGATGGATGGATGGATGGATGGATGGATGGATGGATGGATGGATGGATGGATGGATGGATGGATGGATGGATGGATGGATGGATGGATGGATGGATGGATGGATGGATGGATGGATGGATGGATGGATGGATGGATGGATGGATGGATGGATGGATGGATGGATGGATGGATGGATGGATGGATGGATGGATGGATGGATGGATGGATGGATGGATGGATGGATGGATGGATGGATGGATGGATGGATGGATGGATGGATGGATGGATGGATGGATGGATGGATGGATGGATGGATGGATGGATGGATGGATGGATGGATGGATGGATGGATGGATGGATGGATGGATGGATGGATGGATGGATGGATGGATGGATGGATGGATGGATGGATGGATGGATGGATGGATGGATGGATGGATGGATGGATGGATGGATGGATGGATGGATGGATGGATGGATGGATGGATGGATGGATGGATGGATGGATGGATGGATGGATGGATGGATGGATGGATGGATGGATGGATGGATGGATGGATGGATGGATGGATGGATGGATGGATGGATGGATGGATGGATGGATGGATGGATGGATGGATGGATGGATGGATGGATGGATGGATGGATGGATGGATGGATGGATGGATGGATGGATGGATGGATGGATGGATGGATGGATGGATGGATGGATGGATGGATGGATGGATGGATGGATGGATGGATGGATGGATGGATGGATGGATGGATGGATGGATGGATGGATGGATGGATGGATGGATGGATGGATGGATGGATGGATGGATGGATGGATGGATGGATGGATGGATGGATGGATGGATGGATGGATGGATGGATGGATGGATGGATGGATGGATGGATGGATGGATGGATGGATGGATGGATGGATGGATGGATGGATGGATGGATGGATGGATGGATGGATGGATGGATGGATGGATGGATGGATGGATGGATGGATGGATGGATGGATGGATGGATGGATGGATGGATGGATGGATGGATGGATGGATGGATGGATGGATGGATGGATGGATGGATGGATGGATGGATGGATGGATGGATGGATGGATGGATGGATGGATGGATGGATGGATGGATGGATGGATGGATGGATGGATGGATGGATGGATGGATGGATGGATGGATGGATGGATGGATGGATGGATGGATGGATGGATGGATGGATGGATGGATGGATGGATGGATGGATGGATGGATGGATGGATGGATGGATGGATGGATGGATGGATGGATGGATGGATGGATGGATGGATGGATGGATGGATGGATGGATGGATGGATGGATGGATGGATGGATGGATGGATGGATGGATGGATGGATGGATGGATGGATGGATGGATGGATGGATGGATGGATGGATGGATGGATGGATGGATGGATGGATGGATGGATGGATGGATGGATGGATGGATGGATGGATGGATGGATGGATGGATGGATGGATGGATGGATGGATGGATGGATGGATGGATGGATGGATGGATGGATGGATGGATGGATGGATGGATGGATGGATGGATGGATGGATGGATGGATGGATGGATGGATGGATGGATGGATGGATGGATGGATGGATGGATGGATGGATGGATGGATGGATGGATGGATGGATGGATGGATGGATGGATGGATGGATGGATGGATGGATGGATGGATGGATGGATGGATGGATGGATGGATGGATGGATGGATGGATGGATGGATGGATGGATGGATGGATGGATGGATGGATGGATGGATGGATGGATGGATGGATGGATGGATGGATGGATGGATGGATGGATGGATGGATGGATGGATGGATGGATGGATGGATGGATGGATGGATGGATGGATGGATGGATGGATGGATGGATGGATGGATGGATGGATGGATGGATGGATGGATGGATGGATGGATGGATGGATGGATGGATGGATGGATGGATGGATGGATGGATGGATGGATGGATGGATGGATGGATGGATGGATGGATGGATGGATGGATGGATGGATGGATGGATGGATGGATGGATGGATGGATGGATGGATGGATGGATGGATGGATGGATGGATGGATGGATGGATGGATGGATGGATGGATGGATGGATGGATGGATGGATGGATGGATGGATGGATGGATGGATGGATGGATGGATGGATGGATGGATGGATGGATGGATGGATGGATGGATGGATGGATGGATGGATGGATGGATGGATGGATGGATGGATGGATGGATGGATGGATGGATGGATGGATGGATGGATGGATGGATGGATGGATGGATGGATGGATGGATGGATGGATGGATGGATGGATGGATGGATGGATGGATGGATGGATGGATGGATGGATGGATGGATGGATGGATGGATGGATGGATGGATGGATGGATGGATGGATGGATGGATGGATGGATGGATGGATGGATGGATGGATGGATGGATGGATGGATGGATGGATGGATGGATGGATGGATGGATGGATGGATGGATGGATGGATGGATGGATGGATGGATGGATGGATGGATGGATGGATGGATGGATGGATGGATGGATGGATGGATGGATGGATGGATGGATGGATGGATGGATGGAGCGCCCCCTTTGAAACGGGGCGGTGGCAACCGCCACCATGCTCAGCCGTTCTTTTTTTTCTTTTTTTTCTTTCTTCTTTTTTTTCCCTGTTTACTGTGTTTGCAATTCTCACCAAGAATCGCCATCATCTTTACCTACGGTTTTTCCTCCGGCTGTCGTGACGTCACCTCACGTGGTTTGGTGGCTGCCCGGTTGCGCCCAAGGGCTGGACTGAGCGATTTCAATATGCTACGCATAAAAAAATCTGGAAGAATCTTTCATGTAACGTCTAGAAGCGCATACTAGCAAGGAAACAACTAGAACTTTTTCGAGGTTGTTTTTTTTAGGAAGTTGAGGATTTGGCCAGGAGACGCTTGTACACAGTTGAAGAGTAATCTTATTTTAAGAGATACTGGGGTTCGAACCAAACACGTACCGCACACATGGGCTGCGGGGAGGAATGGAGGAATAAAAGCCACGCTATATTTCTGTACCGACTGCATCCAAGGAAGGAAGTATGAGGATAAAGTGTTCTTGAAATATAGCAACTGGCCAGTTTATACTGCGTCTAGCTATAGCACCTAGCCTTCAGTGGTGCTCATCTATCTCGTCTGCTTCAGTGGAATCACAAGTGTCGAATTGTTCGCCATTTGGATAAAACAAAAAACAAGCCTCAGGCACGAAGCAAATAACGCCTTAGTTGCCTGATGAATTATCTAGAAGAATTTGTAATAATGGACAACATAAGGAGGGAAAAACACATAATTCTAAAATCCGACATCTCTGAAAGTCCTGTGCATACAATCTGGCAAGAAAACCTGAATTCGGGGAGCTTCCCTCCAGAAGATTTCCGCACAGGACATGAAAACAGGGTTTTACGCATTACTATGTGCAAGGCAGTTTTAACACACGATGGTGGAGTAAACTGTATTTTCGTTTTTCATTACATCAATTTGCACACCACCTGCGGCATGGATTCCGTTTTTCACTCATCCACCCATCACGCAGTGAATTCAATAGAAGCATAGGGACTCTCCGCTGCCTTAAAAATTCCGAGTTGCCGCACTTGCTGCGAAAATATTCGCCATTTTCGGGGGACAGTGAAAGTATTATATTTCATCACCACATTTCCAAGGAGAGAAAACTTCACGGTTGAAGCCCGTGATGTCGTTCTGCGAGCTAATTTTTCTCCATCAGAAAAAATCGGTCCGAAAGGACAGCATATGAGTGCTTCCATATATACTTTTCTCCGCGAGAAGCTTTCGCACCTGCCATGCAGTTAGAACATCAGCGCTGTGAAGACTGTGTTACTCTGCTCTACAGAATGGCTATTCCACAGAATTATTGCTGTCGTATATTGCGGTTAGACAGCGCGTTCATTTGTTTTGGGAAAAAAATTACAGCCGACTTGTGTTAGACCAAATGCGAATAGTTTCGGTAGCATGGTGTTTCGCAATTTTTGCACCGTTAAACATTGGTAGGTTGAGATGTTTGTAGTGGGGTGGCAACTACATGGCTGCCACTCATTTACCACCTGGTTACCACCTCGTTTCCGCTCCAGTTTATCATCTGGTTACCATATTGTTACCGCCGGATACCACTGGTCATACTTGGTCCCCTCTGGCAACGCCTCCTCTATTTTTACAATGCCTGCCGAGTAGGGCCGATCCGACCGTCCAAAACCCTCTCCTGTCCTCCTTTCCTACTCTCCCCCGTCGGGTAGCTTTCGCGCCTGCTGTGCATCTGTGGGGGAGAGGACCATCTGGGTGGCGCCAGACAACGGAAAGCGGACGAGGCCACTTTGTTATCATTTCTATCTTTCTTCGTGAGGCGGCGCTCTGCATCCTTCATGACCATCAGGCTGCCTATCAGGTATGGACGCGTCATTGAGCGCGCTGTTCGTGGCGCTGCTCACCGTGAAGCACTGGTCATCGCAAAGCCGCTTCAGGCGCTGGTTTTAAAAGGAGTCAGACAGTGCGGCGCAACGGCGTTGGCCTTGCAACGGAAGGCTGTGGCGGCTTTGCCAAATCATGTCGGTATTTTAGCTAAGCTACAACGCTGAAACATTCCGGGAGAGGAACTTAAACTGCTTGGCGAAAATATGAAATCCGATGGTAAACGTATTTAGTAATAAGTTATGCTATTTTGGCTTTGGATTCTGTCATGTTAAGTACGGAAAACTGGAGAATGAAATGAAGAAGGCATGGCAAATCTTCACGACAAGGCATTTTTCAAGACTACCAGACAACAATAGCTTTGAAGTCGTAGCTGTACTTTTGTCAAGATAAGCTTTCATTGTTACGACGACTAGATAAAGATTATTCTCTGTCCTTGGCAGCTTGCAGCTACGATTGTTTTGAGAAGCGAAAAATGAACTTCATTCGCAAATATACGGCGCAGCAGCTGTGGCCAAAGCATATCGGAAGTTCTGCCTGGTCCTGACTGCAACCAGGCGCTAATAAAACGATGCAAAACAAAGAAAAGCGCCTGAAGAAAAAGAGGCAAGAGATAAAAGAAAACAGATAAAGCGGAAATCAAGACCTCTTCAGCGCTGTTTAGAGGCAGCCATCGTAAAGGCCGAGCCACAAGGCAGAGTTTCTTCAGCGCCGCGTCAGCGTCTCTTATACCGGCGTTGTCGTTCGGCGCCGCAAGAGAGGGCGACCAAACACATAAGGGCGTACGAACTGGCGTCTCCACCCGGGCGTTAGGTGTATTTTGATTGTTGTTGAGCTCCGCTCGCGCACGAGATGCTTTGTCCTCCTCGTGCGTACAAAAGTGGTTTCTCTACAATGCAAACTTCTTAAGGCTGTAAATACCTGCTAACACAAGTAAATAGACACCAATTCTAAAAATGTAAGTGGCTATAAATACAAAGAGTTGTATATACTGTTACTCTAAATTATTGTAAATATATGTGAATAAATGCACGAAAACGTCAACTTCTTTTGTACTGTCTAGGCAGCGAAGTTCCTCAGCTCCACATAAACGAGCTTAAAATTGCCCACTCTTCACACAAAACTTAAAGCAGCAGCCCTGCTGCAGATAATTATTCGGTGCCATTTTACTGCTGCTGCGAGGAGACCTCGTCAGCTTCGCGGGCCAGAACATTTACCCGCGAAAAACAATTTTCGTTAACAATGGTGCCACGAAACGAACGAGCCTTAAAACTTATGACAATCTACTCGTCTGGCAAGGAAGAGCAATAAGTAGCGCAAGTACCTCAAACAGCGGATCAAGTATGCCAGCCGCCATCCTCAAGGGATAGGCGGAGCGATCGCCACAGGCCACCTCTGCGAACGGCGAGCAGCTGCCGCTCCAGCCGATTGCCGTTGGAAAAAGCGCCGCGCCACGGATGAACAGAGAGCTACTCAAGAAAGGGTAGACAGCAACAACCTGACAGACGCCAAGAGTAGGAGTAGGCCAGCGCTATCACCACCGCGCGCCCATACGCAAGCATGACGCAAGCAGAGCTACCATCTGGCAAGCGCCGCAGCGCGGCAACTAACTGAAATGAGGTGTACCGACGGCTCCCATTGCGAAGCGGACGATGCGGCTGGCATTGTAAAAATAGAGGAGGCGCTGCCTCTGGTCACACTTGGCTATCACCTGCAAGACCAGGATTCACTGCGAACGCAGGCTTCCGACAAACAAGCAACAGCGAAATGCGGGGAATGGCCACTATTAGAGGTAGCGCACTCAAAACTGAAAACGAACACAGTCAGCGCTCGTTCTTTTTATACAGTATTTATTAATGTTTGTGATCGCAGGTCGCCTGGACTTTTTAATGTGGAGCAAAATTATGTTTTCTCAAATTATCACTGCAGTGCAAACAGAATATTCGCATGAAATATACGTAGAAAAGGGCACAGGCAGCACTCAAATTGTTTACTAGCAGAAAAGTGAAGGGGAATGAGGGGCTCGTTATAAATATGAAAGAAGCCAACAGCCACAGAAACCAAGGGCACAGGGGATTTGTTTTTTTTTAATTTATTTATTTTGTGGTGTTGATCAATTTAGAATATTACTGAATATATTATCGCTTAAAGCTAATTGATTACAAAAGCAGAAGAAAAAACAACCACATGCCGCCGGTGGGATCCGAACCCACGACCTCCGAATTACGTTCTCCGGACGTTCTACGTCCGCCGCTTATGAACGTGGGTGGCGCTGATGAACACTCTCAAGGTTAGGTTACTTGTAAACATAAATACCCCCGAAAGCAGAAGATTTGACAGCCGTCGCCGTAGCTCAGAGGTAGAGCACCGGACGCGTAATTCGGAGGTCGTGGGTTCGGATCCCACCGGCGGCATGTGGTTGTTTTTTCTTCTGCTTTTCTAATCAATTAGCTTTAAGCGATAACATATTGAGTAATATTCTAAATTGATCAACACCACAAAATAAATAAATTAAAAAAACAAATCCCCTGTGCCCTTGGTTTCTGTGGCTGTTGGCTTCTCTCATATTTATAACGAGCCCCTCATTCCCCTTCCCTTGTTTGCTGACTTGCTTAGCGAGGGCCTCGGTTCTGGCAGCCTTGACGCCATAGGAAGCATAAGAGGGTTCTCACGCAGCTTCCACCCTCTCCGTTCGATGACATTCTACGTCACACCTGCGGTAACTCAGGACGTTCTACGTCCGCCGCTTATGAACGTGGGTGGCGCTGATGAACACTCTCAAGGTTAGGTTACTTGTAAACATAAATACCCCCGAAAGCAAAAGATTTGACAGCCGTCGCCGTAGCTCAGAGGTAGAGCACCGGACGCGTAATTCGGAGGTCGTGGGTTCGGATCCCATCGGCGGCATGTGGTTGTTTTTTCTTCTGCTTTTCTAATCAATTAGCTTTAAGCGATAACATATTCAGTAATATTCTAAATTGATCAACACCACAAAATAAATAAATAAAAAAAACAAATCACCTGTGCCCTTGGTTTCTGTGGCTGTTGGCTTCTTTCATTACTAGCAGAGAGTACGCCTGAATATAAGGGATGTTTCATCGAGGCCGTCCAATAATAAAAAAAAAATATACGAGACGATCACACACGTTCGGAGGAAAACTTGCGAAAGCAGTTAGATTTATGCTCGATGAATACTTTGACCCTCGTACTGTAATGAATGAAGTTGCTCGAAGCGCAGTCTTCACACAAGCAACCGAATTTCCCTGGAGGGTGAGGGTGAGCGGAGGTTGGTCGCGGCTGGTGGTGGGTGTCTGGGCAGCGCATATAGTTGGGTACAGCTTTCTGTGGCTATGCAGTGGAAGCTACGAAGGCGAGGCGCAAAGCTTTTTCACAAGTGCGTTCATATCACTCGCTCACGAGGCACAGAGATAGGCGTTTAAGCTGGCGGCGCGCGCGTAGTTTCCACTGCACAGCCACAGAAAGCTGTCCCCGAGTATACCTATGGGACTGCAGGGCAGAGGAGGCTGGTGGATGGGGTTTCTGGAGGGTGAAGGCTTCACTCTCCGAGGTTTCAAGCAGACAGACAGACAGAGAGAAGGACGCGTGGACAGACGGCAAGACAGACAGACGTCAGCTTTTTCGGTTGGTAACCCTACTGCTTAGGCAGTAAAAGGCTTACTGAGGCATAAAGATACTGTGGCATAGTAATATACTCGGGTTGGTAGAAAACAGGGGAATCATTAAATTAGTAAGCTATATTTAAGCAGATTCTAATAGCTATTTAGGTGCTTGCCTGCAAATAAAGATTTACTGATTTGCATTAGTTATAGCCATAGCAGTTTTTATAATTTTGAAAACGCGAATGTCTTCAACGCTGTGTCTCAACAAATTTCAGCCAGCTTTTGCGCCCTGCAGAAACCGTCAGCTCTGGAGCGCTCAAAGCAACGCCCATCAGTGCACGTAACCATGACGCACGTATGACCTGTCGTTCTCTGTCTCCCTGGGGAAATGACAGCGAACAGCGCGACAGGCTAACGAAAACGGCCAGAAAATATTTCACAAATTCTACTCGTCTACGAACAAATCAGCTAACCATCGCATATGTTTTCTTTCTTGATAGACGCACACTTTTCTAGAGCAGAGTCAATGCCCGTAAACTTGAACAAGTGCAGGGAATTGCCAACTCGACGTAATTCACTTGTGTTTTTTTTTGGGGGGGGGGGAGAGGGGGGGGGGGGGGTGTCATGGCACCAGTTGGCCACGCTGCGCAAACTCGACACATTAAAATGTTTGGGTACTGAGGTCCGCTACAATAGATGCCCCTGTGATGTTTGTGAAAGCTCGAGCAACGAGAAAGTTTCAAGCATAACTCAAATGTCTGTCGTACTCGGGTTTATTAAAAGCTCTCACGAGTTATGACGTCCCTATAATGAAAAAAAGGGTCATAAAAGCGCGTTGATTGTCTAATTTACCTCGTAATCATACTTTCCAGCATTCGCGAGACAAACTCTGAAAGTACGGTTTCCACTCCTGCTCCTTCACACTTACGGCATCTAACTTACGGTTGTTTTCAACGCAAAACACATGTCACCAATCTTCACTGGGAGTATTGTGGTTTCGTTTAATAAGCATATTTCACTCAGAAGTATGTCGATCGACAGGCGCCATGTTTACTCACTGTTGTTCATTCACGCTAAGCATCTTCGTGGGGTGGAATGTATGTTGAACCATCGCTCTGAACTTGGCAGCAGAGATAAGCTTTCAACTTTGTAATTCTATTTCCACAGCTTTAGGCTCTTCAAAAATCTAGTCTCAGCACAAAAAATGTCTTAGCCCCGATTTTAACGACCGGCCCTTTCTTTCCCTTTCTTTTCTATTTTCTGCCACTTCTTTTCCACCTGTCGTGCTCCATGAGCATGTCGCTAAGGAACTTCCCTAAGCTTAGCAGCATATCAGCAGCTTCCGTCCTCCTCACCTCACATATTCCATCCGATCTCTGCGCGCAAATGAACGACATATATGCCTTACAGACTTTTGCCTGGCGACGTTGCTTATATGTTGTATTGTGCAGCCGATGTTCAGTTACCGATCCAAACAAACCTTCGAAGACGGCAATCTCCTTACTGCTCAAAAGAAAGAATCTTAAGATTCATTACCTCCGAATATGCAACAGACACACTCAAAATAACAATAACCCTACTCGTTTGAGAGCGAGTTGATGCGTCTTTCGAGATTTACGCGGCGCGAATCGCGCGATTGAAACTGCTCTTATACTGCAGTCTCCGGCCACCAGTGCAAACTTGTCTCAACTTTGTTGCATCCCCTGTGCTCATGACACTGCGTGGCATTAGATGAAAAATGTACGTCCAAACAACGAATTTCCTATGCAATTTCGGCAAATCTACATAAATGAAACTGAATGTGTCAGCCAGTGACATGCAATCACTGACTGCTCTAAAAGGACTAAGACCTCTATGCAATGTAAAATGCCAGCAAAACGCTACTGAAATAGACCCCATCAAGTACTTTTTTCATTCTTCGGAGATGCTACCTCAAGAATGAGAATATCTGTCACCGTCAACCCGCTCTACCAGTCCTACAGACAGACTAAGATCATAATGAGGCGCTGGTGTTGAAATTTTCCAAGTAACCACGCATTGGGTTTTCAGAGAATGCGGCACGCCCCGAATAACAAAAGAATGTTTTTATACTTCATTTTTGAATCCTTTATGGGGACCCAGATATGCCAGCGAAATACAAAAATACAAAATGATTTATCACACAAAACCGATTATAGAAACACCAATAATCTAAAATAAATGTCAGAACACTCTCCACAGAAGACATGAGATTGGGGTGTCGGCCGTCAAACCACAGTGACGTGCAAAACACGGTGGGGTGCCCTGATGACCTGCCTCCCCACACCGAAGGAGCGTCGTGTGGCAGGTGAAGAGCGGACGGTGACGAATGCACATCCGCAAGCACTACCACGCACTTGCAGTGGGGGCCACCAAAAACGTATTTTCTGCTGTGCATACGCCTCCCTATGTCTGTTGAACTCATGGTGCCTAAAGGGGCTCGTGCTCCTGCCTGCCCGTTTGACCACAGCACAAAGCGGCAGACATGAGGGCTGCGTCGTGGTCGTCGCTGTGTTACCCTGATATGGCGACGTCGAGGTCGGACTAGACAGAGCCGAGACGCAGAGGCCACCATTACGGCTCTAACCAACGACAACATTCGTGCACCATCGGCGCCTCCACTTCTCAACGCAGTGCAGGCGCTGGGAAGAACGCAGTGCCCGACATATTCCGTGCTGCTGTGCAAACATGCGGATGACATTATTAACGGGGGCATGGTGACCAGGACGGCACAGCGGAAATAGGCGAGCCGCTACATGCACAATGCAGAATTCTGCCTGAACATCCAGCCGCAGCAGCACATAAAACAGTTTCAGGTAGTTCGGGAACATGTGGTGGGGCAGGCAGCCATGGTACTTCAATGCACCTCTACCACAGAGGATGACGGTGAGGTTGACGTTTCCAGTCGGAAGTTGAAAGAAGACCGCAGCAAGATGTCCCGAGCTGACCTCAAGCATGGATGCGAGGCTGCCAGGGATGAAATCGCTGGTTCCCTTGATGAAGTACACGACGTGCTGCACAAATAATGAAAGGACTCAGTCGCGCGCGTTCTCTAAGACGCACAAATCTATCACGAGGACACAGACAAGATAGAAGACATGAGGACAAGATAGCCTCATAGGAATCCAGCATTTCTTAGTTTCTTTAAAAAAGGATCACTGAGCAGATAAGTGGAGGCCTAGCGCTGCTGTTCCTCAAAGGGGTGCCAGGGTGTGAACGCGTTCTAGTGTATACGGCGATAAAGTGTGTTGGGGATGTGTACTGACGTTAGACACCGATGCCTTGCAATAAAAGTTGGTGACGTCATTCAAGGGCCACGTGATAAGTGTCACGTTAGAATGGTGACTTGCAAAAAAGGTTGCTGATGTTCAAACGCAAACGCTTTCGCATTTCTCCAATGCAGCTGATTGCGGGGCTCTTCAATTTTTAAATAGCATGCCAGTTCTTCCTTGGACGCTCACAGAATTACGTGCAAATTAAGCTTAGCTCCTTGCTAATAATTTGCAGCTTCAAGTGCACAGCTGCCGCTGCCAATGCGTAATTGAAATTTGAAAGTACTTATCTTAGCCCAACTAGCAAGTGCCACTGATAAGAATGGGGACCGGGGAAATTAGATAGTATAAATTTAATGTAAAGCTTTTCCGAAACTCATAAACATGCTCAAAATAGGCTTTAGATGACAAGTAAAGCCACAGCTCGGTAGATGTTACCTGGCATCAGCCCGCTAAGTTTCTGAGGATATCGGACGCCCAGCCATTCGTGTTCACATATGACGGCCGCACACAGGTCGTTCATGGTTGTAGAGCACCCAAACGCTTCTTGTACTTTCGCCGAGCTTTTAAGAATGAATGCCGGACCTCGCAGTTAGACCTAGTGGCGATCATTCTCTTTTCAAAAGTTTTTTTTTTATTTTATAACAAGCATCCGACGCCGCAGCTAAAAAATACGATTGCGTGCATCATGCGGGAAACTTCGGTTACCAGTACAGTATTATTTAGGGCTGTATTATATGTATGTAGGTATATGAAGCGTTTCTAAGAAACGTCAAAAAGCTCAACACCAGAACCACAGCATTATCCAGGGGCACGATGGCAGTAGATCGCCCCATTGAATACCCCGAAAGTAAATATGCATACAGAAAAAGTGCTGCTCTGTTGACGACGTTCTTTTCACTAAAATTGCGGGTTTTTCAAGGGTAGTATAAGGTGCAGTATACCCGTAATGGTGTATATTGAGTTACAGTTCAGCTGAAGGCTAGTTGGTGTCATTTAAAAGAATAACTGTGAAAAAAAAGAAAGAACAAATGCACTTTTTCATATTCATGACAAAAACCATGACGGCAAAGAAAGCAATGCCACAGTTCAGTGTGAAGAGAACATAATTTTTAGCCTAGCACACAGCCCTCTTACCTCTACCATACCATCCAGATTTTTTGCGTTTTCATAAACCGGAACGCACTGCGCTTAACAACGAAAGGAGGAGGTTCTTTATCTATGTCAAGTTATACTTGCTAGACAACTGCGCGAACCACCTCCAGGTGCGCAGCGCACATTAAGCGCCCCTAAAATTTATATAGGTTTCGCAGCCCTACGACTCTTCAGCCACTGCTGTCTTTGCGCACTCTGAATGAATATAACCAGTATGGCCGCAGTAAAATTTCACAAAAGTAGGCATTTATCTTCTTATGAAACCTTTTGTTTCTAACACACAATAACTATTCAGAAGAGCAAATTTCGGCATGATTCCAAACCATCCACCCCAAAGTTTTCCGCCGCCGTGGTGGCTCAGTGGTTATGGTGCTCGGCTGCTGACCCGAAAGACGCGGGTTCGATCCCGGCCGCGGTGGTTGAATTTCTTTGGAGGAAAAATTCTAGAGGCCCGTGTACTGTGCGATGTCAGTGCACGTTAAAGAACCCCAGGTGGTCGAAATTTCCGGAGCCCTCCACTACGGCGTCTCTCATAGCCTTAGTCGCTTTGGGACGTTAAACCCCATAAACCAACCAACCACAAAGTTTTCCTTTGACTTGCAACAGTGACAAGGAGGCTATAGCGTAGTAATCGCATGACTCCTGGTAAGCCGCGCTCCACAAACGGCTGTTGAGCCCACTCACCTGAGCTCAATGTGCCGCTGACGCAGGAAGTCGAATGGCACGCACTGTGCGCCCGCTGAGCCGGTGGAAGACGAAGGTCGGGCGCTGCTCCCAGTGTCGGTTCAGCGCCACCCCGAAGTGGGGAGTACGGCTGCATGCCAGCGCTAGTAATAGCCCCGCCATCGGCAGCTGCCCACCTCGGAACAACAGCTCGGAGTACGCCAGACCGGTCCACGTCAGCCTGCACACAGCCCACGAACCATAGCCTGGTGTTGTTCCCTTGCCTCTCGGGATGATCCACTCGTGGCCAACCTGTTCCGGTAGGCTCGGCGAAGCTCTGTCATCAAAGACTGCCTTTAGCTTCGTGGAAAATAATTTCTTAAGTTAAAGGAACTGCTCTACGTTGAGTATTCCCTGCCTCTTACGTTGAGGACCCTGCCATGTGGGCCATATGGCCATATGGTCCCGGCACACCTTCATAATGGGCACAGAGGCGCAATCACTACACTGACCGCTATCTATCCAGCTGTTCTGGAGATTAGGCGCTATCGAAAATGTGCCCCGCGTTTTCAAACCATGGAGGCCACCCTTGGAGAGCTTGCGCCTGTGGAGGGTGAAGAGGGGATAGTTACACGACTGCTCCTGTCGCATTTTCTTCTCCGATAGGGCGGAAACTCGGAGAGTTTCCTCGCCGTGGTATTGCCGCTCGATCCGCAAGCCTTAAAAACGTTAACGGAACACAAATATGACCACGTTCTGGGGCTTCAATGCAGTGCTCTTACATAGAGGTCAATTTTCCTTCAATTTTGAGGGTAGAAACAAACCCTTGTAAGGCATGCGTGCATGTGTAATCTTGGCAGACAGTGAGCTTGGCTAGCTAGCACTGCCGTATTGCAAACACACCGTCATGAACGGGATGCGTCAAAAACTTGCAGGCTGCAAGGTTTGCTTTTGAAAAAGCCATGCAGAGGGGCATTTCGCAAACACCCGAACCACAACTCTCTTTACGCGTTAAGAACCAATCTCACCTCTGCCAACCTTGACAGATTCATAGTAGTCTTATTGCCAGAATATACTGTTGAAAATCAGATTTTATACGGCCTCGAAGCTTCTGACCCAGACTTTATATCCTTACAGACAGTTTCGAGCTGACCATATGTTTTTATTCTCTCGTACCATAGATTGGCCGTCGCAGTGGCTCACTAGTTAGTGTTCGGCTGCTGATCCGAAAGACGCGGGTTCGATTCCGGCCGCGGCGGTCGCATTCAGATGGTGGCGAATGCTAAGTTCCATGTACTGTGCAATGCTAGAGCACGTTAAAGAACCACAGGTGATGTAAATTATCCAGAGCCCTCCACTACGGCGTCCTTCATAGCCTGAGTTAATTAGGGACGTTATACCCTAAAAACCATACCAAACCATAGATCTAAGTGCCTATAACTTAAAACGAAAATCTGCGAAGGCATTCTGTGTGGCTGCGAAATAGCGTCCATTGGTTTACAACGCGACTGCTGCTAATACGCGAGTAAAAGTAGCACCTTCGCCCAACGTGGTTAAAACTAACATGAGACTGTGTTGTTACTGCAATGCTTAGCGATAACAGTTTGGGATGGCAAATTTTCGCAGTGCAGGATAGTGGACATCGTATTTAGAGCCATACCTTTCATAACCATGGTAAAACAGCGCGGAAAAAACACGAGGACGGAACACACACGACAACACGAGCGCTGACTTTCAACTTTAGAAGTACAGAAAGGTGGGCAAGTTGGTTATTACTATCCATGGTAAAACAGCGCGGAAAAAACACGAGGACGGAACACACGCGATAACACGAGCGCTGACTTTGAACTGACTGTTTTACCATGGATAGTAATAACCAACTTGCCCACCTTTCTGTATTTCTAAATGACCTTTCATAAGACTCAGTATTTCCATGTGTTGCCGTTGATAAAATGCAGGGGCGTGAAGTGCGCACACAAGTTTGGTTTGGTTTATGCGGTTTAACGTCCCAAAGCGACTAAGGCTATGAGAGACGCCGTAGTGGAGGGCTCCGGAAATTTCGACCACCTGGGGTTCTTTAACGTGCACTGACATCGCACAGTACACGTGCCTCTAGAATTTCTCCTCCAAAGAAATTCTAGCCGCCGCGGCCAGGATCGAACCCGCGTCTTTTGGGTCAGCAGCCGAGCACCATAGCCACTGAGCCACCGCGGCGGCGGCGCACACAAGTACAGCAGCATAATAACCTGGATGCTAAACGTTTAAATACGCGAAAAGGGAACCTGGGAGCTCTATTTAAACACGTCGTTGGAAAGAGTTTTTTTTTTTTCTTTTTAATCCACTGACATGAGAAGGATCCCTTCATATCAGAATAACGTTCTGGAACTGCTTCAGTTCATCCGGCTACTGCATTCACTACAGCATTAATAGCATAAATTTATCCCTTGACATCAAGCCTCTGTGCACAGGCGGGAAATCACCCACTTATCTTTGTTTCATCAAACTGTAATATTCTTTTCCTTCCCTTCAGGGCTCCGTTTTGTTCCCACCCGTCATGTAAAGCATTTAAGAAATCATTTCTGCGTGTTGTCATAGAAGAATGGAGTTCATTACATGACTGGATTGTGAACGAACGCGATCCACGTAAGTTCCAGCAAGTGCTGACATAATACTTGATAATCTAAGTCGACTTAATCTTATCTTTGCGCTTTATCTTTCGTTTGCCGTTATGTGCTTGTCCGCAGCTGTGTACAGGATTTACTTATTTCTTGTATCCTGCCTGACTACGACTGCGATATTTATCGTGGCCAATTATGTTTTTCCAATGTTATGCTCCCCCTTTAAATAATGCCCTGCCAGGGGTCTTTAATGGTCAGTAAGTGAAGATGAGGAGGACTCGCCGCTTTTGCATTGTAACATTTTCCCGTTCTGCCATGGATGCCATATGCTATCTTACGTCACAATAATTAGCTTTTTTCTGTATTAACACTGTAAAGGCACGCTGACATGATGCATTATTACAGCCATGCAGTTAGTGGAGGATTAACGGCCTCGTGTGCCTGTAGAAAGGCTTAGTTTTTAAGATTAACGCGTCAACAGCTTGCCTTCACTTGAAGTTTCATGTTTCTCCACGTGTCTAGGCTGCTCTTTTTGACTCAGCTTAAGTGAAACTAGGGGCGTGCGCAGCAAGCTGTCTTTTGAAACGGTTTGAAAGCAAGGCCTCACTTCTCTTCTCAGAAGTCGGTGTGAAACGCTCAGGAGGCACGCTTTTCATTACAAGGAACAAGCCGTATAACCCTCCTCTACTGTGCAAGTCCTTTGGTGAAAGAGCCCTTTGTGCAGTAGGCACGACTGCGGTGAAAAAGTTTCAGTCCACATTTGTGGAAGCTGACTCACTCGAAGCAGGAGAGGGACAGCATCTTCACGAGGCACCGGTCCCAGGCTCGGTCCTCGTGAAGGGCGGTTCTATGGTACGGGTTCTTGCTGCCGCACCCTCTGGCGTAGAGGATGCAGAAGTGAGTGTCGTTCTTCTGGCTAAGCACATCCGCCTCTTGTTTCAACTCGCAGTGAAACGCGGACGCTGGTGGCGAAGAAAAAGCACGGGTGAATTTGCAGACGACGAGGATTTTATCCATCTGGAACAGATGAAATGCCGTGCTCTCAGAATGGACATACATGGGCTGGCAACATTTCTGAGGCAAAAGGCAAAGCGTTTTAAAGCGGAAAGCGTAATAGTTTTGTGCAAGCCATTTGGGGGGCACGACAGCATCCATGTAACGTGTTACGCGTTATTTAGGTGGACACCACCGCCACCTCAGAGCGCAATTGGGCTGGAAACTGGACCAGTGAGCCATTTATGCGCCTTCCTTTCACAAACAGCAACAGAGGAGTTCGACTGAAAGTAAATATATTGTTTTCTGGGGAAAGTAAAGGTGGAGTAACTGTCTCACTTCTCGGTAAACACCTGAACTGCGCCATGAGGAAGGGTAAAAAGATAGGAGTGAAAGAGTGAAATGAGAAAGAGTTGCTGTAATGGAGAGCTCCTGTATAATTTCATCCACCTGGGGATCATTAACATGTACTCTCATCGAACAGCACACAGGTGCCTTTTGAGTTCGCCGCAATCGGAACGCGGCTTTCACGGCCAGGTTCAACACTGGTAACTATAGACTAATTTGCTTCGGGTCAGTAGGCTCCGGAATCCGTGAGGTGTGCCGGGAACGCGATCGAACCGAAACCTCCAAGCGGAAGATGGCCGAGTATGCACGTGAGCGTAGAGACGTTAAAACAGGATGCGAGACGCCAAACCGGGCAGTCGCCTGCGAAGCGTCAACACGGGCCTGACACGACAGACCAATATGAAGGAAATGCCAGTCAGCTTTCGCTGATCAATGCGATAAGCCGGCAAGGTTAGGCCTATTAATTTTTTTAAATCATCAACCCAGACCTCTGGGTAGCTGCGGCACCAAGGTGCTCGTGAAAATCAAAATATGGCATACCGCATGTACGCCTAGAGTGAAGTGTGGGAACAGAAACAACGCGTTATGGGCCAAGCGTTTGAAAGTCGCCATGTCTGCAAAGAAGACGCACGAAGGAGGTGTAGCACTGGATCACAGATGACATCCTCAAGAGCGTGTTGGCGGCCCTAAGTGCTAGAAAAGTGAGAACTGAAAAACTCGGCCGGTATTCCGCACAAAAATCACACCGATCTGCTAACAGTCCACGTTTTGTTCGAAACACCCTAAAGCACCCGTAATGAAAACACGTACCCCTAACTTCGAATAGCTAATTTGAGAAGGAAATTCTTTCAGGAAGGAACATCTGACGAAGTAAATGCCATATGTTGCGTTCGTAGACAACTGCATGAATTATGGTATATACATATTTATAAATTATATTTCAGATGTATTTTAACTACTGCCCTTATGATACCGAAAACTACCTTGTAGGCCCACTGTTAAGCGGGTCAATGCCGGTTTAAAGCTAGCTCCTTGTGAAGCTTGCTGCACTGCTAAGAAATTCCAGGAGGCACGTTGCGATTGCTTCGCATAACAGCAGATAGCTAGCGACTCAGGTTCAAAAGCCACTGAATCAGCTGCCGAGCGTGACAGTAGTGCACTGCATATAAGTAAGTTACAGTGTGGCGCAATTCGCTTGACACATTCTTTTGAAAGTAGGTCTCGTCTACATTATCTGTGAGTGTTTTACGTAGAGGATTTTGGTAATCGCTCAGTATTAAAAAAAAACATGAAAGCAGGTCCCTGTGAGGGCTAGTGTTTTATATCTATCGGATCACGCTAGCTGAAGAGTGTTAACCACCGTCCTTACCACTGCTAGTTAAATTTAGAACGAGCTGCAGAGAAACACAGGAAGGACGACTCAGCATCTGCCGTGGCATGTGCAGGCTGCAGCGCCGGCGCCTGGGACGGAAGTGCTCGTCCGAGTATAACTTGTTTGAGCATGAAAACTGCCGTGTTGTCTAGTTTATGGATAGTTTATGAAATTTTCGCTTCAACAAAAAAAGTTGCTGAATCTGCCAGGGGATATCGCCTTTCGAATCTCAGTAACAGTCGTTACCTGATGGCGTAATAATCACATACGGCGGCAAAAAAAACGCTGATATGTCTTATAGACAGAAAAATGTGTTCTCCATCCACCTGGTAATTGACTTGCTATATTTACTTCACGACCAATTTAAATGTGCATTTAGTACCTAAAATTCCGATGATGGAATGTGTTTCCTTGTTCAGGGCAACTGTAGACTACCTTCAGGACTCCTATGAGGCTTGAATCCGTTAGATACATGAAAGAAAAACAATCAAAGTTATGTGGGGGCTCAAAAACTATACTCCCACAATATTCCCAGAATAGGATCTCTAGAAAACAAACAAGGTGGATAGTCTGTACCAAGCAATTGACAGGAAGAAGACAGAGCTGCAATTGCAAGTTGTAAAATAGGGCGCGGTGCCTTACTACTTGCGCTTTCCGCAAGCCGGCAGTTGATTTTCCATTCTGAATGTGACAGCACGCCGCCATGCATTTCACTGCGAAAATACGCATGAAAATATCCATGAAAATACGCTGTAGTACTTTAAATTGAATGAGTGGTTTTTGAGGAAATGAAATGGCGCAGTAACTCGCGCCCTTCTAAGTTTAGACCTTAACCGCGTCATGAGGGAAAGAAGAAAGGTAGACAGATTCACAACAGCGCTACGGAACGAGGACAGAAGGAACACGAAAAACACAGGACGGTAGAAGAAAGGTAGAAGAGAAAGAAGAATGAAAGAAAGAGGTGCAGTAGTGGAGGGCTCCGGAACAATTTCGACCTCCTGGGATATTTAACGTGCACTGACATCGCGTGGCACACAGACGTCCGTTTCGTTTCGCCTCGAAGGCGCCCCTGTACGGTGGGATGTCAGTGGAAATACAAGAAGAGAGCATATGTCCTGATGATTTCCATATTCACAGGTGGGATGTCGTTCTGCTCTTCTGCCTCAGCTTTTGGATGACGTTCAGAAAGCGTTTATTCTCAGGTCGTCGAGGTGGTCGTATCGGGTGCGAACTAGGCTTTGACTGCTTTCACCTAGGCTATCCACACCCTCAGCCGACGTGCCACAAGCGCAGGAAGCACCTACTCTTTGCACGCTTAGTAAATAAGCTGGCCAGTTTCGGCATGCGCCTGCCTCCAAAAGATGCCAGCGACGCGTCCGAAGCCAACAATGGGACGCTCGCTTCACAACTACCGGGCAGTTAGCTTTCAGCCTCACCTGGTGGCTGCAGCCAGAAGCATTGCCGTTGTCGTCAGGGCGGAGAGTTGCAGCCCCGAGTGGCACGTAAGCGTCTCGTGACCGATAGTGGCGCGTGGATAGCTGCAGATCGCACGGCCACTCCCACACTTGGGTATGGAACCAATCCTGGAAGTGCACCCTGGGCGCTCCTTCAGTTTCATGCTCGAGATGCCATGACAGAAGCTCCATTCTCGCTCACCACTTAGGGAGCTGCACAACGAACAAAATGAATCTGTAATGGTGAACCAACTCGCAGCTGAGTGCATTGTGCATGTTGCGATCAGCTGCTGAAACTATCACATGGAGACGTTTTATTGCACATTTTAAAGAATCACGGAATGAAAATTGATCAGTAAGGATATATTGTCCCATGGTCGAAAGCTCGGCGAATTGTATTAAATTCTTCTTGGAAGAAGAGCGAGACACGAACACACAAGTGAAGGGGTGACATGCCATGCTGCTCACCCAGCTTTCCACCCTACAACAGTGCAATTATTTTACAATACGTTCAGTTGCATGTTTAAGCGCTCGTGCTCTCTCTTCCCTCTTCTTTTGTGCTAGTGTTCCAGGCTTCTTCGAAGACACAACGACATATTCGTGTTCTGACATCTAAGTTACATCCATTTCATTCAAACTGGAGCAATTCTTAAATGAGACGCGGGTGATTACACTATTAATCTTCTTTGTTGTTACACCAAAGTCGCGTTACTGAAAAATCAATGGAACAGTGCCACAGTATGTACTCTGACGTTTAAAATGTTGCACTTGTGTGCTGATGCAACGATGCGGGGCAAATATGCCAAATCAGCTAATATTTCGCCTGTTTTTACTTAGGTACGGTGAATTACTACTTGAATACCTCGTTCAGCCCACTGCCCTTTGGTCGCTCCTCTGTAATGGATGCTTCGTCGTTATTGGCCGCAGCAGTGCCTGCCAGCAGTGCTCCCCATGTGGTAGGTGAGCGCGCTGCTGCCGGCACCTGGCGCCATCTGGTGCCCACAAGGTTATCTGCGCATGCGCATTGATGGCGTGCGGAGTCCTGGTACTCCAGTAACGGTAACATGGTACCCGTTATGCTAAAGATGTCTATTAACTCGTCAGAAACATTAACGAAACAGGCGAAGGAACCGGGGTATTGTGAGGGCATGGTCGGGCGGAGGCCGTGGCGCGTCGCTTTGTTCTAGTCTCCCCTCAGTCCCCCCTCCACTGACGTGCCGTGGCGGGGCATCGATCGGGGAAGAAACAAAAAACCGAGCCGAGTCACGCAATCTTAGAAGAAGCACGAGCCCAGACTGTAACCTTTACGTTTTTCTGGCTCGCTCCAGTGTAAGATTTGAGAAGGGAAAAGTGGTGGCCGTTTTTAATCGCCGATTGTGTCTGTTGCTATTAAACAGGATCGAAAATTACTGCTGGAGGACGAGGAGTGATTCAATATTAGTCTTTTTTTTCTTTATCTAGATGCAAACCATCCCAGGGTTTCTTTAATGGCCGGAGGCAGGACCGGATTGCAATGAAGAGCTGCAGGAAGGCAGAGTGGTGGCGAACCTTTTCAGATGGAATTTTTGCCACTGCATCATTCTATCGGTTTTGCTCTCCTCCGTGATTATTCGCTTAGCAGTGACATTTTCGAACACATATAATCAGCAAGAAGGTCGGTGGAGGCTAGTTTGACACTATGTTAAGAAAATAACCTCCTCTTAGCAAGGCTGCTCAGTAGGAGAAGGGGTCGCGGACAGAACAATGGTAAAAGGGAAACATGCTTCAGGAAACAACCCACACCCCCTCCACAACTTGTCAACGCGTTAAACTGCTAAGATTTTGCACATGGGCAATCATCGAGTTTAGCTTGGATTAGTTAGTGAGCTTGTAATGCCCCTTTTGTTTCAGATATATCTCTACGTCGACTAAGCTCACACCATACGGCTCCGTGATGTCGCAAGTAGTTATGCAATTCACAGGCTGTCGCTGAGGAGTTTAGTGAAGGGTTCAGTAAGGCTCGACAAGCGCTTGACATGCTTTTAAGCGCCTGCGTTAAAGGGATGGCTGAACTAAAAGCGAATTCTAATCGGTGATAAGAAGATCATTTTGTCCATCCGCGAAATGAGAGCTATTTCAATGGCCGATTTGGATTCAGATCTTGAGTGTTGATTTGACTGCGATTGTATGGTCCCTAAGCTCCTTAGAGGTCCAGCCCATCGCCGATCGGCGACTGGAATTCGTCATAAAATTCATCGCGCGCCAGCTAGCTCGGCAAGCAGCAGTGATTTTGGAGCTCCAACTTGCAACACTAAAAAGCACCGCTAAAACATTACTCAATCCCTGGGCGGAGTTTTGGTTGGTGGCGAAAGAACTTCGGAGCGCCATTCTCCCCACTGCCTACCTTACTGGTTGGTTTCTAAGGTTTAACATCCCAATGTGATTCGGACAATGAGCGAGCTGTAGTAGAGGGATCCTGATAATATCGACCCCCTGGGGTTCTTGGCTTAGTGGTGCAACGTTCTCCTGATGGCATAAATGAAACCCAAGAGGCGCGCGTTTGCGATCTAAGGCCATTTCCTCAAGAGTAATATTTCAACATCTGTTCCTCCGGAATACCTGAAAATCCAAGAGGCTACTCTGCGCCCACTAATCGGCCAGTTAAATAGTTCTAGTGGACCCAACTCGTGAAAATAGACTTTTACACCTAATGAGTGAGTTTAGGCTGAAATCTAAGCGCGTCGAGAAACATTCTTTTTGGGGGGCATGATTGGAGGCGGATCATCGCGAGAAAGACCTCTAATGATACAACTTATCTGAAAAGCTTGATTTCGCAGCACATTTTTCGAAGAAAAAGAAAAAAATCCCATGAAATTTTGTAAATAAATTTTTCTGCAGTCGATTCTAGGTAACGAAAAAACAAAACAAAAATGATAGCTGTGTACGTTTCTGCAGCTCAAGTGAACTGCCTAATTGCTCGGTTCGCTGACGTTATTCTGGCTACTGTGTTGCTCATTGCTATGATGGTTAGCTGTCATCCGCACTCCTTTTCTACATGAAGACAGCTGACACAAATCTTATAAACATACTTTGATCTAATATTTCTATAGCACGTTTATTCACATGACCGAATTGCGCATCAAAAAAATGACATGGTATAAGTGATGGGCTGCACAGCCGGCTTCCGACCCTACCCCACAGAAGAGTACCACAAGTAGACAAACAATGCCGGTTGTGGGAATCCCGGCTTTCCGCCGTCGCCTTTGCGCGGCTGTGCCGGCCGCCCGCGTTGTTTCCCCTCTTTCCCTTGCTCCCGCCTCAGGCGGTGGAGAGGCGGCTGGTTGACTAATCACTGTCATTTAGCCACAGCTCCGCCCCGGCTCCCCAAGGGCCTTTGCCATTGGCGCCTTTTGGCGGGAATCCGGGACCCGTTTTGGCGGCCGCGGATCCCGCGACCGTCCGAGCGGGGCCCAGCGAGAGAGAGATCCCTCCGAGACAGCGTAAGGTGCGTACGTTACTGTTTGTCCGTGCCGGCTTTGCCGTTCGGACCAGTGCTTACTCGAGCTCGCCCGCACGTGTCCTCTGACCTGCAGCGGCTCGAGCCTGTCCAGCGGGGTCCAGCGACCTCTGACAGGCGTACCTTGCGTTGAATGCCCACTCTCTTTCGCAACCGGCCCAACGGTCGACACGAGAGAGAGATCACAGCACTGCCGCGGGGACATTCTCCTGCAGCGGCGTGCTAGCGGCGCACATTGCTCGAGTCGCTTCGTGCGCGCAGCGGAGCCTTGCTCCTCGCGCGCCCCCGGGACGGGGTGACGATTGAGTGCGTGTGTACTGCTGAAGGACGACGTGAATAAACGTCTCCTTTGTGAACTTGGAGGCCTATTTCTTTGCGGCGAATCGCTCTCCTCCCAGCGGAGATAGAGTGCACCGCATCGGTGTCCCAGTGTGTGTGTGGTGACGGCTGATCGGGGCCCTTGGCTCGCGCGAAGCTCGAACCCGCGGTGGGTGGTGGCCTGTGTCCACTTGGAAACCCACAACTGGCGCCCAACGTTGGGCGCCAGTTGTGGGTTTCCAAGTGGACACAGGCCACCACCCACCGCGGGTTCGAGCTTCGCGCGAGCCAAGGGCCCCGATCAGCCGTCACCACACACCACTGGGACACCGATGCGGTGCACTCAACCTCCGCTGGGAGGAGAGCGATTCGCCGCAAAGAAATAGGCCTCCAAGTTCACAAAGGAGACGTTTATTCACGTCGTCCTTCAGCAGTACACACACACTCAATCGTCACCCCGTCCCGGGGGCGCGCGAGGAGCAAGGCTCCGCTGCGCGCACGAAGCGACTCGAGCAATGCGCGACGCTAGCACGCCGCTGCAGGAGAATGTCCCCGCGGCAGTGCTGTGATCTCTCTCTCGTGTCGACCGTTGGGCCGGTTGCGAGAGAGAGTGGGCATTCAACGCAAGGTACGCCTGTCTGAGGTCGCTGGACCCCGCTGGACAGGCTCGAGCCGCTGCAGGTCAGAGGACACGTGCGGGCGAGCTCGAGTAAGCACTGGTCCGAGCGGCAAAGGCCGGCAGGGACAAAACAGTAACGTACGCACCTTACGCTGTCTCGGAGGGATCTCCCTCTCTCTGGGCCCCGCTCGGACGGTCGCGCGGCGCGCGGCCGCCCAAAGCGGGGTCCCGAATTCCCGCCAAAAGGCGCCAATGGCAAAGGCCCTTGGGGAGCCGGGGCGGAGCTGTGGCTAAATGACAGTGATTAGTCACCCAGCCGCCTCTCCACCACCTGAGGCGGGAGCAAGGGAAAGAGGAGAAACAACGCGGGCGGCCGGCACAGCCGCGCAAAGGCGACGGCGCAAAGCCAGGATTCCCACACGGTAATTCGTACTCCCCGCGTACCGCCTGTTACAAGGAACATATTGGCCGGAACAGGAAAGGCACACCACTTTCTCGTGGTGATTTTACTTAAAGCCAAAGCAAACATGAATATGAATAAAAGTCTGAAAGAACGTGAGCAACACCCTCCCATCTTTCGATCCCACCCGCCTCCACTAGCCAGCTTCATCCAGCGCACCGAAATAACAAGGAAGTGGCTACCCTGTCAGCAGCTGGCAGAATACCTGCAGGGTTAGATGCCGTCAGCGTTGGTAGAATGGAGAGGGGGCATAGCGTATACATTTTCTCTCCCGCGCAGTACCCATGACGCAGGAAGATTGACGAGCTCACTGAGCGGGTAAAGGCCAACCATAGCCCGTGGAAGATGTTGCGGATCTTGCGGCAACGCCGAAAAGAGCGCACGAAGAAAAACACGGCTCACCTGATTGCAAACTCGTCGCAGTTGCTGGAGATCGGAAAAGGGAAGGCCACAGCGCTCGAGTCGAAGGATTGGGTACATGCTGGTTGGTTGGTTGGTTGGCCTCAAGTAGAATGGCACATACCCACTACGGGGGAGTGGCCAAGACACAGGCGGTGAACTGTTTCTTGGCCACTCCCCCGTAGTGGGTATGTTGTCAGCTGAGGTGGTGCTCGCGCTGCGTCACAGCGCGCTACTGTTCCGCCTCTTCTTCTGATCATTCTCATTAGGCTCACAACATAACAGAGGCAAAGAAAAGGAGAAAGGTGGCGGTGGTGAATGCGCGTTTATTGAAGGAAAGAGAAAAAATTGAGAACCACAGGCCACAAATAATAGAAAATAAAAAGAAGGGACAAGGGGGTAAATGGCCCCAGAGCGGGCAGCTGGCTTGTCGGTGGTTATTGTTGTTGTCTTCGGCATTACAAAAGACGGCACATACCCGCACTGGGGGATCGGCCCAGAATCAGGAGTCATAGATTGGTATTTACCTGTACATTTACTTGGCCATAAAAAATATGAATAAATAAAGGCAGATACACACTCGGAAGTGCAACACCGCTGGAACCTAATTCAAAGAGGACATGGACTGAAAAAAGGAAAGACTAAGAATAATAATGATAAATCAAGGAATTCAAAATAAAATAATTAAGACAGAAAAGGTAACATGGTAAGATTAAGCAAGACTGTCGGTGAGATTCCAGCAAGTAATTTTGAACGGCGGACCAACCACATCTCCGCCTGAACCTGTGAATAGTGGCTCCAAATGCTAACAAGAGCGGACTGCTCAAACCTAAGGGGAAAATGTTGCAAGGGCTCCTCTAAGGAATTCCCCTTCAAAAAGGTGAAGCGGCGGCAATAGCGCCAAAAATTACCTATTGATTCGGGATCACGGCAAAATGCGCTGAGTGGAGAAAGCTCAAAAGAAGACCCGTGCAGACAGAAATTACAAGGAAGGACTAGGAGGGGCGACTAAAATATTCTTTCTAACATAAGGCATCCAAAACCAAGCCGCAAAATATATAGCCTTTTATTGAAAAACAACCGCTAATTGGACGTCCTGTAAAAATTACTTCAGATAGTGAGTGTCAGCCTGAGGTCTGTCTATATAAATTACTCCTTTGAAGCTCATATAGCCCTAGAAAGGATATTTCCAGCGCCACCTTAAACCTAATGGTGGAGAATACAAACAAAAAACTCGGCTCTATTAGCGAAACGCTGGGTGCGACTGCTGCAGAACTTCGTTCCCAGCGACTCCCCGCTGTTGTTGCATCAGTCACATGGCACATACCCCCGGTGGGGGATTGGCCCCGGTTCAGGGAGGTGGGCCAAGAGAAAAGCTGCAGGTTGGGCTGATGGTGATCAGTCAAATGTTAATTAACGAGGAAAAAAAGAAAAACGAGAGACAAAAAGAGAGAATTGAATACACCAAAATTACTGGTAACCCCGATGGTCCACCGAGGCTGTCTTCTTTTCTTCTTCTAATACTTTCGCTTTTTTTCCTCCGTTCTGTTCTTCCAAGCTGCTTAAGTTTTTCGAACTACGGGAAACGGTGAGTCCAAGTTCGACTGATGCAGCCGCGTACAGCCTTCCAATTATTTAATTGTACCAGGCGAGCGTCCACTGCACGGCGCTGCTGACATTACATTTCGCAGACATTAACTTCTGAATCTTTACTAACGCTGGAGGGTGTTCTTAATTCTATCATTTATGCGCCTTGTCGATGTGTTGTGGTTCAAACAGAAGCAGAAGAGGTTTTTACCATTTCGTATGCCTTTTTCGTTTTGTCTTCTTTTATACTGATTTATGTTCGCGTTGCAGCTGTGTCTATTAGAATAAAAAAAGGGTTGTCTTGCATGAACTGCACCCCACTATACGCCCTCCTTGCATCCAACAGAGCGAGTCTCCTGTTTCTTTAGGCAGCCATCTTGTGATAAGAACCACTGAATAGTTTACATAATCTAGAAAGCTTGTTATTAACGGTTTGGCTGCCACGTGGCTCGTAGCGAGACGACGAACTTAAAGGGGCAGCCATCCTTGTGTGTCTTCGCTTCAAAAAAAAGAAAAAAGACAGCGATAAGCACAAGAAATGGCTGAGGCCAATTTTTTAAAACCTTTATAATTGCACAACTAGGTAGCGTTCTTTTTTATGTTCGCTGGTCCTACACCCCTTATGAACCGAAAGTTGTAAATTCCTGGTTGCGACTTGACGTTGGTCTTCTGCAGAGATGACTGCAATCTAAAGTGAATCTGCGCTTGGTTCCGGTGTCTGATATTTTCACCTTTGCTTCTGTATTTGTTTTCAACAACAGGTGCCGCACATCACAAATGTCCGGTGCAGCGACGGCCCCTATTAGAAAACGGCTCCTCAGGGAGGTCGGCCTGTGGTGGAACCGCGACGGGGACTATGTGAAGTGGACTATGGACAATCACTTCACCAGCAGCCTATGCGAGTACCTCGCCGAAACTGGTCTACACTCCTTCTTTTAACTTTCTGTAACCTACATTCCACTCCCCCTTTTCTCAACTTATGCCTCAAGGCAGACTTCACGAACAAAAAAAAAAAATTTTGTTTTCAACGGTTCCTTTTTAATGCTGCGCTTGCAATAAGCCTCCAGTGTTTAGCAGAGCTGTTGTGTCTTCTCTCGTCCCGTTTCCTCCGCGAACTCCTCTAAGACATGCAGCCTGTGCGGCTACAAACGCCCACTACTTCTACTGCTCCGTAGCCGCACGAGGCTCCATGCCATTCAGAAGGGTTTCGTGAAGCTGATTCGTTGAATATAGCTTCAAGAGAAGCGTACAGGGGTATACAGCATGCCAGAAACCGCCCGGGAAATCGATTGCCGCGCTGGGCACTTTCGCCACCGTGACCGCTTGCAGGAATCCACTCTGTAAACTAAACTTGGAGTGAAGGTGTGGAATTTTTCACTTCTTTCCTGTGCTTAATTCACTTATATTAATTTTCACTGTCCGCGACGCCAAAAGCGTCCCTCTACAATTTCTTCCAGCGCACCGCTCGGATGCATGCAGCCGCATCGCCCGAGCGCGTTAGAAAGAACAGGGCGGACGACTCGAATTGGCAACAAATGAGGCTTGGTTACGAATAACTTGTCGCAAAGCTGATCCGGGGACTTCAAGTGCTACGCCTTGGTCTAAAACCGACACGACATAACGGCGAAGGTCTGAGCCAGATTTCGGATACGCTTGAACAGTCACGGTGGTCGAAGCAGAGGCAGGCAAAGTCTTCAGTTCTGCGGAGGCAGTCGACGTCGCATAACGAGCGCACCCAAACGGTCACTGTGTTGGTGGCGCGGTGAATTGCGAATCCTTGAAATCCATGTGTTCGAAGGCACTTGTCGAATGTCGGTTGAAGGAGAAGGTGTGACAAAGTTGACAGATCGAAGCATTCGCGCGGCGGCTTAACCACCACCTTGTACAGCGGCTTTACGCCCGGTTGAGACGAAAGGCGGCCTCTCTTCTGAGCAGTTCTTTGGAACGAAGTTTCAGACTCGCCTGTTATTTCGGCAGCGCATTTGCTACGGAACGCAGAGCATGGAGGATGAAAGCGTTCCATCGTATACACTTAGCTGGCTGCAGCTACAGAGCGGCGCAGCTCACCCTGACGTCTGCGAAGGCCGCCAACTACGGCCAAGCCGAATCCGTGATCAGATGGCGGCTAACCACCGCATGCAGCAAAGCTCCGGCGATGCCTTTGCAGACACTCGCTGGATAAGTGGTCCAAATTTACGGAGCGCAATGCAAACACGTCCGATCCAGGCTGCACGTAATCTTCCTTTTCACCCTGAGTTGCAATTAGAAATTTGTAGCCGGTCGTTATTATTAGTCATATCAGCCTTCCGAACATCGAAATCGCGATTACCCTCGCTGCTATTGTTCAGCTAATTTTGGCTACACCGTGCCAAAATACATGCGCTTTTGAAAAGCATGCACTGAAATGAACGCATCGACTACACGTAACTACTCGAAATAGCTAAACTTTGTCCACAAACAGCGCCGCATGCAATCACGTTTTCGAAATTCTAAGACCTGATATAGCTATCACTAACAACGAGCTGAAGATCTTTGATTGCAGCCAGGTGTGTAACTGCAATAGTTAGGGAGTTAATTATCACAAAATAGTTAGCCGCCTAGCTTTCTAAAATTTATTAACCTCTTTTTTTATCTCTGCCGGCTCTGGTTTATTCTGCCACTGAAATCGCCTGCTTAACTCAGAGAGGCCATTCTTAAAATTAGTGATCTGCTTCCATGAAACACACAGTAGACGCTCACACTTCACGTGCAGGGTAGAAAATTCATGTTATCTAATTTTCGCTCGTACGCTTCGGAATAGTTGGTGAAATTCTGTGCTCTGTGCCTCGACACCCCATCTGCCCACATCAAGCCAGCTGTTATATCGAGGTGTCGGCAGAAGGTAGAAAGCAGCGAGCAACACACGTCCTAAGGCAAGATGAAAAAAACGCTATCTGAAGACAGGCGGCGAATTTTATGTCCAGCTGCATTCCTCCACACGTGCGCCCTTGTGTACTTTGCTTTTGCGTCTGCCTTTTCTTCCTCGCAAATTTCGCTCTCGCAGTTAATATCAGTGGTTTTGTAGTATGGCAGCAATTAGGAAGAATCCGAGAATTCTTCGCTAACCATAGAATGTTTGTAATTCTAATCAGTGATTCATATCATTAAATGATGTAAGGAGAGATTTTTCATCGAGCGAATGTTAGAGCTTACTGTTGCGCAGCAGCGAGACAGCTTAATAGAAACTAGTTTTCCAGACGATCAATTGTTAGCAGCGCTCGAAATTATTTAAATTTAGTGTAAAAAAATTGCTAAGGGAACTCATAAATTAAAATGCACGAAAAATTTGAGTTCCACAGCAGTTCCTTCATTTTCGGAACAACATGCCGGCAAGGCGTTGTATGGGACTCGCAAAAAACCCAGTAGCTTTCGAATGCAAATTTAATTGATTTGGTAAATGTTTGAAACACGCATTTGTTCACTGCTAATAAAAAGTTCTCGAAAAAATCCTCAAAGTACCACCTTCACCCAAACCGCTCATCCGGGTGCCGCAGTGAAGGTCCACAGCTGCTAGGAGGTTGGCCTCGCTAGGCTGCGTAGAAGGAAGAAGAGCATATATGAAGGAAGCAGAAAAAAAAACGGTTTGTCTGAAAGGATATTTCTTTATTCCAGACTTGATTACCGATCCCATAATTATGAATAGCGCTGATATCCGCTTATGAATCTCAGAACCAACAACATTCGAGTCTAAACTAAGCACACCGGCAGTGACCAAACGGAGTAACTACTGGCAGAACAAGCACATCTGAGGGGAATTCTGGTACTCATCAAAGATATAAACAAGATGGCGGCAAGCAAAGCACTCTCGAAAGGAACTCAAAAATTAAAAAAAAAACAACTTTTCTTGCCATGGCGTAATTCGAAAACAAGGAATATCTAAAAACCCATCTCGCTTTCAATTACACTGCACTAAAACATAAATTAAATTATAAGTAAATACTCCGTTACGTGTTTGCCGAATCGTCAGCTCGGTTCTAAGCGTATGGAGTAAATCTAGAGTATCCTGGCAAAAGATCTTGGTATATTTGTCGTCCCATAGTCTGTGGAAATAAATACGAAATGGAATCTAGACATGGCATAGCAGACGTGCTGTGGACGTCCAAACAAATACTCGGTCTAACAAATACGAAATGCGATCTACAAATTTCATTGGAATCCTTGCCTGCGGCGCAGCCTGGTGATCCCTGTGGGCCCAGTATAGCAAACGGGCTGTGGGCGTATTTTGTTTTACCGCATTACGAGCGAGCCCCGTCATACCGCTACGCCTCCGGCGCACAAAGCGCCGCCTTGCCTTCACAACCCTGCGCGTTCTTCAAGAAGTTTGCTACAGTGTTTCCTTCCTTAATTGCTACCACTGTAAGATCAAGGTCGCGCTCATGAGCGATGTGAAGGCGCCTGTGAAATGACACTCACGCAGGCCGACGGGGAAAAGCAGCCGAGATCCCCGTCCGACGATAAGCCTGCTGAGTCCAACCCGTCCACATTGCCGGTGCGCAGCCGGCGCCTTGGATGTGGTGGTTGTTACGGGGCTTGCGATCCTTCCGGCAGGTGGTGTATTCCGAGCGGTCACCTCGGCGCAGATGTGCATACGTGGAACTGAAGAACGACGTTTCGCACCAAGCACGCGAGTTCGCAGAGACTTTGATGTTGGCTGCACAAGACACGTACGGAGATGACCTGTACTGCAAGCGCTTGAAAAAAAAAATAAAAATATCTGCACAGCAAAAAAACTAGCGTGACAAAGAAGGAACATCAGTTACATGTAGAGTAAACAAAATTACGGGGAAGCATGATTATGATCATGCGAATAGAATGCGTCAGAATTAGGACTTCTCCTTTGCTTCAGCAGCCAGTTGCGGCTTAGCGCATTAATCAGCGAAAGATGATTGACATGTGCTTAGTGGCAGTCCATCTTCCACAGTAACCACCCGCCTGGTTTTTACCGCGATACCGTCGTCAGGCTCCGCTCTTCCTCCGCTCGTGTAAAGTCTCCTCCGTACCCTGTAGCTACCCTCTGGGTCTTCCCGTCGCAGCCACCTTCCGGCCTCTCCTCCTCTCCACTGAAGAAGACAAGCGCAGCAGAGTTTTCAACAAAAGCATTTCCTATTCCTCATCGTCCTCTCCTCAAGAAAAGAGGTGTGCAACCTGCCAGCCCTGGTAGGTGGTTGGCGGGAGGCAGATGGTGCAAGAAAACTACCTCACCGGACGCCGGACAGTTTTTCTTCACGGTGGGGCTTTTAATGCTAACGAATTTTCGAGAACTGAAATCGCCATTGAGTTTTCTCTCTAAAGAATATTTAGTAGAGGGCGATCTATGTTAGAACAATAAAACGACTCGGATAAAAATCCCCAGAGAATTTCACAATGTGTCCAAGGGAGTGCTTGAGGGTCGAAGCTCAAATGCGATGAAATCTTTCGGAGGAAGATAAAATAAATGCGTGTGCGTTGTCGCACATAACATGTAAAAACAAATGCCGTCCCGTGTTGGACACCAAGCAGAATGGATTAGGATTCTTGAATCGATCATGCTCATAAACGATAATCATCGTCATAAGAATAACTACCTCATCTTGAGGAAAAAGGCCAGTCCTGAATGTCTCCAATTATTACTGCCCTGTTACATCCGCCCACCTGTTTCATTGACGCAGCCTGTGTCCCATAGGTAAGCACCGATAGAATGGAGCTCTTATAAAGTTCTTTCCTCTTGAGGGGCATTACTTTGCTCCTATTCATCACCTGAGAGTGCGTAGTAAATGCACTGCACCCCACATTTATTATTCTAGTTATTTCACTGCCATGGTCCTGATCAGCGTTCACTATTTACCATAAGTAGATGTATTATTATTGCGAAAGCAATACTACGCTAGGTTTTGAGCCGTCAGCCCGGCGGTAACCACGTTTGACCTTTAGACGACCCCTGTAGTGACGTCACACCGAGCGGAGGAAAAACTGGAGACCAGCTCGGCTCGTCGGCGCGGTCCGAGGGTAACCACTGCGCACCGCGCATCTGCTGCGCGCCGCAGCCGCGAGAAGCAGCTCGCTGTGGTGACGTCACACCAAGCGGAGAGAAAACTAGAGACGAGCTCGGCGCGTCGCCGCAGTCCCAGGGTAACCACGCCGCTGCTGCTCTCTCTATCTTTTCATCCCTTCCTCTACCTGAGATAAGATTACGTGTGGATGTGTATATATAAGGTGTTTAGACCAAGGCCTTGTTTGCTTTCGCAACCTACCGGGCTTAACCAAGCTAAGCCTCTGTCAATTTTTTTCAATACATCCAAGACTTTGGCGCCTATCGTAAACTACCGGTCCTTCGCAGAACTTCTGAATAGTTTACTTTATATTTCGTTACATTAATGTTTGCAACCACCTTTCTGCTATGCCCGTTCAGGTCCCTTACCATTGCTTGAAATTCAGCCTCTGAGTTACTTATCAAGGCAACGTCACCAGCTAGTCGGAGGCTGCTGAGGTATTCTTCTATAGCTTTCATCCGTAACTCCTTCCACTCAAGTTCTCTGAATACCTGCTGCAAACTCGTGCTGAACAGTACAGGAGAAATCGCGTCTGCTTATCTGACACCCTTGTTTATCGGTATTTTATCACTTTCCCTGTGAACGACTATGGTAGCTCAGCAGTCGCAATAGATATTTTTCAGCCCCTATACACATTTCCTTCATTTTGTCTACATCAATGTTATGCGATGCCATAATGACTGGTGCAGCTTTGCCTGATTAAACAATACTATGCGAAAATAAGCATTGCAGCGCAGGGTCAGATGGAATTAAGAAATAACGCAATACTCCCGATTATTGCCCAGAGGTCATCTTTTTAAGTTAAATAATTAATAAATGATTCGCAGAACCTTCATCAGTTCTTCCCTGCTCGGTAATAAATGTCCGCATGTTATTTCACAGTCGACATCATCTTTTTCACCGGCTCATAATCTACTCGGGAACCCGTCGGCTCCCGATCTGAAGTTTGCCTGCTAATCCTAAGAAGCGCTGCAGTCATCTCAGCGATTCCGTCTTCCTGATTTTGAGTCTCACCAAAACTGTTTGCTCTGCACCTCTGATTGCTGCTCCTAGGTGTCTTCTGGCCCGCTTCGTCGTTCCGTTCATCAATGAAACGCACAGGCTCTGGCTATTCTTCCTGTCTCTTTACACGCTAATCACACTTGGCAGGGTATTTCTCAATTCTGCGCGACGTGGGCCACCAGTGGCACGTCTCCCGTAGTGTAGAAGATCTTCGATAACCTGTGCCACATTAGGCTGCGAGCTGATAGGTTTGCCTTTAAAAATTCCCGGCACATGCACTCCGGTTTATCCACAGCAAGATGAACGAGCAGAGTTCTCCTTCAGCCAGCCTGAGAACATCACATGACCTGTCTCGCGCCGACTAAAGTGACGTGATTTGCAGAGCGTACTCCGAAAAAATGCACTATTAAATAGATTTCTCTGCACACTGTTGCGCACGTTAGAGTTCACTAAGGTCACCTTACGATCGTCTCCCTGCCATTTAAAGCTGAAAATACTAATGAATCATGCACACTGGTGCCTTTACATGCCCCGCGAGCCTCAGCGGTTTTGTTTGGATTTGGCACGGTTTTATGGGGTTTAACGTCCCAAAGATAATAAGGATATGAGAGGCGCCCTAGTGGAGGGCTCTGATTAATTTTGATCCCCTGGCGTTCTTTAACGTCCACTGACATAGCGCAGTAGACGAGTATCTAGAATTTCGCCTCCGGCGATTTTGTTTTGTGATATCATGGTGTTTGCTGCTACCCCTTAGCAGTGAGCTTGCATGGGATCAGCGATGGATTGACAGTCAGAGGTCCTTGTCATCACCGCTTGCGAGGAACAGCGAAGCGGCAGCTCGACATTGAAACGTCGCCAGTCAGCCTTCTTTACAAAAGGCTGTAGTCATTATCGTGCTGGAAAAATAAATTACGAATTTTATTACGACGCTTTTATTGCATCCCCGTTTCGTTCGGTTATGTCTAAAGTTCAACGTATAAGCAGTAGTAATGGCTATTTAAGGCTGCTCTGCTTTTTTCTGCATTGCGGAGGTCCCCGCGATAAAAACCCACCAAACACTGCGGCTGGGGCTAACGTTAGTGAATGAAGAATGCGTTCTGTCGGGGATTGTGCCATGAACTCACACTATCATCAGAAGAAATGGGAACGGGGGCAGAAGCGAAGTCCGCAGCCACACATCACAAAGAATAGTTAAAAGGAAAGGTAATTGTTTTTCTTTTACTCTCGGTAAAACACCAGAAATTCTGAAACCTGAAATTCTTAAATGGGACCAGATTTCGTTTGCATTTGAAGTGCGGACACTGGATCTCATAATGTGGCTGTACTACCAATTTATGCCAATGTGGAGTCGTAAACTAATTCTCCTCAAAGTTACAAAAATTGCGAATGATTACGTTACTTCTTAAAGGGAAATAAGAGCGCAGCTCATCAGCTGTTTGGCGGTTCACAATGGCGAACGGCGGCGGCTATGCGTTTTGGCTCGGGCAGTGCATATATCCAGATCCGCCGCCACCGTTCCGAGTACCCCGGTTCGAACTACACCGCGGTGGCAGCGTTTCGATGGAGGCGAAACGCAAAATTAGGTGCGGTTCAAATACTGCTGAAGCTGGTTAGAGAGTGGAAGCTATGGCGTATCGGGCAACTATAAGCGGCTTAGCGTCTCTAAAGTTGAATGCGTTCTAGACGCTGGATAGGCAGCGCACCCACCCTGCCACCCTGGCATGTGGGAGTTAATAGTTGATTGCGAGAGTTCGCTCACCGTTGTCAACGCTGACGTATGCAACCCATATCTCTCTCTCAACACCCCACGTACCTATAAGCGCGATTCAGGCGTCCACTGACTCAGGGAGCTAGTTGTGCGCACTTCTTTTCCTTAAAATGATCGGAGTGTAAAACAATCAACGCCAAAGGCCTAAGGATTCAGCGCCGCGTTTCAGGCACAACGTTCTCAATGCCAACGCATGCAGCGCACATCTCCCACTACCGCCACGTAGCTTAAAGCACGACTGACGTGTCCACTGTTCCAAGAGGGCAGTTATGCGCCTTCCCTCAGCATTCCAAGCTCGCGCTCCATTTCTTTCTCAGCTTAAAGCGCGACTAAGACGTCCACTGCTGGTTACGAGGGACAACGGCGACGCCGCGAAACGCAGGAAGGGGCTCTAAAAGAGCGCGCTGCCCCGGCTGCGGAGCTGGTTACGTGGGAAAACGGCGAAGGCGGCGCCGCGGACAGCAGAAACGGGCGCCAAAGAGCTGCGCTCTAAAAATTAAAGATTTCTTGATGCCGGTGTCTTCAAGAAGCTCACCTGAGAAGGCGTCGATATCAAAGGACATGGTTGCTCGCTGGGTGGACGGCTGACGGCTCTGCAAGGCGAGGCAGTCTTTGGTGCATGCAGCCTCGGTGGCCACTGACGTCGAGCGAGGTGGCAGCGGCCGTCACCCAGTCCTCGTTCTCAGTGCGCGCTGTCGCCCCGTCGAAGCGAGGCGATCGGGCGATGGCGAAGCTCAGAGGCCGGTGGCTGCCCAGATGACCACATTGTAGAGTCCGCGTGTTTCATCTGCAGCAGGCAAATCTCTTCTCGACGCCACCGCGCCAACACCATGTAATAAGGAGCACCGGCGGTGGGTGCCTATGGCTCACATAAGAAGCAACGCTTAGTGTTTCATCTGCCTTCGGATCATCGAATGTTAGAGGATAGAGGCAGAGCGGATGCTGTTGTTGTTGTTGTTGCCTTGGTGGCATGGCACATACCCACGACGGGGGATTGGCCAGGGTTCAAGAGAGATTCTTCTTCTTTTTCTCCGCAGTAACCATGGCAGTCTTCTTCATCCTCTTAAGACCTGGCACATACCCTTATTACTAGTCCCTTTCCTCTATAAATGCTGCTCTTTCTAGCAGTTCACCGCCTGTGTCTTGGCCACGCCCCCGTAGTGGGTATGTGCCAATTTATTTGATGCCAACCAACCAACCACATACCCACATGGGGGGATTGGTCAAGGTATAGTGGCATAAACAAAGAAATTTCCAAAGGCGATTACGACAAAATATGAGAGACAAACGTGAATTTTGAAAATTTATCGGTGAAAAATGAGAGAAGAATATTTAAAGTTAAATAACAAAGAACAATTCGGTGAACAAAAAGCTCCAAGAATTTTAAGAGTTAGCAAATTAGCCTACTAGTTGCTGTTATGTAATTATGCAGAATCCCACAAACGGAACCCAATGCAAATCCTTTACCGCACCGAACGATAATAACACTGGCAGAGATAAAGAGATCCCTAACCTCGACAGAGGGACCTACACATAAATGTTTCCCTGAAGGGCGAACTTTGGACAGCCGACGAGGAAACAGTCTACAGATTCAACATCCCAGCATGAGTCACAAAGGTTTGTCGATGACCACCCACATCTGCACAGATATAAATTTAAACTGGTAATCCTACAGAGCAACCGGATCATTGATACCTCAACAGCCTGGTTTTACACGAACGGACATTCCAATTAGATGCTAAGTGCTGATAAGCAGTGATATTTAGTAAGGTATCACGTAACCTGGCTGATATGTATTGGAACCGCTGAAACATGGCTAGCCTGCTGACCCGAGAGACGCGGGTTGGATCCAGGCCGATACGGCTGAATTTCGATGGAGGCGAAATCCTAGAGGCCCGTGTACAGTACAACGTAAGGGCACGTTACAGAACCCCGGGTGGTCGAAATTTCCGGAGTCCTTCACAACGGCGTCCCTCATAGCCTGAGTCGCTTTGGAACGTTAAATACTAATGAATCAAATAGATCAAATGAAACATGGAAATCGCCAGCAGATCGAAATTCGGGACTGTATGTGTCACTGACCCGTCAACAGCTGACCTCGATAAGTAATCAGCCACCTCGCTTGAATGAATACCTGCATGGCCAGAAGCCCAGACAACACGGACCCCCTTTAAAGTGGATGGGGCAAAAAATCGCAGGAAACGGCTCAAAAAATATTTTTCTCAAGTTTCAAGGGAGACTAAAACTGACAAACAATCAGTCAGGATGATGACATGTGATACATGACATGGAATTTTGTGCCGGGCCATTCCAAGAACTAAAATTCGGCAAAGAATATACAGGAATATCATCTGGGATGCCGACAGAATAGCTCCACGCCAAATCTTGCGCAAAGATGCCAACTGCAGCTTTTCGGCAGCTGACGAAGGAATCGGTAGAAAGCACCATATGATGAGTTCATTCCGCTATGTATCAGAAAGACTGCCGTTTAAAATGTTTGTGGGCACATGTTTCGCACGAGATGGGAAAATGTGGCGGAAATAGATTTCCACTGCTGCCGGCGTGTCGTAAAACCACTGCAAGGAAGTGATATCAACACCAAACGGTGATAAACGTTTCTGCGTTAACGTAATTTCAGGCATTTGATACCGTGGCCAATTATGAGAAAAGAATGAAGCCGGCTGAGAAACAAAAATAGCAGTACTGACATCAGTCATCGGGTCCAACGACCTGAGTAAAAGTTCGCACCGCAAGTATTTCAAAGCGGGAAATTAGATTACGGATACTGGCTTCCAGATAATGCAGGGCATTTAAAACTGGTTTTGGTAGACTAAGGCAGAGTCGCAGAGCGCGCCATTCCAATGAGATTATGGGTTGTATCCTGTACTTCGCGCTACCAGAAAAACAGAATGCAACCAAATTCAAGTATAGTTCTTACATAGGATTTGTATAGTAACAATAACGTGTCGCGGTGCATGCAAACTTCTTATTGGCAATTCGTGTCAGCCGGCCTAGAGCGCGTTCTCCTTTAAACACATTGTTTTTTATATGAAGGCTCCAATCTTATGCTGGGTGAAAAGTAACACCTAGATATTTAACGGATTCCACTTACGGAATCTGGCTAGAGCGATGGACTAATCAAATGTGCAAAGGCGTGTCTGAGGGAAATACCAGTATGCTGCATTTGTTAACATTCTGGGATAAATTAATACGGTGCAACCAAACTCCAAGAGCATTCAAATATCCCTGCAGCATCTGGTAAAGGGAAGGGATGTCTCTTGCCGAGGCGAAATAAGCTATGTCATCAGAATACACAAAAACTGTTATATCAGGACGAATGGGGCTGCCACTGACCAAAATATTAAAAAGCAGCGGTGATAGCACCGATCCTTGCGGCACACCTCTTGATTGATAATAAGCATTAGAACATAGGGTTCCCTCTGTGCAGTAAAATATCTCGCGTAAAGATCATTTCGTTCCGGCTGCATTTATAGGTGAGTCTCGCCTCGAGCATATAATTTACAGTTAACGCCGGAGCAGGCAGAAAACGCTCTGGCATGGAACGCTGCGAAAAAGCCATTCTACCTCCCAACTGTTTTCGAGAACCGCACTTCAGAACAAAAATGTTCTCAACGTAAATGTCGGCTTCCTCACTTGTGCCGCCGTGCAGTCACATCGGGCACACCGGTCATAGTTTCCAGCTTGAGGATGCATAAAAACGTGTGTATCCACTGAACGCAAAATTGCGCTCATGAAAATTTTTTTGTGAAGCGTCTCATGAACTCGCTGCGGAATCGTGCGCATGTTCACTGAGGATTTCGTTCCGAAAAAAATAACTTAGGTCTTTAAAATTCAGTTCTCAATTCATTGAGTAATCGAAATGAAGCAAACCTATGGCCAGTGCCACATTTCGACTCTAGAAAGGGGAATAAAGAGTGTAAAAAGAAGGGCGAATGTTGATGTGCGGCCACACCTTTCTGGTCCGATCCAGGGAGGGCATTCTTCACGGTTTGAGTACCAAGGTTGGTACAACATTGAAATGCGGGGTGTTCCGCTGACCCAGCTGAAGGCTTTTGTTGTTGTTGTTGTTGTTGTTGTAGCCTACGACAGAATGGCACAGACCCACTCTGGGGGATCGGCCAAGAATCGGGTGGTAAAGGTTGGTATTCACCTGTACGTAGTAAAGGCAAAAGGAAAGCACACGGGAGAGGAACACCGGGGGAGTCTACCACAAGAAGGGCACGGAGAGGATGAAAAAAAAGAAACAAAACAAAAACAAATAATAATAATAATAATAATAATAAAAAATAATAATTATAATAATCATAAATATATATATATATATATAAAGGAGTTTGGATTGGAGAGAAAGTGAAAGAGAGAAAAGAGAGAATAATTCGAGAAATAATGAAGCATAAAAAGAAAATACTGAAAGCTTTAGCAAGGTCATCGATGAGATTCCAGCAAGAAATTTTGAACAGCGTCACAAACAGACCTGTGGCTGAACCCAAGTGTGGTGGCACCAAATGATAGCAAGTGTGGGCTGCTCAAACTAGCTCAAACTAAGGCCAAGTTGCTGTAAGGGCAACTCCAGCCGTCTTCATCTCAAAGAGGTGAAACGACGACAATGGAGCCAAAAATGATCGATAGATTCAGGCTCACGGCAAAATGCACAGAGGGGAGATAACGACAAACCAGATCTGTGCAGATAGAAATTTAGAGGGGGGATGCGGCAGCGCAACCTCGTCAGAGATACTTCTTGCTGCCGAGACGGACAAATTTTCCTGCTCCAGGAATATTTCAAATGCTGATGTTCCACCGATGTTAAAAGTGTTGTGTCTTGCACGCTTAATAACGCTCGTCGCCGGAACCTAGATGCTGTGATATACGCTGCAGCCGGGATGATGGGCAACACAGGGCCGCCTAGGGAAGCCTTTGCAAGGTTATCCGCGATCTCATTGACAGTCACGCTGCTGTGGCCGGGTGCCCATACCAAGTGAACAAGGCTAAAATGCGAAGGAAGAAGCCATAAAAAAGTGCTTAGAGTGGGACAGTCAACATGCGATGCGAGGGACGAACACAAAGATAAAGAATCGGTAATGACTGCCACTGCAGAAATAGAAGGATCAAGCTTGCGCAGAGCAAGAACTACTGCCAGAAACAGCTTGAAAAATAGGGGTGAAATCCGGAAGGCGCAGCGAAAAGGACCAGTCTAAACTCGGACAGTAAATTTCCACCCCTGCCTTTTCGTTGCACTGAGAGGCATCGGTTGCTATTGCAATTTTTGTAGGTAGGGACCTTAAATGATCCTCTAATAGGCGATTTAAAATACGGGGTGGTAAAAGTTTCGCGTTTTGAAGAAAAATGTTGTCGAAAACAATGTGGACAGAGGACCCACTGCTTAATGCTGGAAGGATGTTGTAAATCTGCACGTTTAATTGCACGAACACAACCTGTGGGGTATGAAAACGAGGCCAGTGGACACCAAAAAAGGAGGTCGGCTGGCAACAGAAAATGCTTTGCGAACGGTGGAAATGGGATTCAAAGATTTTGAGGAAAGTCTGCACAGTTAGAAAGTGAAATCGGGATAACAGAGGAGGAATGCGGGCCTCAAGATACAGCACATTGGTAGCCACGAATTTGGGGACACCAAGGCACATCCGAAGCACCTCCCTCTCCAAAAGGATGAGAGGACGAAGTTTGTATGAAGCCGAGCCTGAAAACAACACAGAGCCAAATTCTAAAATTGGCCTAACATACAATACGTAAATCCTTAGGAGCGTATCCCTGCGCATGCCGTACCTGTGACTGCATAACCTCCGTAACATGCCTGCGGCACGAGTCCCTTTTACAGCAACATGGTCAATGTGAGGCCGCCAGGTGAGTTTGTCGTCATAAATGACGCCCAGGTATTTTAGGGATTGAACTTGAGGTATTGGTTGAAATTTGCATGAAAGAGAGAGCACGACAGGATCCTGTAGAGGAAAAACAAGGACGACACACTTGTTAACATTTAATGTGAGGTGTAAACTGCTCAACCAGAGCTCAAGAGAACTCAGATATGATTGCAACTGATCACAGAGGGAATGTATATCAGGCGCAGCCGCAAAAAATGCTATGTCGTCCGCATAGACGTAAGTGCGAACATGGTGGTGGAGAGGAATGGAGCTGAGAAGAATATTGAACAGCACAGGCGAAAGGACAGCTCCTTGCGGAACACCTCTCGTCTGTTTGTACCTCTCGGACTTTACCCCATTATGGACGCAGAAGAATTCCCTGTTATAGAGAAACGCAGATATCCAAGCAACTAAATATTCTGGAAACTGGAGGGACTGTAACCTGTGTATTAGGATGGAATGCTCTACACTGTCATAAGCTTTAGAGACGTCGAGCGTAACCAAAGCAGCATACAGACGTTGACGACGAGCTAAAAGAATACGACTCTCAAGATCTACATGTGCATTCCATATCGAACATCGCGGCCGGAAGCCGAGTTGACACGGGCTGAGAATAGTTCTGCGGTCCACAAAGGCAGAAACCCGCATAAGTAACACCCTTTCTATTAATTTTACCACGTTTTATGTTAGAGAAATAGGCCTAATATTTTCCAATTCATAGCCTCCACCCTGGTTTTTAAGTAAAGGGATCACCTTGGCCAGCTTCCACTCGGAAGGGATCCAAGCGTGTTTGATAGAATACTTGACCAGGTGTAACAAAGAGTCCGGAGGCGCCTCAAATAGAATCTTGAGCATCTTTGAAGTAACACCATCAGGACCGGGAGCAGAAGCTGGTAATCTTTGAACAACTTGAGAAAGCTCCGAAAGAGTGACTTTAGTGAAATAATTATCTGGCGTCCTTTGCGCAAACAACATGGGACGTAAAGGAAATAGAGACGAGAACCGCTTATGCAAGCCCGCGGCAATTGATTCAACCACCTCGATAGCTTCCTTTGGAGACATAACTAATGACTGTAAATCACGAGAAGGCAGGACCTGTTTCCTGGACCGTAAAAAGCCAAATAATGCCCGTCGGTTGCCTGACTTTGAAAGAAAATCAAAATGATCAGAGTCATATTTCTCTTTCGCACGAGAAACTGTGCGTTTAAAGGTGGCTGCTATGAATTTACAATCTTTCCAGTTATTTGAGCATTGGTTATAAAGAAGCTTTTTCCATGCTGCCTTCCTCCGCCTGTAATCCCTCGTACAGTCCGCGTTCCACCAATGATTAGAGGAATTCCCATTTGAGGGCCGCAGCAGGAACTCCGACTTTTTCCGGCAATCCTCTAAAGCCAGGCATATGCTTGTTGACTGGTGATCTTCGGCGATGTTAGAAACTGACGCGAGGGCAGAGCGCAACATCGTCTCAAATTTGTCATAATTTACATGCGTCCGCAACGGACGAGCCGCAGGTGTTACACGACATAAGATATCAAAACGAACAGGTATATGTTCACTTGAGGAGCCGCAATCAACAGTCGACCAATTCATTGTGCCAATTCCGGGACTGGTGAATGTAAGATCTAAAACAGATTTAGACTGAGCGCAAAGGTAAGTGGCTGATCCAGAATTTGAACACGTAAGGCTGTTATCAGAAACCCAGTCCCAAAGGCGCTTCCCACATAGATTTGTGCGGTAGCCCCAAGACACATTGTGTGAATTGAAATCGCCAGCCATGAGAAGTGAGTTTCCACAGCTAGCGAGAAGCGAATCTAGCGGTCTAGTATCCTGGACACCATAGGGGAAATAAACATTTACTAAGGAAAATGGGGAGCACCCAGGAAGAAGAAAGTCTAATGCCAAAATCTCAGTCAGGGGACATTAGCTGAAAAGATACCTTAGCCTTGTGGCAAAGTTTTGAAGAAACTAACGTTAGCAAACCCCCTCCTCGTGACTGGCGATCTAGACGAAATGAACGATAATTTTTAAAGTGAAAATGTTTGTCGGCTGAAAGCCACGTTTTTGACGCTGGAAACGACTTGCACGCGGTCGTCATCGTTGTCGATTATGTTAGACAAAAACGGGCTGAGAAAATATCCGTTGCATTTTCATTGAATTGCAGTCTGTTGACAGGAATGTCTTCTTTCGAATTATATCCTGGATGACAGTGAGCAAACGCCTCGGATTTGTAAACACGGAGCAGGTACCTAGCGCGTGCATTGTGTCGTCCGGTACAAGTGGGTGGCCCCAATAACTGCCTATAATACTTGTTGGAAGATGTGTGACCGCCATAGGCACGCCGTAGGTTCTCTTTCATTGCAAAGACGCACTGCAGGAATATGAAAGCAGCGCAGGAGACGCATAGAGCAACGCGATGAATTTGCGAAAGTTAGGCATTAGAAGCGACAACGTCAAGTCGCATTCTCCAAGTGGCATGGCAGCCCTTGCGGTGGACGACGCCGACAGGAAGTCAGGACCAGACAGGTCCACACGCCTTTATTTCCAAGGTACGTGACGGAGAGAGGCGTGTGAATCGAGGCAGCACGTATTAAGTGGCGCCACCTTCCTTCACTGCACGCTTCAAACAAGGGTCTTCCCAGACGCACATTTTCCTTCGGCGCCCGTCTTTTCTTACTTTGTTTCAAACGTCCCTCTAAGAATTGATTTTAAAGTCTGTGTAAATAGTTACACTGTAATGACAAATTTAATAAAGTACCGACAGAACCTGTTCATTGGAGTGAGTGCTGATCTTGCTGAAGCGCATACTACACCTTTCCTCCTCCATAGCACCAGCACAATATCTTACCTGATTTAGCTTAGGGAACTACGCTCCCTTTACTCAGCTAGCACCGCTCGAAACTATTTTTTTTCCTCTTAATGCAGAAACTGCTGAAAGAAATAGAAATCAAACCTATCGGGGCATTGTAAATCGAACATCCTTGCTGTTCTTCAAGAGATGCCGCTGACGCGCTGTTTAAATTTTACAACGCAACTAATAACATCATGAATCCCCTTTAATTACATGCACCTTCATTTGAAACACGCAATTATTGACTAGTAATAAAAAATCCTGGCACAGAAGCCCCAAAGTGCCGCCTTCAATCACAAGGCCGGTACAAGCACAGTCGGAAGCGGATGAAGGGCGTCCTGCTGCGACCTGCGTAGAAGAGAGGAGTGCACGAGGCTAAATACATGAAATAGTTTCCATGGGTAACAACAGCTACTCTAAGGCCGCAATTCGTAATTGTGGGCACCTGGCGGCCGTACATTCTTCCTAAATACGACTATGGCTGAAAGAACAAAGGTGATGACTGGTAGCTGCGCAGTGGCATCAACACTCAACCGCACTGCCGGTACTCGAGCAACTTTCGCTAACCTCGTACCGAGACAGCTACCCGGATGTGTCGTAAGTGGGCAGGTGATACCAGGTTAACATAACTTCACCGCGGCGGCCGCTGTGCTTCTGGTTTGGTGACGCCGAAATGAAAACCTGCTTAGATTCCGGTTGAAACAAAAAAGAATAGAATCAATATATTATAAAACCATCTTGTGAGCACCCCTGCGAGTTCAGGAACAGCCTTGAGGAGAAAAGTTGCGCCCCGTTAACATGCACTACGTTAGCATGAAACGCAACTGGTAAACAAAATTTTTTATTAAAACACACCTTGTCTACCTTAATTAGAATATTATCGTCATATCCATCAAACACCTTTGCTTTCTAGGCAGATCATTTTTTGCAAATGCGAATAATCTTGAATCAGAAGTGAAAAAAAATGGCCCGTGAAAAACAACACTACGCTGTAAATATATCTGCGGCGAGTTCACGCATTTAACCTCTCCCCAAAGTCGCTGTGTTGCAATTTTAGGTGCCGTGATCTCTCATAATTTGACTGAGTGATTTCACTGGGTATTCGCATTCTATTCAGTGGCTTCATTTGACTCATGCATCCAACACGCATGTACTTGCTAAACACAAAGCTCCTCTTTATTATTTACGATTAGCGCCGCCACAGGTAACGCACAAAGCACCCATAAACATCAAATTAATTATGACTAAGACCAGCCTTTGAAGCGATATTTACGGGCAGATAAATGTCGCCAGTCTGCACTGAGTAAGGCAGCATGAAAATTGCGGCTTTACAGGAATGCGTTTCAAAGGGCATTGCGCTCCGGCGCCGGTTGCGCGTAAAATTGGGGAAAATAAGAACAACTATAAATGTCACTGAATAAACCATAAAATACTCAATGTGACTCCTTCGTAGCGAGAGGTTTCAACCTCGGTGGGATCACCGAGCTTCCTGGCAGAAGCATGCGCTGATTCTTCATGTTTTTGTGTTTGAACTCGCTCGCCAAAAACAAATTATCGTCTGTATTGAACACTCTATATTACTAAAAAAAAGTTCTACTCGAAACTGTAAGTGCGCTCTGTGACCAATACTCGTATTTTCATTCTCTTCAGTGTGATAATAGTTATGAGAACGGGGCGATTTTTGTTATCGAGGGTCTTTCCACTCTCCCAAGTAGTCTGTGGGAATAATAGCATGCTTTGGCTATGAATACATGGTAAAAATAGGGTAAAAAATGGAGCAGCGGAAAAAGAAAAATCAACACAATCCTAAGTGTCAGGAGGAAAACGGCGCAAAAAAAAACGTGGACAAAAGAGAGACAAACACGACAGCACCAGCGCCAACTTGCAACTGAATTTTATTTCGCGCCAGACCCGCCTTTATGTAAGCCAACACGCCGTAACATCCGTGTAATTTCGCACACGCAGTAGAATAGATCACTGAAAGAATCTAACACATGATGGTTGGTTGGTTTATGGGGTTTAACGTCCCAAAGCGACTAAGGCTATGAGAGACGCCGTAGTGGAGGGCTCCGGAAATTTCGACCACCTGGGGTTCTTTAACGTGCACTGACATCCCACAGTAAATCTAACACATGAAGCACGATAGCAACCACGTAACGTACTATCATGGCTATCCGAAAAAAACTCAATAAATGTTTAGCAAACAGCTCTACAACACTAAACAGTCATGACCAAGCAACTCTTAAAAAGCGAAAACGATACAAACACATGAGTGATACGTGATGACTAACAAGAAACGGGAAAAAAAGGTGAAGAATGAAGCGTTAAGACCAAATTATACCCCTGTCAAGCGCACAAGTCAAGTGCACTTACGGGGAGTGCGCTTCGGCATCCTGAATGACACTTTGGGCTACGCAGTGCTAAACGGGAAAGCAAAGTGCACTCGTAGTAAAAAGAATGGCGGCAGAAAATGAGCGGAGTTTCTCAACAGGACAATGGAAAAGAAATAAATACTCATAATATTTAATTGCTTAACGTGACAGCGCAAATAAAACGAGGTTCCACAGTTTTTAGCGATGAAAACAAAATGAAAATAGAAGAAAAGCCAAGACCAGCCAAGACTATCCAGAATTTCGACAACAAACAAGATGGCGGCGGGCAGCGATGTCGCATATGATCACGTTGACTTGTTTTGTTGCTTCGCTTGTTGCTATAACCAACGAGCTATTTTTCTGAAAATAGTGTTATAGCACGTAAAATAAAGTTGTAAGTACTTTTTATGCACTATAAATTTTGTACCATTGGAACCACTGGCTTCGACGCTACGCACTCGGCCAGCAAAGTGTGGTCCGTGAACGCACTCCCAGCGAAGTGCACTCTTCCGCGGGTGACACTCATTTGCGCCGTTTAGATGCGGCAAAGTGTACTTACAGCGTAGTACACTCTCCGTAACTGCACTTAACTTGCCCGCTTGACAGGGGTATTAGTGCCAAAGGTAAAAAAGGGGTGAAATGGATGGTGAGTGCAAAGCCTAAAAAATTGGAAACGAACAATCAGCAGCCGTATGAATGATAACCGATGACCAACCAGAAACATGAAAAAGGATAAAAATAAAAATTAAATTCAGTTGCAAGTTGGCGCTGGTCCTGTCGTGTTTGTCTCTGTTTTGTCGACGTTTTTTTGCGCCGTTTTCCTCCTGAATCATGAACCAACTAGCCCAAACTAGAGTTCTTCGTAAATGTCAGTTAAATGTGAGTTAATGCCAGTTAAATATTAAATGTACTGCGCTTTATTTTTGGTCTATAGATGCGCTTTATTGTGTAATTTTTTTGAGGTAAGGTGGTTCACTTTACCCTCTCCTTTCACTGTTGCAAGTGTGAGGTGATCTTATATACTACGTGCTGGTTGATAACTTGCACAACCCGATATTGAAACTGGTAATAATGGGTCTTTTTATGTATTAATGCTGTGTACTGGTCACCTTAGCAGCATTACTTCCATAAAGAGCTACATGTATTGTATTCCATATACTAGTGCATGAACGTGTCAGAATAGTTTTTTTTTCTTTTTCTCAAACTGTCTTCAATCAATGCATTTGTACTGCTGTACATTGTTATGGTCTTTTGCGCTTCTTTAAGCTGCCCGGAACAGCTTTTTTCCCAAGAGTTCCGACCATATCAGGTGAAGTAAACTCAGATTAATTTATTATAACCTGCAGTGACGAACGGAGGCCGATCTGGGCTTATGCTGCGGCAGCGCGCACAGCGATCCACCTTCGCTTAGCTTATAGCAGAGCAGCTCGTAAGGCGAACGCACACTGGAAACATTTGCCAATGACATTGCAGCCTAAGACACGTGACAACGGCGCAAGAAAGAGTGTTAACTCAGGGTAATATCATTCGTAGGAAATTTAAATTCGCTCCTCGGCATGGCACTATTACAATTGCTTTGAACTCAGTGAGTTCTTCAGCGCAGCTATGTGCGTTATTCGCAGTCTCCCCTCTTCTCCTCCGCATTTCTTAAATATGCAGGCATTGCTCGACAATCTTGCGCGTAGCTGCTCACGTGACACATCATATTACATACTATTTGCTCTCAAGAGGCACCGTTCACACAATACGCTACAAATCACTGTTCAGGCACAAAGGGACACAAACGGGAAAAGGGCGATTGCGACATGCTAATTAAAACGCCGTGGCAAAATGACCTTCGAAACTGCCGGCACAGCTGCCCTTCACCTTGATAATTTCAATAACGAGTTTATTCAGGCAGGCTGTGCAGAAGAGGGGAGAGACGACCGTCGCAGGCGGCAGCAATTTAATCAAAACGTCCTGCGAAAAACCAAGCGCGAAATTTCTGGAAGTCGTCGTAGGTGCAGAGTACGGCACTAGGTGCCTCACGTCAGCTGCGTGTCCATCTAACTGACTTCTTTATAGGGCTCGGGGCGTCTCGAGCAGTCTGTCCGTGCGCCGTTTCGCCAAGGTCGCGGAGAGGTAAGGACGAGGGCTTAGTGCTGAGATGCGTTAACGGGAGATACAGCCTCCGAGCTTGCTCCAGAGCGATCTTTTCTTTCTTTTTTGACACCGAGCGCCGCGCGACCTGCCTTCACACTACCGCTTTTATGCTCGCGCTGTATTTTTTTATCGCCGTCTTTAATCCCGGCAAAGTTCTTTGTTCGCTGGCTTTTTTTCCCCAATTATCTCATGAGCTTGGTTACGCAAAGACCCACTCCGAGACGCGGTCCTCAACACAGGCACTGGCGCCTAAGTGCTGCCATCTAAAAAGGCCAAGCGAGCAAATATAGATAGGCCATGGCGAACCAAAACGACAGCCGCTGGTTAGATGGCCACAACCCCCCTGAACTGCAGATTTGAGGACCCATAGAGGCAAGGCACCAAGCAAACCATACGCTAGAAAAACCCCATGATTGCACGCTTCTCAAACGAAGGAACGGGCGCGTTATGTACTGCACACTAAAAAGCCCAAGCAAACAGTGCTAAATCGGCCATGGTGAAGGAAAGCGACAGGCGCTAGTTAGGTAGCCACAACCCCCATTAACTGCTTATTTGAGGACCCATAGAGAGAAGGCACCAATCAAACCATAGGCTAGGAAAACCGAATGATTCAAAGTACGCCTCTCTTTCTTCCAATGCCGCCTTTTTCGAAGCACGCTGAGTCTGAAATAATTGTGAATAACACGAGTGCTATTCGATAACTGAGCACCCAACGTGCTCAGTTATCTCCATCGATGCGTCTAAAATGACATCTCAAGTGGGGTTGATATCTGTGCTAAAATACATCTTGCTGTTGATAACGGTAGTCTGTTTGGTGCTTCATAATATACACGGGGCATAACGCGCACCGTCCGCTGGTACGTGCCGCGTGCCACACACAGACGGTTTGACGAGCTGACTGGTACCGGCGCGGCTGGCGTGGGCCCAGCTGGCCGATACCTGGTGCCATCTAGCGGCAACAAAACATGCCTGCGCATTAGCAGGGGCCGCACTAAAAGTCTCTTAAGGCTGGTGTACTGCGTAGCACACCAAGGACTAAAAGGGAACAGATCGACCATAGCTTTGTGGTCGTTCCGTTCGACATCTTCGATGCGTAACGCTGCACAGCAGACATTTTCCTGCAGCGACTGCATTATAGTCATTTCGTGGCAGACGAACACACTCTACCTCTTCGAGATACATTATTCACTCGAAAGGAACGTGAAGGGGAACGCTCAAGCGGCGCGTGACGGCACCTCTGGTGAAGCCTCGCCGTAAAGCGTGCGTCGCCAACTTCTACCCAACTGGCATCAACGCGCTCTCGTTCGTGCACCAAAACTGGCGCCTGGTGTTCGCCAAGCAGCGCAGGTGGCGATGAGCTGTCGAGATTTCGTGATCATGATCATTATGATTCAGTTCACGGTCATTTTTAGGAACACTATGCAAGAGCATGTGGGATGGCACTCACGCAGTTGCAGTTGCAGTTGCAGTCGCATCAGCAGCAGGAGCAGCAGCAACAGCAGCAGCAGCAGCAGCCGCAGCAGCCGCAGCAGCAGCAGCAGCAGCGCCAGCAGCATCCGCGGAAGCAGCAGCAGCGGCAGCAGCATCAGCGGCAGCAGCAGCAGCACAGGGGACAGACCCGTGCAGTGAGCCTCGGCCGCTGCCTCCGAGCCGTCGTACTCTTAGGCGCACTGCCAGCCTACTGGCAGCGGTGGTGGTAGAGTAGATGACCGGCGCAGCCGATGGCAGTGCCAGAGGAAACACCGCGGTGCATGTGGATCTCGGTAGAATAGCAGACACAGCTCTGACTCCATGTACGCCTGTTATAGCTGAGCTTGGGCCGTGGGCTGCGTCAGACATGTGGCAAAATGACTTTCAATATAGGACTTACGAACGCACAGCAGCCATGGCAGTCTCCTAAACCTGACATTCGCACATAAAATTAGATCAGTAGTTGCTGGGGGCGAAAAAAAAGATTCTGCAAAAGGGTGAAATACAAACGATGAAGTGGTTGAGACCATCCCGGCAGTAAAGTGTTGTTAATTGCTTTCCATAACATTTTGCTGTTCATGGTTTGATTATCGGTTGACCCGTGATCTATTATATTTTTCACCACCACAGATTCTACTCAGAAACTTATTTCCTGCTCTTCGTGTATTCTGCTTAGTTGCTCACTTCTGCGGTATTTGTCAAACACGCCATGTGCCAAATTTAAATGTCAGTGCGGTCCGGCGACTCCTTGTTCTCGACCATTATGTTTTCTTCGTTTCCTCGCGCCCACCTGCGCGTCCCTTTTTTTTTGATAGCATGCTCAGGGCTGTCTATGATTCACAGCTCCGCGCAAGAAACACATGTTTCTCACTTTTCTCGGTTGCCTACATGACACACTGCAGCGCTGCCACTACACCCTCAAAAACGTAACTGACAGTTCCACGACGTATTCATCCGAATGCAGGTCGGCGGCATCAAGCATGAAATGAGATTGTCATCAGAAAGAGGTGCGTTTGCGGTAGTGCTGCATGTGCAGTTCTTGGGCTGCAAGAGATGCTCCAGAGGGGTAGTTGATAAATGGTGACATCCGTGCGTGACTACTCTCCCGGCCACGAAAGCACAGTAAATGCAGATCGCATAGCGAAAATTTACCGCCCAAAACTGTTGTCCGTAAACTGCTGCGCAAGTCTGCTTCGTTGATCTGAATTTTTGGAACACCAGCCTAGAATTTACATCAGGCAACAACTGAAGGTGGTGGGCCTGGCTGTCGTGCATTTCTAAAAGTATTTGACCCGTGGTGTGCGTGCGTGTCCGTGTGTGTGTGTGTGTGTGTGTGTGTGTGTGTGTGTGTGCGTGCGTGCGTGTGTGTGTGTGTGTGTGTGCGTGCGTGCGTGTGTGTGTGTGTGTGTTTGTGTGTGTGTTTGTGTGTGTGTGTGTGTGTGTGTGTGTGTGTGTGTGAGAGAGAGAGAGAGAGAGACCTCCATCTTCGAGAAGCCTCCCCCACCTGCCATCAGATAGGAGCTGAACACAGCACCGGAACGAAAAAGCGATGGCGGCCCCAAATTAGAATACGAAGGAGGAATGCGATCAATATAAAAGCGAAATGTACGAACAATACTGCTAACGCGGATTTGTTGCATCATATCGTGTGTAGACCTATCATTTTTGTTACGAGGCTGTAGTGAACTATATCAGCAATACTAATGGAAGTGGGTATGCTCTGATCAAGGCAGAGGCACTTCTTGATGAAGCAATGCTTCATTGGCGTCGACTGCGTGGCTAGCAATGGCTTTTGGTCTTGGTTGGTTTAAGGGGTTTAACGTCCCAAAGCGACTAAGGCTATGAGAGACGCCGTAGTGGAGGGCTCCGGAAATTTCGACCACCTGGGGTTCTTTAACGTGCACTGACATCGCACAGTACACGGGCCTCTAGAATTTCTCCTCCAAAGAAATTCTAGCCGCCGCGGCCGGGATCGAACCCGCGTCTTTTGGGTCAGCAGCCGAGCACCATAACCGCTGAGCCACCGCGGTGGCAGCAATGGCTTTTAAATGCTGATATGCTCGTTCCTCAGTGGAAGAACTTTCGGCTGTACAGAATTTGAGTGCTTGCGATGGCGGCTGCTACTAACATTGCGGTTAAAAAGATTGCCAAACTTGAAACCATGGCTACAAGGATTGCAGTATGTGAGAAGACAAGCGAAAGTAGACGAGTGCAACATCTAATTGTGCATAAAGAACTTTCCTAAGCACATGCCAAAACGTCAAGACACGACGGAAACCTTTTGCAGAAAACTACATTTTGCGTATTACTAGTTCCTCGCAGCCCTCATTCACAATTATGACTGTATTGTCAAGTACTGAACAGGCGTGAAAAAATACAGTAACCAATTTATCTATATATCTAAAGAAATATTGCAATTTCTCATCCTGCCCTTAGTCAACAAAACTCACCAGAGAAGCCTTCGCCTTCAAAGCACCATGGTGGTCGACGGGCCAACGGTTGACGGCTCTGCCAGGCCATCGACTCCGAGTACGGTGTAGGCGGCCGGCACCGCCTCTTTGTTCGGCGTGTGCGCTGCCGCAGCCTCGGATGCCATGACGTAGCTCGGAGGCCGGTGGCCGCCGAGGTGACCACATCGCCGAGCCAGCGCTGAGGCTGGAGTTCCCGGGGCTGCACGGGGCCACGCCAACACCGAGGAGTAGGGACCCCTAGCAGTGCAGCCGACTTTGACTGAGCACGGCCGAGAGTAGCAGTCTTCGAAGAGGCACGCCTCATGGCTGCTCGTTACAAAACAAAGGATCCTTGGCGTAGTGCCTTTGTTCGAATCACCGAATACTGAACGTGGAGGGCGGGACGCGTGCACACGAGTGATGATGATGATGATGTCCTCGGGCTGATTCTACTTTACATTCTTCCTCCTCTTCCTCGTTGCGCTTGCTCAAGGAATATTACTGGAAAGAATTCGCGGCCAGTACGAACGAGCAATTCCAAAACAAAGTGGCCACGCAAGGGAACTGGGAGTGGAACAGGAAAGGAAGTTTCACATAAATTCCCTAGTCCGAGCACAACTAAATTCCTTAGAGTGCCAGCTTGCAGTTTGTAATTGGAGCACATAATACCCGTACCGATACGAGCTTACTGGAAATTTTCACGACCTAGAACAGACATTGAATAGGTTGGGGCAACCGAAAAGGAAATAAAAATAATAGGCCCCTGCCTGCACAGTTTACACACAACAGGCTTAACCCAATTGAAAAATAAAAGAGGAGGCCCGTAGGCAAGTTGTAATTTGACCACCCGTGGGTGGAAAAATAAAATAATAGGGAAAATGCTACATTAGCGACCCACAGCCGAGAGAGCGGGCCCGGGGAGGCTCCCCTGACCTCCCCTGGGAAGTAGCGGAAAGGGAAATGGGACGTGGGAAGGGAATGGAGACAGCGAGTTTTTTGCTCTGATCCTTCAATTACCTCGACTCCATTACTGGCCCGCCTGGCCAGGGCAGGGAGAGCATCGAGATTGCCCAATGGTGCGGCCCCACTCACGGGATGCCCGACCACCCACCATACGCAACGGGCCCCGACCGTCGGAGACAGGAAAACCTAACACGGGGTCAGTAGCTACCTGGGGCTCCTCATCGCACACTAGAAGGCCTTTCCCACCTGCCGGCTACTAGCCGTCGAAGGTTTTTCGCGGTTTTTCGGACACCGGAAGTATGTGTGATAGTCCCGAGCCAGTGGAGGTCCAGAACGTCAACGGCTTCGCGGCCTCAGAACTGGTCGCTCCGGGGGGTCCATCTGTGCTTCCTCCAACCATCCATGCACTTATTTCCTCTCCTAGCTTACTCTTCTCCTACTGAGGAGAGAGTGTTCAAGGCTGGGCGACCGGGCCACTAACCAAGAACGTGGCTTAGGATGAGATGACCCGGGCCTACTCCACCGGTACTCCACACATCTTCGGTTTTCGCCAGACTCTTACGAGGCAGTACTAAGCACTCATCCCCCGGCATCCCGCAGGCGGTTAAGCCTGCGGCCGGCCGTAAGGCCGCTTCCCCGAGGCGGCGGTCCTCAGAGCCTGGCCACCATGAACCTCCGCGCGGACCTGGTTTCTCCGTAACCAGAAACCGACGCGTCGGTAGCCAGACTTGCACGCTGTTGTGACTGTACTTCGGACCACGTGGGCCCGATCAAGCAGCTACCGTGAACATTCATCGAGGCCGACAACCCCGCGACGGCGGTGGGAAGTGGGATGCTTGGAATGCCCCTCCGAGCCTCAGCGGATTAGTGTAGCAGGAATTTCAAGGGCCATTGTCAGCAGTAACCACAGCGAAATTCCTTGAGCGGATTAGTGTAGCGGGAATGCCGGAGGTATTGTCCGAGCGACCACAGACGAGGCGACGGGCCGGCGCCGGTCACGCTGGCGGATAATTGAAGAATTCTGTGTCTCCGACTCGCGTTCTGGGCAATCGGCGGGGAAGCAAGTTCATTCACCTGCTGGAAGACTTCGGGAGATTCCTTTCCCGCAGGGCTGGATGAGGCGGCAACTCCCCCTCTCATCGACCCAGCTGCGAGAGAGAGTGGAAAAGCTCGCACCTGCCCAGCCGTGGGCGGTAACAAGAACGTCCCCTTCGGTCCATCGGATTGGACAGTGCTCGTCGACCATTATTCCCCAGCCAGGGATCTGGGGAAACCGAACGATATTTAACTCGGCCGTGAGTGTGGCCGAGAGAAGCCTGCTAGCTCCAGTCGACTACGGTTGACGAAGACGTTCCCCTTCCACTGAGAGCCATTCTCAGTCCCGCTCTTGTAAATAATGTAATTATTCATGTAACTATGTAAATACAGTTTTTCCTTCACTTCCCCTACTCCCCGTCTCCGGCCCACGTTCCTTCCTCCTTCGGCACTGCGGCGGTGACCCTGGATCCTATGCCTGGTGGGACACGCTACGAGCTCGGCAAAACATAACAACGCCCCCGCGCGCAGAGGAAGGAAGGTAGCATGTATTTGAAAACCTTTTGGCGTTTTGACATGCCTTCCGGGCCGGATTTCGTGGGTCCAACCTGAGTATAAACCCAGGCCTGCCTCCGCTCAGGCATCGGACCTCACGTGCACGACTGGCCCTCACAGTCGTCTGGGAGTCGCTGCCACTCCCATTGGGGGTTTGCATCCCCAGAGGATGGGTCCCGGCCATCCCATCCCCACTGCTGGCATTGCACCGAAACAAAGCCTAGTAGCCGAAACTACACCGGCCCGTATTCGGTGGTGGGGGGGGGGGGGGGCCACGAGCAGGCTGCACAGTCAGATTCCCCCCCCCCCCCCCCTAGAACAGACAGGGCGCCTGAAGTACTGCGGTACAGCGGCGTTACGGACTCCTTCTGTGGCGACCTGGGTAGAAGCGCACTAGTCTTAAAAGTCACGCCTTTGTTTTTCTATGACTGCATCCTTTTGAGGGCCAGTTTGCCGCTTCTGTGGTGTGTAAAGGAGTAAACAACAGACGGGGAATAAATCGCTGCCCAGCGTTTGAAAACGGACCGCAAGAAAGCGAAGCGGCTGAAGGTCGACGTGCGCTCTTAGAGAATTTAATATCCGAGATCTCGACGATGAACACTCCAGTATAACAGGAGAATGACTTAACTGAGGGCGCAATTTTCTCCACTTAGCGCTACAGGTAAGCATGACCCAGCGATTGTCATTCTACTTACGGAGAAAAAAAAAAGTGGGAAATGGTTGCCAACCACTCTCTCTTGAATTTTAGAGGATAAAGTTGCGCTGATCTTTCTTGCAAATTTACTCAGCAAGATAATAATTTAATTATCAATATAAATATGTGCACAGTTAGAAAGCGAGAAATAAACAGGTCGCCTTTTCCGCTCACTATTTTCTCGGGGCAATTCCGTCCGTCTTCTGCTCTGTTTGTTTGTATAAGCCGTACATTGAAGAGATAAAATGAATACACAGCACCTGTCCGATACAATTATTTTAGAGTGCAGCTCATAGGCGCCCGTCGCGGCGTCACCGTCGCCGTTGCCCGTTGTAACCGGGAGAGGGTAAAAGCGCAACCTCCTCCCGTCCTTAACAAGAAACAAAAAAAAATAGCTCCGCGATGACGGCTGTCGCCGGCGCGCGTCGTAAAGCGGGGGAGAAGGAACCCCTGGAGAGCGACTAGCCGTGTGTGGCTGCCACCTCTACCACCGCTCGCCGACGCGGCGCGCGGGGAGATTGCCGTCGATTGTGCTAGTCTGTCCGAGTCGTTTCTGAGCGATGTTGACGGAGAGGGTGTAGCCTTGCGTGCGCTAAGAGATTTCCTTCACCTCTTCACTCACGTGACGGCGGCGGCGCCCCAACAGAAAGTTCCAGATGCTCCTCGAAGCCACTCCTGGGCTTTTACCAATGAGGACGCGCGCCCAGCACGAGAACGAGAAGGAGACTGCACAGCCGACGCTGCGTGTATGTGCACGCCTGCCTTGGCGCGAAGAACAGACAGACGCGGAGCGAGCCTATATAAGAAGGGTATTGACCGCCCGAGCCACCGTTTAAGCTTCAGTGAACAAATTGTGTTTTGTTTCTTTGCCTTTCTCTCTTGTGGTAGTGAACTTTAAGTGCAATAACTGAAATTGCAATACTTGCAATCATTGCAATAATTGCAACAATTGCAATTGCAAAAGTGCAATCTCTTTCAAGTGTAACTTTGCAGGAGTTGCATTCTTTTGTTAATCACTTTGTGTGTGCTTGTACTAGTGATTGTGAAATCATCTGTATCGACTCATTGCTGTATAAACTTTGTTTTGTTTCTGAACCTTTGGGTCCGACACGTTCTCTGGCTTGCGACCGGCGAAAGCTTGGCACCTAACGACCAAAAACCTCTTGTCATCCTCACCATCATTCATTTCACCCTTAAAGGCCCCTGGTGGGGGTATTACATAAGGGGAGGTGGAGTAGTATATTCAACATGACTCACATGACTCTTGTCACTTGGGAGCCGGTCTTCTCTGAGCTTGCCCCGCTGAGCCCAGGGCATCTTCTTTGTGTCCGAGACCGCTACCCCCCCCCCCCCCCCCCCCCCTGCGATATAAGGTTGTCTGGGAACGCAGGCAACAAGTGCGCGAAATTGGGTGACAGCCGCCCTAGCCGAAACGCATAGCCGCCGCCGCCGTTTCTCACTGCGAACCGCATGCCTATATAAATAGTTTTCTCTCTGCAAGTTCTTTGGGAGCCATGAGCGAGGCAACCGATTGAAGTCCTTCGTCTGCCACCCTGCTAAACGAGCTGCCAGAGGAGAGGCCCAGCGCCGTCGCCGCCAGAATCCAGAGGTGCGTGCCGACGAAGCAGAAGCTTCCCGTCGCCGCCGTCGAGATCATCCAGGAGTGCGCGTCGCTGAGGAAGAGGCTAAGCGCCGCCGAAGTGGGGACTTTAATGTAGATACAAAGACAAGCGGGAATTTCTTACCACTTATGTGGGAGAATATCCCGTTCCTCTCGCTCGTAACCGCTCCCAGAGCTGTGACAACCTCGCGAAATAATTGCGCACACCTCATCTTTGAGAACCAGGCATTGGTGCAGCAAGTCGAGCATATATCCACCTATTTCTCCGACCAAAAACTTCCTTCATGACACTCAAGAACTGTTAGTGAAGTGAATCTTTAAGAAGGAATATGTGTGAAAAATAACAAGTTGTCTGTAATTGTACATACAGGTCTTGCTCGAGTTCTTTGCATCAATCTATCAAAAAGCTGTAACAGCTGATGAGCTGCGCTCAAATTTCGCATTAGGAAGTAATGTAATCGTTGGCAATTTTTTTGTTCGATTCTATTCAGTTCTTGCCATCTAGCAGGCTGACCGATTCGAGTGACAGCGGGAGTATGCTGCAGTAACGCAGGGAAAAAAGGATCAGAATGAAATGGAATTCTTATGAAATCATGATATCACCCTACACATACCCTTTCCGTGGACCACAAAGGAGCATGTCACTATACACGCACGCCGTACTAAGGCCTCTCTTTACACAGAAAGATTTGCACAATATTCATCACACTTGGAATGTGACCGAAAGTCATGCGTTTACATAAGCCATGTTTTCCCAGAGGACTCGTCTTTTTAAAAATGTACGCTCTGCGCCTGATACGAACCGCGCTGTCAATGTCATGCAAGCGTTTCACTACAGTGGGAAAGCTTCCGGCTAACCTGCGCGATTTGTATTACTCACTACAAAACTCCGCGATGATTCTTACGTGTATGTAACAGCGCTCTCAGATACGTTTTTAATGGAAAACTCTCACGGTGACATTGGAATGCGCCAGCCAACACTGGCAACGAAACGAACGCTATTGTTTCGCGAGCGCTCATGTTTCTTGGATGAATTCGCGGCGGCGCCGAAGCTGCGCGTCGATTTAGCGAAAATCGCAAATACACGGAGAAATCAGATGCTTTATTATTATCTCTTTAGAATATCCTGTTGCGGCGGTCTCTCGATAATTGGCTCATACCCATCCGAGGATTCTCAACACGGAAACAATTAGAGGTTAACACTAGGAGAAAAATTTCTGGAGAAAAAACGTAAATATGTTAACTTTATTCCTAGCATATACTGTACTATCCATTAGTGACCATGCACTCAGAAGCGCCGTCAAGTGAAGAGAAATATCGAGATGAAATGACACGGTGCTTAAGCAGCAGATGCATAAATGACAGACTAAGAGAACACTCAAACTCTGTCACGAACAGCACTGGGGAGAACCTGCCGGCGCACTGCACAGAATGCGGCTGTTTCCCCGCTCTTCACCGGTACAGTTATTTTAGGCCGCAGAAAAGACCAGCTTCAAAGAGAAATTTTTGAAGCAGCAGTAATTCGTTCGGGGACAAACACATGCGTGAGCAATCCATCTGTGACACTCAAGAGAGAATTAGAATTTCTGTCGAAATGATTAGATTTGGGGCATGACGATGCTGGCTTGTATCACATGGGCCATGGGTGCTAATCATTTTGTACCTAGTGCTCCCTTCACTGCATATTATTTGTTTTTAAGGCGGAAGCCTTTAATGCCTCATCGTTGTAAGCAGGAGCTGTCGACAAGAAATGTCACGCTTTTCAGTTGGTCGAAACGGTCGTAACGTCACAGTGCGCGATTTTCAAACGGGGCCAATTGTACTTTGGCTACTAACCATGCAACCAATTAAAGGGATCGTATAGTGATGCTCCAAGTAAGTTTAAGTTTAGTTAATTGCTTACTTAACCAATTAGTCCAATTAACCTTTCTTGTCAGACCAGATAAATAAATAAAACCGAGTAAGAAATTCGCCGAGCTTGGGAATCGAACCCCGGTCTCCGGAGCGCGAGCCGAGCACGCTACCACTCCGCCATGCCAGCTCGATGGTTTGGAATGAACAAAGGTGCGTCTAGTGAATACGGTGTCTTCGTTCACTCCCATCTTCCTCCCTTCCCGTTACGGCGAGGTTCAGGTGTGCACCGAGATATGCGAGACAGATACATTTCCTTTCCTCAAAAACCAATCTACTGACGAGCAAGGCGTATTTGTCCGCGTTTCAGATTGGTCCAAATTGGCGTGATGTCACCACGCGCGAATTTTGACGGGTGTCCACCGAAATATTTGAGACAGTTACTGCGCAACTTTCTTTCGTCAAATACAATTTTCGACTAGTGTCTACTGAGATATGCGAGACAGTTAATGCGTAATTTCCTTTCCTCAAATACAATTTTTATTTTCTTCATTAAGGCCCCTCTTTCTTCTTTCACTCCACTTCCTCCCTTCCTGTACAGTGCGGCTCAGGTGTCTACCGAGACGACAGAGAATTACTGCGTCATTTACTTTCCTTAGAAAGCGTTGCGTCCAAAGGGCAAGGCATCGCGCCGAACGGGTGGTGGCGTTCAATGGACTCCGTGGCAGCGCTACAACACGCTGTCGCGTTCCACTCCTAAAGCGAAGCTTAAGCGTCATTAATTGGCAGTTAATTAATGCACCAACAAAATGTGAAGTGAACAATCGCGTAGCAGAATGCAGCACTCAGGCTTTCGCCTTTCAGCACTTTAGCCGATAAAGTTCCTCGTAATTTTCTTTTTGTCGTTGATGAGCGCGAAGCATATATTTGTTGACGCGGGTTTAAATAAAATCAGTTGTTAGTTGCCGCTCTGTGGTGTGTTTTCTAAGTTTTGTCTTTGTCGGCCGCGCCGAAGCATTTCTTGAAGTATGGATCACCAACTGGCCTACAAAACAACCCTTCTATGCTTAAGCACACTTAGGCCATTTTGGCTAGGCTATAAGCTGTCCTCTATCGCACTTCCTTTCACAAAAGGGAGGGCGCTACAGGACACGTTAGGCCCTCTTTACTCCTTTCTGTTTAGAGTGGGCCCTGCCCAAGGGATTAGGGCAGAAGGGCGGCATGTATTGATGGATCCGCAGGAGAAGCGCACATACACATTGATGTAGTACATAGGGTTCATAAACTGCCCTTCAAGCCAGCAGACTTGGAGTATTTTAGATCGTTGATATGCATCGGCAATCGAATAGCGCTGTTTCTCATCGAATAATGTCACCCCGCTTCAAATATCGTAGTTTGCGATGAAGGTTTGCCTTTCAAACTGTTTAAGTGGGGTGGCAAGACTAGCATTTCTAAACCAGTGAAGGTGGATGTTATGCGTTCAGATCACCTCACGTCCGCTCCTGTGCAGATGTTGCCTGCGCTATGGAAAAAAGTTAACGACAACCGGATAAAAACTTTTTTCCTGTTTGCCTCAACCTGCTGCTCGGGATTGATAAAGCGTTCGGTAGGCACTGGCTGCAGTGGCGAATCAAGCATTTCTGAGCAGGCTTTTTGAGCAGTACTGCAAACAAATGTTCCTTTCTATTGAAAGGCATTTTTTTCGGCGTGAGTCATTTCGTGTGTAACAGCTGAACGAGGCGCCATCGCTCTCAGCATAGAAGGAAATGCCTTACATTTCCTTGTCTGCGCAAGCTATTCAGTAAAACATCGCAAGAGGGTGTATTCAGCCGCCTCTCTCTTTGGTGGCTAGGGTAGGGTAAGGGGGGTCCTGGCAGGAAGTTTGCAGATAATGCTCGTCTGTACTTGGTTCAGTGCAGCGTTCATCCAGTGTCGCAAAGGAGTTGCGGCTCCTTGTGTGGTGTGCCTTGATACGTTGGGAGAGTATATCCCGGTTGGAGGTCGGTGGCTTTCACCACGGGATCGCAGGTGCCTAGTTGAGAGCCATATACCATACTGTGAGCCATTGCCCAAGATCCCAGCATCACCAAGGATACACCCAATTGTGACCGTGGCAGCGCATGGATTGAATGGTCTCGCAGATGTCGTCGAGGAGATCTGCCGGAAGTTGGTGGTTTTAATGGGAGCGAGTGGCATTCATGTACTCCGTGCTTACTACGCACTTCTACGCAGCGGGTACTTGAATAAAAACTTAAATAAGGAAATAGACACGATGCCGGAACTTAATCTTCCCTCTGCGTGTTTTCGCATCTATCATTCACCTAACGGGACGTGTAAAAATTGGACAAGGTTTCATTTGTTGACAGTATACTGCCGGCAGAAATCAACTTCGCGTTGTAGAGAAACGACGACACCATTTTAAAAGATAATCGCAAACACCGGCTCGGAAAGAGCACAACTGATGCAGTCGTCCGAAAATGCCAGACGCCATTTCAACATGTGGCGATAAAGAAAACAATGAGGTTAGTCTTGTGTATTTTTTATTTTTAACTTTTCGTTCGTTTCGTTAGCCATTTTCCTTCATACGCATCCGGACCCCGGATTTTGTTGACCGAATAATGCCACGAGATGATACGTGCGTCCTGCACGGTTCCCCACCGACAGCATGAAAGCTGCTGCACTGCAAGCGTTGCCGGTCGAGGGTACGACTGACTAGGAGAGGCGGTTTAAATATGCTTTCTAACATAAGGTATCCCAACTGCAAGCGGACGAATATGTCGTATTTTCTTGAAAACTTGGCGGTAAATAGATATACCGGAAGAATAATTCTGCTAGTAAATTTCAGCTGTACATTACCTTAATAAACTTCTCGTTTGAAGCACTCGAAATGCTATTTACATCGCTAGTTCAAAATTCAAAATAAAAGGAAAAAAACTCATATACATTAGCGAAAAGCTGGCTGCAACGGCAACAGAATACCGAATCCCCTTAGTAACCCTCATGGTCTACAAAGCCTATCGTATTCTCTTCTTAGTCCAATAGTTGTGCTCCTTTTCTTCCTTTCTATTCTTACAAGCTGATGACGGTGACGTGGTTATCCTGTACTCCAACTACTGGAGAAGAACCTATTTTTGCATCGTGACTGATGCAGTTTTACTGATGCAGCCCTGTACGCCCTTCCAATTTTTAAATAATTCCACGCGATCGTCGACAGCCCGGCGCTGCTGCCGCGCCGTAAGGAGAAGGGCATATGCCCACAGTTCCTGCTGTTGGCGAGAGTGTGGTCTGCTAGGCTATTCTTCTGATTAGTGCGAAGCAACCCCTACGCATCACCTCTATTATGCATCGCAGGCCCAACACTAAAACAGTAAAAAACTGCGCTAAACAGCCTAGCCCAAACGGCGCAGGCTGACTGCCGACCATCAGCCGTTCAGTGGCTCCTGGTCGGCAGCCGACTATATCGGCAAAACATGCGGAGCAACTGATCGGGCCTTCAGCACATGCCAGGCTGCTTGGCTCAAGGCTGGCATCGAAGGTCGGGTCAGCCTTCAACCCTTACGTAAAGCCAACCGTACCTCATAAAGCTTGGCATATCCAGATGGCCCGATGGGGAACCTACATGCACCGCCCGGCTGCACAATTACTACGGCTCCACATTACGCTTTGATTTTATTCATGACTGTTGGCGGTATATTCAGTTATTTTAGTGGTTTAATGTCGCAGTTAAAAAAAAAAAACAATACTCTTTTACGAGCGTTATTATCCAACTCTTTTGTATCGAAGCGATGATTGCAGATTGAACAACATTTATTTCGCCAGAAAATGCAAAGGCAAATGATCCGTGCGAGGTGGCTATCAGCCCACGTCGAGACGGGGCCGGGGTTTGAACGCCCAGGTCTGAGCTGACCAACACGGCCTCCCATTGCTCCGGAGTAGAATCTTGCGACGGTTGCACAGTTTTGCTGTTTAAGGCGCAAGCTTAGATGCACAAAGGCAACCACGCGCCACCCGCCGGAGTAGCGCGCACGCATCAATATGTTCTGCTTTCACGAGTTCTACATGCATGTGCAGCTTTCTTTTGAGAATTCGGCGTGACCGTGCTGCATTGTGAGTATATAGCTGAAAATTAATTGCATTTGTGTGCTTAGCGGTAAATGAGCTCGTGAAATGTATTAGGGATGCTTATTTTGCTCTTAATGGTTTTAGACCCGCTCGGTTTGACGCAACAACGGACGATCGCCAGTGCACGCCTGAGCGTCCCTTCTTTAAGGCGCGCTTCACCTTTTAGAACGGGAGTAGCGGTGTAGGTTGTGTACTCAGACTTAGCAGCCGCGCCAGCATGCCAGTATCAGGTGATACCTGTTTGGGCGCATAGTAGGCGATTCTTTTATGAGGGCGCCAGCCGCTTCTGTGACATTCGATGATCACGCGTTGCGCACATCATCATGGATGCGCTCCCCAGTGCTTAAGTGCTTTGAACGGGCAGACGCCGTTCAGCAGTTTATGCTATCGTCCTGCAGTTGCGCGGCAATGTGTACATGCAGCTTGGGTCCAAGCTTTGGGGGTTCTTATGCCAGTGCGTTCGTGCGCCTTGCGATTTCCACTTCCGCCTCTACTTTGGGCTGATCACATCCGAGTGTGAATGGCCCTTTGAGCGTATAAATAGCCCATTCACGCATGGAAACCATTTGCGTCTCACTTGCGCCATTGCCTTCGTATTTTTGGCTGCCAGTTCACGGTAGGCGGATACTGTACGACTCGTTACTACTGTATGTATTGCTGCATATTTGAGTACTTTGTCAGCTGCAACATTTTTACTTCCGACTGCGCTGCTTGAGCTTAGAAGGAAAAATTCCCTTACATGCTTGAGAGGCATGCACTTAAGCGGCTGCACTAAGTTTGTCTAGATCGCTTGTGTTTTCGACGTACATATCATTATTTCATTACCCAAGCTACTATGCAGATTTGTTATTTAAATAATTTATTTTCATCGTTTGTCACAAACGTGACTGTCGACGTGTTGCTGTGATTCTCAGCTGCGCCTGCCTTTTCTGTTGTTTGCAATATGGTGTGCCGAAAGCATGTGGATGAAAGCAGTGCAATTCTGGTTCTTGAATGTGCTGAACAGATGTATTTAAAAAAAAAACTGACGCTTATGCAAGCGCTGCCTATAAAGTCGTTTTCATTTCGTTGTATGAATGGAAAGTAGATAAAAGGAAATAATTTCGTTTTCCGGATGTTTCGGTATCGCAAATAGAAAACTGCTTATTATTTATTGCCACTGCATTTAACTAAGGGTGGTGTCCAGAGTATACCATCCAATGGCAGCGGATTCACCGTTATGATATCCTACAGTGCATGGAGTACGCCTACCAGCCACATCCGACGCTTCTCAACAACAGTCTGTGTCATCACTTTCTAAGATCACGTTGGAACAACGTAGCCATCTTTTGTCATGCCATGGTACAGCTTTGGGCAAAATAAAAAAAAAGTATCAAAATTGTATTCAAGATTACAGGGTCTATTTACTCACCCTGCACTTGATATTTACTTTGTTTATAAATTATTCATCGGTAGGGAGTCTGCTCTAATGGTAATCTTCAAGAGAAGTGAGCTTGCTATTTCTGATGCTTGGAATGCGACCAGTATTAATGTGACCTTGAGCGCTGTTTATACAAGATAACTGTCATGTGTAAGCAGCAACATAATGTTGTCTCACGCAAGTATTCTTGATTACTCTGGTGAGTATCTGTTGCCGTAAAAAAGTTTTCGTTTCTTCGTTTTTTTGCTGACACCCTTCATCACCTTAAAATAGTACCCGAGGTTTTAGTGGCAGCCAGCATCGCAGCACTAAAAAAGCATGGCTTTCATATTAGGGTAATAACATCACCAACACAAACTATTTTAAGGTCATGAAGGATGCCGACACTTGTCCTAAATTAAAATTTCACTTTATTTCCATATTTTCCCGTTGCAAAAAGAGTGCAATGACACCCTAAAAGGCCGCCAATTCGCTGGCGGTGCTCCCTACCCAGGTGGATGGAGTTGAGTAATGTGTATACACAAATGGCGGGGGTCACAGCTTTTGAAGCTCGTCTTGAAGATGAGCAGCGTGCAGGCGTTGAGGGATATATTACTTTAGATCAGGTCAAATCGGCCATTTATCCTCTACAGAATTAGAGGCCCCGTGGTCCGGGCGGTCTAAGTATTGAGTTCTATAAAGCTTTTATGCCCAGCTTAGCACATGCCTTGTTGGAAGTGTTGAGTATAGCTTATTACATGGGCATTCTGCCTCCCACATTCTACCTTGGTCACACCATACTAATCCCGAAAAACACAGACGCAGACAGGGTGTCGAACCGGTATTTTTTCGGGTTCGGTTCGGGTTCGGGTTCACGCCTTTCGGGTTCAGTTCCGGGTTCGGCTCCAGAGGGCCATTCCGTTCCGGTTCGAACCGGTTCAGACCGTCTCGAACCGGTTCGAACGGGTTCAGGACAAAAAAAAATTAGTACGCAGATGGGTTTCAGTGATATGCGTTTTCTTTTTCCTGCACATCGCTATACAAAATAAAAAATGCAAAGATTTGTTTACGAGAACATAAAAGTGGGCTAGTTTGTAACGGTTGCTTAAGCAGCGCAGGAAACAGGACAAACGGAAGTCTGGAGATGACACAGACGCGGACTAACTGGTTATTACATTCTCGGAAAAGTATATGAAGGCGCAGGACACTGTGAACCATCCAGAAAACAGAAGAGCAAAAATTAAAACTAAAAAACATACTGCGCATGCACATCGTAGTCGAGTCATGACATCTTCTTCAATGAAATTCGAAGACAATATTCCATAGTAGACGGCACTCCCCTATCTCCTTGACCTTATACAGTTGCCACGAAAGCCTGGCTCCTTATCTACGTAATTGATGTATGGTGAAGCAACACGCTCATCTGCATCAGTATAGTCAGAGTAGAAGCTTGGGCGAGTTGGTGATGGTTCACTTGCCACATAGCGCTAAAAAGACACGGACACAAAAGAGACACAGGACGGGCGCTTGCGCCCGTCCTGTGTTTCTCCCTGTGTGTCCGTGTCTTTTTAGCGCTATGTGGCAAGTGAATCATCTGCATCCTTCCTGATCATAAAGGCCTCCACCATCTCCCTAAAAATTTGATCAGAGTGATTAAATAGGAAACTTGTCTTTCTAAATGGGGAAGCTATGAGCGTGTTGCTACACCATCTATCTGTCAGTTTGGTAGTTATGAAGTCAGGTTTTCTTGGCATTGTGTGAGGTCCAGGAGATAGGGGAGTGCCGTTTACTATCGAAGATACTCTACTAATATCGTTGAAAAAGACGTCACGACACGAGGGTGATGTGCAAGCGCAGTATGGTTTGTAAGTTTTAACCTTTGTTCAGTTTTTTTTTTTTTTTTGGGGGGGGGGGGGGGTGTTTCTTGTGCCCTGCGCCTTTGTATACTTTTTCCAGAATAAAATAACCAGTTGTTAGTCAGCGATCGTGTCATCTCCTTTCTTCATTTTGTCGTGTTTACTGCGTTATACTGCGTTACTTAGCACGAAAAAATTGTTTAATGCGAGATGTTCTCACTTTACCCATTTTATTTATTGTCCGCAGAAAAACTACGAATTTACGGTAAGAGCCGCAAAATAAAATGAACTCGAAATAAATGAAAATCAGCTTTGTATATACGCTATAATCTACCTATCAGGTGTAAGACGAAAAGCCGATACATTTTGCATCTACAAGACCCTCCTGTTTGAGCAGCTTGGGAGACCCGTAGCGCGAGTAATAGGTCTCGTACGCAGTGTACTTACGGCCCCGTAAGTATGCAGTGTACTTACGGGGCCCCAAAATTGCCGCCGCACGCGCCCGCTACGTTCCCGCGCACTACTGAGAATTGAAACTGTCATGTATCGGCACGTATACATACAGACAGATACCTTTCCGTCCCACCGAAACCGACTTGCCAGTCCCCCCTCCTTTACTTCATGGTAAGAAAATGTTCGAGAATCCCTCCACCGCCTATCCCCCACCCAACGAGAGCCTCGTGGGAGCACTGGCTCTCCCTAACATAAAGAACTCACCAAACATATTTTATTTAAATCACCTATTCGACATCGCCTTTGTGACTCACGTTATATATCCTGAGCCCCTATAGCTCCGTATCTTCAAAAACTCAGCTAACCGTGGCTTCTCACTATAGTAAAGTAAGAAATTTGTTCGTGATAGAATATTTGGGACTCTTCCTGGGGCGCTATCAAAGGCAACCTTTGCGTCCACAGAATTTTTTGCGCCCTTGATAGAGTGATACAGAGGGGTTAATCTGGCGTGCACCATTTGTCCACCAACTTGTTTCAGGCATTTATTTCCAAAGCTACAAACAACCCCTTTCTGGCAGCTGTGCTTATTAGGTGAGTAAGTGCTTGCCTGTCTTTTCTGGACATGCTCGCGAGTGCTGATTCATTGTTTTCTCACTCTTGGCTTTTACTTACCTGTACGGCCTCTCCACAAGGTAGATGACAAATGTTGCGATCGGTCATTACTTCCTCTACCCTTAAATCTACAGCCTTACCTAAACTTTCTTGATACTAGTGTATTAAAGCGAAGTCAGCGGATGTACAGTGGAGCCCACTTTAATGGCCACAGATATAATGAACGCTCGCTTATTTCGAGCCGGTGTGCTGCTACCGTGAAAATATGCATAAGGGCAACAGAAATTCTTCGCAGATACAGCGAACAACTCTGGCCACACCACTCGGTTATAGCGAACGAGGTGGCGTGATGAACTACCCCGAGGTTGTAGAGGTCGTCCTTCCGCTAAGCACGCAGATGAAATAGCGCCTCTCAACCTTCATTACACCGCCCCGGAAAGAACATGTCAACCCAGAGAGAGAGAGAGAGAGAGAGAGAGAGGGAAAGGCAGGGATGTTAACCAGAAAGGATTCCGGTTGTCATGTCAACCCAGAAATGGAATTAAAAGGCGGCACTGCTGTGCGCAGCGCTAACCGGAAAGTCCGGCGTGCGGTAACACTGTAAATGATAATGTAAACACGGTAACGATATGTATACTTCTCTATTGAAATAGTAAGTAACCGCCGGCCAAACCCGCGTCCATGGCCAACGAGAGCAATCATTGCCTACGTGTTCGCCGGCTCGGCAAAGCATCCTGAGTAGAAGAAGCGCGGTGCGCGTGAGACAGGGGCATCGTCAAAAGCGAAGCCACTGACCAATCTCGCGGATCAACTAAAAACAGCGATTAGATAATTTTTGAAATCCTTGCTGGCCATCCCAGTCACGTGGTATGCATAGCTGGCCAGTCGTCTCAATCTTTGGCGCCGCTGCAATGTGCAGGCATTGTCATATAGCTGACAGTGCAACGGATGCATTCTGCGCCACAAGCGCTGCACTGCTTCGTCGCTGCATCAGCCCAGTAGCGACAGAAGAAGCTCGAAAACACGCGTGACCAGATGATTGCAGATTTCTGGCAACGCTTCGTTGATCCATAGCCGACCGGATGTTTCCTCGGATAACTACGTTCCTGCGGACCACAAAATCGCAGAAGCGCCTGCTCTGACGGCGACGTTGAACACAAAGTGCGAGCTCTTCCTACTGCCATGAATCTCATTTAAGTGGCCGACCTGCCACCAGTTGCCATGCACACTTCATCCATGATTGGTTGGTTGGTTGGTTTATGCGGTTTAACGTCCCAAAGCGACTAAGGCTATGAGAGACGCCGTAGTGTGGGGCTCCGGAAATTTCGACCACCTGGGGTTCTTTAACGTGCACTGACATCGCACAGTACACGGGCCTCGAATTTCTCCTCCAAAGAAATTCAACCGCCGCGGCCCGGATCGAACCCGCGTCTTTCGGGACAGCACCCGAGCGCCATAGCCACTGAGCCACCGCGACGGCTCATCCATGATTAGTTATACCCCGTCCCTAAATTTGATAGTTGGCAGCAATGTCTCGACGAGGATTAAATATAGCCTGGAAAGACCCGCGGCAGGCTCTGTTTTGCACAAGAAGGCACGCACAACGCCGCTTTGTAAGAAATAATTGCCACTTTTAGCGGCCTTAGTATTTTTGGCTGCTGTACGAAGAATCCACTTGCTACAAACATCAGATATAACGAATGGAACCTGCGGGACCGTCAGGTTCGATATAAGTGGGCTCGATTTAGTTTTACTCGGCCACAAAAACCTTTTTCACCCTTCAGACATGGACCCTGCATGTTTGGACGTACTACCTTCGCGCCAAAGGGGTGTTTGTGCCGTAGTCAGTGCATTTCAACCTGTGCGAGCAACGAGAAACAATTTCAACAATAATATGATATTTTTGTCATGATCCTGTATTCTTTTAGAACATACTTAAGCAGTCTCGTAAAAAACCCTTTGACATCATACATTTCATTATAACACTTACGTCTGCGATGAAAAACTCTTGAATTCCATGCGAACTCTTCGTGTTCATAAGACGCAAAACCGCCGCGTTCCACGAGGTCACTGTTCAGACCCAGTGCACTTTAACGCAGGAGGAATATGCTGCGCAAGTTCAACCTCCTGACTGGTTCCCCTTTCATGGCGTGTGCACCGTCTGGAATTTTCACGTGCGGGCGGACGCAGGTAGTTATGGTGACGTAAGGCCTTATGACGAGATCGCTGAATTCGACGCGGTCAAGTAAGGCATGAGGAGGGTCAGAGAGGTTCCAAATATTCCATGCAACAACCATAAAAAAGAGCCTACAAGATAGCCGAATAGCCTAAAGCATCTGTAAACAGAGTTTCCTGTTGCGCCGCCATTAGTACGAATCCCACTCGGAGTCAGAGGTAAGACTATGCATACTCTTTTAGTTGTTATTTTTACTGCGTTAGCAGTATAGCCTGCTTTCCCCAAAATAACCGCACTGCGTGCGTGCAGCCTCCATCCTTGATGCACACTCCGGTGGACGACACATCAGGGCATTCACGGGTAAAAATGCACCTTCAAAAACTTTCACCCACCTCACCACCCCCTAATACCCACCTGTACCCGATACAGCCGAGGCAGATTGTTGTGAAGGCTCAACGTATTCAATCGCCCAGGCGTTCTAAAAAAAAAACACTAACAATCATAAGCCTGCCGCGTCAGACACTAAGAACGGGAAATATGACTGCGAAAAGTAGATACGAGGGGGTACCCAAAAGAAACCGGACTAAATTTTTTGGTCGGCAACGCTTCTGTGGTACCGCGTTTTGCCACTAGGAGCGCATAGAACGAACATTCCAGAGTCAGTAAGCCGAGTGCCGTCGTTGAAGGAGGAAAGACTACTTTAGGCGGAGCTTTAGAGTGATGACTGTTTTGTGTGAATGTCGTTTTTGCAATGGCGGATTTTTGTGAACAGCGTGCGCTGGTGAAATTCTGATTTTTGCTCGGAAAAAGTTCAATGGAAACTCTTGAAATATTAAGAAAGACGTACAAGGACGATGCTATGGGGACAACTCAAGTGTTCCTGAATCGAATCCTGAATCAAAGCAACAATCATGCCAATAGAAAACTTCAAATTCACCTCGCCTCAAGAAAGCTCGTCAGGTGAAACCAAACGTCAAAACAATGCTGATTTGTTTTTTCGACGTGAGAGGAGTCGTCCATTGAGAATTTGTTTCGCAGGGTCAGACAGTTAGCCAGGCTTTCTACTTGGATGTTTTGAAAAGATTGGGCAACAGTGTGCGGTGGAAGCGGCCAGATTTGTGGCGGTCGGGTGACTGGTTTTTCCATCATGGCAATGCCCCTGGTCACACAGCCCTGTCTCTACGACAATTTTAGACCAAAAATGGCATGACCCCTATTTCTCAACCCTCATACTCTCCCGACCTTGCCCCGTGCTACTTTCTTTGTTTCCTAGAATGAAAAAATAGGTGAATGGAAAGCGTTTCGCTGATGTTGCTGAGGTGAAGAAAAAAACGACGGAGGCACTGTCAAGCATCACAAAAGATGAATTTAAACAATGTTTCGAAAAATGGAATGAAAGATTCGACTAGCGTATCATTGCAAGTGGGGAATACTTTGAAGGAGATTGAAGGTCTGCGCTCAAAATGTGAACAAATAAGTTCAAACAAAAATAAGTCCGGTTTCTTTTGGGTACCCCCTCGTATAAGTCGCCAGACAGAGAATTCAAGATCGAGCAGTGCGAGAACAGCGGATGGAGCCGCGCGCTGGCGACTGGTAGAAATTTTTTCTTAGAAGCAGCTAGAGGCTGCAACGAGGAGCTGTGATCAAAAGACACAACTCAAGGCCGTCCAGCAGGTCTCGGCAGCTCTCGAGAGGCAGCGACCGAGCGAAACCGAGGAGAGGGGGGCGGCACCCCCAGGAAGGGGGCGGCGGCCCTCTCGAACCCGCGGAAGTAGCGAGGGACGTAACAAGACCTCAAGGGGCACAACGCACGAGATTGACGTAGTGGCCGCGTCGCGGTAAAAGCTTGTCCTCCCTGCTTGGAGGAAGCCTAACCGACTCTGCAGGCTTTCTAAATAAAAGTTGTTCTCTCTCTCTCTCTCTCTCTCTCCCTCTCTCTTAGAAGCAGAACAATTTCAGCGAATCGGCATAACGAAATCACTTCAGTATCAGTAGCATCTTTTTGGGCGTAATCACTATCGCATGCCAGCGAGCACATGTATTTCCGCATTGCCCTTTTGTGTAATCGGTATATAATTTTTTCCTTTTTAGTACATCTCCACCGTTGCCAATAACCCGCCTTTCGTTGCTTACTTCCGTCGCGCGCAAACAAGAATATGCGGATTCTAAAAAAAAAAAGAAGACGCACCAATTTATAAATCACTATTTTGGTAATACTAGTAGTAATATTTCAGGTTTAACGCGTCGAGTAGACATTGGAGCTATATGACAGACAGTGTAGTGGAGGGCTACAGATTAACGGAGACCAGCTGGGGATTTTTGGACGCGCGACAGAGCACGCTGGTTTTTGTATTTTTGGAATCAGCAGCCGAGCTCCACAGCCATTGAGCCATTTTTTTTCTTTATTGCCCTACAGGCTCATCGTGAGGGGTTTTGTTTAGAGCTTGCTGTCTAAGACAATGGGCGCCTACAAAAGTAAATGTTGCAGTACCCACTGCGGTTGCTGAGTGGTTAGGGCGCTCGGCTACTTATTCGATGTACCCTGGTTCGAACTCGTCTCCGGCGGCCACGTTTCGATGGAGGCGAAACGCAAAAGGCACCGTATGCTGCGCGATGTCAGTGCAAGTTAAAGGGTAACTGCGCCACCTTTTGAGAATTTCGCGATACTCAAGGATTCATATCTATACAGGCTGTAGGTAAAGGATACTAAGCTTTTTGCACTACCATTTAAAATAGTGACGTAATCGACGTTTAAATTTTGCCCTTCTCCTCAAAGCAAGAAAGGAGTGCGGGGAAGTTCAGTGTGATGTCACGGAAGGTAGGATTTTAAATTACTGCTGCCGTCAACCACGTCCTGCACTGCCTCGTTGGACGCTTCCAAAGAACGTTCGGCGGGCTTTGACTTCGGTTCCGTTGGTTTTTTTTCCTCCAAAGCAGGCGTTTATGCTTTTAAAATGTACGGATACGTTCGATGACGTCATCATGCGTCCCCCACTCAGCGTTGTGCGCTGCGGAGAAGTTGGAGGGCCGTCGCAATTTTAATTGGTGATTACGTCACCGTTTCAAATGCTAGGCCAAAAGGACTTCGCATAATTTACCTGGAAGTCTCCTTTCAAATGACACCATAGATATTAGAATACATGGATCACCGTGTGGTATTCGCCTACTGCCACCAAATAATTTAGAAAATAATTTTTTCTCCCATGCTGTGTCGGTTTCATCAACCGAATGATGACTTTGACGTGAGTTCAACATTAGGTCACGTGAGGCACGGGAAAACTAATACAAACGCTGATATGTTGTTTTGACGCACTGTAGCGCTTATATCAGCCGACTTCAAGACCTACAATTACAACGAACGACGTATCAGCAGTTATATTGCCGTTTATAGCACCTCACGCGACCTCATTTCCACTACACGTCACAGCCATTGTTATGTTGGTGAAACCGAAACAGGATCAAGAAGAAATTCAAGCATAAATTATTTATTATGTGTTGGTGGATACCACGCGGTGCTCCATGTCCAACGTCTAACGCATCGTTTGAAAGAAGAAAGCACGCAAGAAAAAGTTTCGTGTCTATAGTACTTTACTGAGTTAGAGCAGTCCTAACACTTTGATTAAAGGTTTACACAAATATGTAAAAGGGAGGAGTAATAACTCAAGATTTCACATAAACCTGACGTACAAGTGTTTAGAATTGGCGGCAGTACATCACAGAAGCGTCAATTAGGCTTCTTCCCACGCACCAGACCTCCTGTAAGTTTGCTGTCACATATACTGGGTACCATTCTCGCACTTCCCAGCGCAAACAGCTACGCGTGGGTATGTCTATGCGATAGATCACATCATTTTGTCGGAAAACAACACGTATGCCGGGATGCAAAAAAAGTGGGGCTGAAACGGGTCCCGAACCGGTTCGGAACGGTTCCTTTGAATCGGTCCGGTTCGGGTTTAGTTCCAAGATGGCGAAAAAAATATGGGTTCGGTTCGGTTCAGGTTCCGGGCAAAAATTCGGGTTCGGTTCCGATTTCGGGTTCGGGTTCAGTTCCGGTTCGACACCCTGGACGCAGATTGGTTGAAAATTATTGAAGGGTATCGTCCGATATCCTTATGCAGCATGGATTATAAGATATCACGAAGAACCTTTCTACTCGACTGCAGCTTGTGGTGTAAGATTTATTAGGGCCGCATCAATTGTGCGGAATCAAAGGCCGTTGTATTCAAAACCATATCCGTAGCGCACATTCCAAGTTAGAAGAGACAGTGTCACAGAAGGTCGGTCAAGTGGTCCTTATTCTGATTGACCTGGGAGAAGCTTTTGATAATGAGCGTCATTGTTTTTTGCTTCGTGTATTAGACATATTACTATGTTATAAAGCGGCCACTACAAGGCTGATTGTTAATCAAAAGTTTACCAAACCTATTCCGCTTAAAACATATGCTCGACAAGGCTGGCCCCTATCGCGTTTCTTTTCTTTATATCTTGAGCCCGTACGTCGTAGTATCATCAAGAACACAGCAATTCATGGCTTCTTCCTGTCGTAATGTGGAGTTTTCTCAAAGAAGTCGCCGACGCACTCCGTTTCTTCACTGTACGGTTCTCCTTAAAATTCCTATACAGTCTATCCAGAAGAAGGAAAATTTCGGACTGAGACATTGTTTCGTGCACCGATGTATTCGCAATCTTACCTGTCCTGTCTACACAGCAGAGTATTACAGCGCGTACAGCGGATGTTTGTTGAAGCGGCCGCAAAGACTTTCTTTTTTAAAAATCACACTCCAACCTTACTCGTAAAAACGTGGCTTCGTGAAAATGCGACTTTTGTGTCATGGTCTTTGAACTGTCACTTGTGTCAGGAGCCAGAAATTGTTGACCATTGCTTTGTGTTTTGTCGTGGTGCCGTGTTTATTTTGGGACAGTCTTCAACGGACTGTGAAAAAGGACATTGAGATTACGCCCTACACTCTAAGATTTTTGCCTACATAGGAAGGTTGTAAGGTTCCCTGTGATCTTTTAGTGCTCATGGAACTGTTTGGCTTGTGGAAGAGTCGCAAGACAGGTCGCCACACAGAGCCGCCACGTTCATCGAAGTCTCTCTTCAGAGAACAGTGTGCTGTGGTGCGGGTGTACATGCTGGGCCATATCGACCGCTTGTCTGGCTCTCCCGGAGTTCTGACGTGCAGGTGATGTACTTCCATGCAATAAAGGAAAAAAGGAACCGTTGTGGCGAAATTGTCTGCCACTCGCACACCGCAATCCGTGGTTCGATTTGCGCCTAGGCCCAAATTTTCTTTTCTTATTTCTGTTTATTGACAGTTCCTGCCTTTTTGGGTTGAGGACTATGGATTGGATTGTTGAATTGTGGATTGGAATATGGATTGGCCTGTTGGATCGCTTAGGATTGGAGTGTAAATTGGCTACAGGTTGGTGAATGAGTGACACATCCTATTTACGACACTCATGAGCCATAAAAGGCTTTCGCCTCAAAATTTGTTTTCGATGCTGATACTGCAGGGTTGGGTATACCCAACCCTGGCTGTGGTATAGAACCTGCGGCCGTCATTATTTTTTGCTTTCCGTTGTATCGCGCAATCCAAATAGAGAAGTTTTAATCCTCACGCCGTGCGAGCCTAGAGCCCTTACCTCGGAACACAAATTCTGCAGTGTGGTGAAAAAGTTGCGTGGGTGATGCGCATGCCATATCACGCATTGAAAAAAATATATATATCTAGAACTCTGAAAACGTGGGTGCTTGTGTTTTCTAACGCGACTCACATCCAAGCTCTGAAAAGCTGCATTTCGTTGAAGCTTGGCGTGAATATAGACCCTCCAAAAATGTTGTTACTGTACGTATTAAAAGTTACTGCTCCATTTACGAAGTATTCAACAGATTCGAAGGTTGTAGTGGTGACCCCTGACTCCAATTATGAAAAGATGCCCTTCTGCAGAATCAGGACACTCTGCGATGTCAGGGCACTTTAAAAAAACCCAGGTGGTCGAAATTTTCGAAGCCCTTAACTCCGGCGTCCCTCATAGCTTCAGTCCCTTTGGGACGTTAACCTCGAACAAACCAAACCAAAACTTTATAACACATCCTTTAATTTAAATGCGGTAATTTTCAATCTGTCCAAATGAATTTCACGTATTTTTCTTGCCAGTTTCACAAAGTGGAGGGCAATAATTCGATCATGGATATACAGGGCGTGTAAGAAGTTGCAACGCCACAAAGTCGGACTTTGTGCCGTGTTGTGGGGCCTATACGACACCCCTGAATATAAAACTTTCTCTTGGAAGAACTAGGAATATCAGTCTCGCGTCAGAGAACCTTGGTAGCTTCTTAGGCATCTCAAGATTCCACTGAAAAGGAGGCCCTGTGGCCTAGAAACTTTTGAGGCGGCTGTACATCTCCTCATAGAAACTCACTGACGGCTTCTCGAAATGCTACTAAAGGGATTTAAAATATCTCAGTACCACTAAAATGTTGTCAACCAGCTTTGAGCAACAGAGACCATTCATTGACGCGTTCAGATCTATGTAATCCTCCTCTTTTACTCACAATTTCTGAAAATATATGTCACCACGGCGCCGGCTTTATCGGTGCCACTGAAAGAACCGTTCTTAAGTGCGAAGGACGGTTATACATAACACGCAGTGCGCAGAACAGAAAGGAACAGCTGATGCTGAACAATAAACGCGTCTTCCCAGCAATGCTGCAGTCCAAAAGACGCTTTTTTTCGAAAAAAATATCTTTCAAACAATGCAATCGCTTTAGTTGTGTTTCTGCATAATATTGCGGTTAACAAAAATTTACAAAAGTGTGGAAGGTACTGCGCCGAAGGCACGATGCGTGGGCAGCATGTGGAGTTGTGCAACTCAAGGCAGTGCAATGGTCTTCATTTCTCGGTTTCGAAAGCGAATTTCGGCTGAGGTCAAATATACGGCTAGGTACTTCATGACCTAGTATGTACAAGGTATTTCAGAGAAGCTGATCATTAATTTTTAAAACTAGGCTTTTTGAGTTAAGATGGCTTCTGCGGCAGAACCAGTGCCGGCCGGCAATAAAAAAAAGTGAAGGTGAAAAGGCTAAACACCAGTAGTGCAAGGCGGTTCGATGTAGGCCAGACACCATTTGACGACTCCGGCATTGGCGTCGGGCGATCACCTTGCCAGCGTTTACGCCGTTTCTCTATAGCGTGGCGGTACACTTGGAAAACTGTGGAAGTAATATCGTTGTCGCAGTGATGTTGCTTGGAATCAGAAGCCGCCTTAGAGGTGTCTGCGGGATACGGGCAAGACGCTCTCATGCGTCATGGAAGCAACGATAACAGTAAACCACTGCAGGCTTTCTGAGGCGGTGGTGCAAGATGCCCCCATAAGAAGAGATGCTTGTCGGAGGAGACAGAGGCCAGTGCAGAGTGACAAGTCACGTACCGCCTTTGCCAAAAGCAACCGAGCAACAGGTTCTTGCTTCTCAAACCCTTACTTTTGGCAAAGACGGTACGTACGATGCCCATGTAGCGAGCTTCCTCCACCTTATGTGTGGAACAGTCCAAAGTAGAAACAAGTACCTTGGGTGCGACGTGTGGATCGACACCCAACACGACGCAATGCCGAAGGTCCGAACCAGATGCTGAATAAGCTTGAACAGTCACGGTGGTCGAAGCAGAGGAAGCCAAAGGCTTCAGTTCTTGGAGGCGGTCGACACCTGATAACCAGCGCACCCAAACGGTCACGGTGTTGTAGGAGCGGTGAAAGGCGAAGCCTTGAAACCTTTGTCTTCCAAGGCACTTGACGAAGGTTGGTTGAAAGAGGCGGTGTGAAGAAGTTCACACACCGAAGCATTCACGAAGCGTAACCGCCCCCTTGTATAGCGGTTTGTATAGCTGACGCAAAACGCGGTTTCTCTTTTGAGCGGTTCCTTGGAAGGATGTTTCAAACTGGCCTGTCGTTTTGGCAGCGCATTTGGTAGTAGACGTAGAGCCTGGGGAAGGAAAGCGCTCTATTGTTGCCCTAGCTCGCTGCAGCTGCGGAGGGGCGGGGCCACATCTAACCTCGGTAAGGGTCGCCGACAACGGGTAAAGGTGGTCCGCGATCAGACTGCGGTTAACTACCGCACGCACGAAAGCTGCGGCGATGGCATTGCGGACAATCGCTGGCCAAGTGTCCAAAATTGTAACGGACTGTAAACACGTCCGGTTACAGGCTGCACTTAATCTTGCTTTACACAATTAGTTGTAGAGATTTCTAGCAGGTCATTAGTATTAGTTTTATCAGTTGTTACGATTTGAAAATCGCAATTACCCTCGCTGCTATGGCTTAACTAATTTTGGTTACATTGTCCCGAAAGACATGCGTTTTCAAAAAGCATGCAGAGAACGCAACCCCACCAGTCAGCGCAATTATTCGAAATAGTGAAATTTTGTGAAGCCAAAGCGCCGAAGGTAATCGCGTTTTCGAAATTCTAAAACTGAATGGCTGTTACTGACAGCCGGTTATAAATCCCTAATTGCAACCAGGGGTGGCATTCTCACGGTGTCGCCTTTTGAGACAGGTCGCATTAGGGCGGGGTCTAAAAAAGCGCGTACAGTTGCTCGAAGAAACGGAAAACGCCCCCGGCACTTTCGTCGGCGGTGCTTTCATTAACTCCGAAAAGCGACAAATACCACTGCTCATTCAATAGCAGCAGCAGTTTTGTATCTTCGAATAGTATTTGTTAATTATTGGGGAGATGTTTTTTTTTTATTTCAAGCAACGTAATGTACGTACTACAGTCAATCAGTATTTACATTGCAATATTGATGGCACTTATTTAAATTTATCATTCGTTTCACGAGTGCGATTGCGGTTTAAGCCGTGATGAAAATGTTGTTTGTCATGTTGGTGTCTGAAGCATATTGTCCACAAATCAAATGGCGTTATTCCTCAATAATGCGTGTATGAACGTTTTCATCTACGTTTTGTGTCTGATAGCGTGTAAGGTAACTATTTATGGGCACTAGCATGCCTTATCGCCTCGTCCAGTACTGTTTCCAGCCGCATCGGGGGTTGAAACATGTTAACGACAACACGGAGGTGTTTAATGTTAAGTTGTGTGTTTGTAAAAGTCGTCACATTGCTTCAAATCCTCTTTGGCTCGTGCGGACATTGTTTCGTGGCGCTAACATGCATTAAAACGCCTTGAAGAGTCATGTAGCCGCTTGTGCAAACGCTGCCAAAGTACCTCGTTGCAGCGTGCAACGTGTGTTTCGTCGTCTGTTTGCGACGGTGCAAAATAAGTTCGCATGGCGAGCGACAGCCCGGCTCACAGACGGTAAACACAGTGCTGTGCTCTTCGGCAGCCGGTAATGCCGCCGAAAAGATTCGCCGGGCAAGGCAAATGGGTCGCGATGTCCGCGGACACGGCACTCTTTTTCGCGGCTCAAAAACCAGGCAAGGAGAGTGGGATCTGTGGTGTCTAGTATCACTGTCCTAGTTCGTCGCCCGCGCGAACCGGTTCAGCGCATTCTCTTGTTCGACAAAGCGTAGTAGATGGAGGCGACGCCACGATGACGTAGCAGGAAGGCGGATCCGCTGTCATCCCGCCACCGTCACCGCGGCTCGAGCCAATCAGCGAAGAGCGAAGTGTACATGTCGCAAAAGGCGACACCGGGAGATTTAACTTCGATATTTAAAAAGTTAATTATCAAGAATTAGTTAACCGCCTAACTCGTAAACTTTAGTTGTCAGAAAGTATATTTAAAAATTAGTTCTCAGCTTCTATGAAGCACATGGTAGATGCTCACATTTCGAGTTGATGGTAGAAAATTCATGTTAGCTCTTTTCACTAATACGCTGTTGTGAAATTTTGTGCTGTATGCCTCGGCACCCCAGCTGTAGCCCAAGGACCAGCTGTATATCGAGGTGTCGGCAGAAGGTAGAGACTAGCGAGCAACACACGTCCTGTACTTCACTAAGGGAAGATGAAAAGAACGCTGTCTGAAGCGGTGCCGCAGATTTTATGCACAGCTGCCTTGCTCCACTGGTACGCACTGATGTATTTTCCTTTCCCGTCTGCATTTTGTTGCTCACAACTTTCGCTCACAGTTGATATCAGTGGCTGGGTAGAAGTGCAGAAATTAGGGAGAATCCGGAAATTCTTCGCTAATTTTTTATTGTTGGTAATTATAATGAGCGATTTTCATTCATTCATTTTTCATGCAGCGAATGTTAGAGCTTACTTGTGCGCAGCAGCGAGACAGCTTAATAGGAACTAGTTTTTCGGACGATCGATTCTTAGCAGCGCTCGAAAATATTCCCATTTATTGTAAAAGAATCATTAAGCGAAATAATGAATTAAAATGCTCGAAAACTCGAGCTTCATGGCGATTCCTTCTACTTCGCAAAATGCCGGCAAGGCGTTGTATAGGACTCACAAATGACCCAGATGATTTCGAATGGAAGTTTAATCGGTTCGGTTAATATTTGAAACATGCATTTGTTGACTGCCAATAAAAAGTTCTCGAAAACGAGCCCCAAAGTACCACCTTCACCCAACATGTCAATCCGGGTGCCGTAGTGATTGTCCACAGCGGCTAGGAGGTTGGGCCCTTCAGGCTGCGTAGAAGAAAGAATAGCATATATCAAGCAAGCGGAATAAAATTTATTTCTTTGAGAGCCTATTTATTCTAGACTTTTTATGAATCCCTCAATTATTAATAGCCGTTATATCCGCTGATGTATCTCACAACAATGATTCGACTCCAAACAAAACTCACCGGCATTTAGAAAACCGGATAACACTGGCTGTACAAGCAGAAAGTGAATTCCCAAATTCATCAAAGATAAAACAAGGTGGCGGCAAGCAAACCACACTCGAAAGGAACACACAAATTTAATATAAACAAGTTCCCTCTTAAAGTCGTAGTTAGGAAACAAGCAACATTTAAACACCCATCTCAATTCTAGTTTCGATTCTACTGCATTAAAACAGTTTAAAATATAAACACTCCGTTATGTGTTCCCTAACTCTTCCTTTCAAGTCGGCTCCAGACGTAGTGTATACTCCAATGAAGTCTGGGGAAAGAGCTTGGAATATTTGGCGGCGCATACGCGGTCTAAACAAATGCGAAATCGAATCTACAAATTACATTGGACTCCTTGCCTACGGCGCAGCCTGCTGATCCCTGTGGGCATAGTGTAGCAAATGGGCTGTGGGCGCATTTTTTTTTACCGAATTACCAGCGAGCCACTCATACCGGTATGCCCCCGGCGCACAAAGAACCGCCTTGGCTTCACAAGCCTATGCGGCCTTTAAGAAGTTTTCTAGATTGTTTCCTGTCTTAATTCCTGTCAATGTAAGATCAAAGACGCTGTGATGAGCGATGTGAAGGCGCCTGTGAAATGCCACTCACCCAGGCCGACGGGGAAAAGCAGCCGAGATCGCCGTCCGGGGATGATCCCGCTGAGTCCATCCCGTAAACCTCGGCGGTGACCATCCGGCGCCTTGGTTGTTGCGGTGGTGACGAGGCTTGCGATCCTTCCTTCGGGTGGCGTATTCCGAGCGGTCACCTCGGCGCAGATGGGCATCCGTGGAACAGAAGAACGACATCTCGCTCCACCTATGCCAGCCCGCAGAGAAGGGCACGTTAGCTGCAGAATACACGTACGGAGATGACCACTACAGCAAAAAACACGCGTGCCAAGGGCGGAACATTGGTTCCATGTAGAGTAAATAAAATTACGAGGCAGCATTACTCTCACTATGCGATGAGAAATGCGTCAAAATTAGGACCTCTCCTTTGCTTGAGGAGCCAGGTTGCGGCTTAGCGCATTAATCAGTGAAAGATGATGGGCATGGGCTAAGTGGCAGTCCACCTTGAGCGGCAGCCACCCGCCGGACTTTTCCCGTGCGACCACCCTCAGGTTCCCCAATTCCCCCGCCAATGTTAGAAGCTCCTCCGTAACCGACAGCTGCCCTCTTGGCTCTTCCCCTGGCAGCCACCGTATGACCTCTCCTCCTCTCCACTCAAAAATAAAACAAGATGGCGGCAAGCAAACCACACTCGAAAGGAACTCACCCATACAGAGGTGGAAGCCCTCTCCCATACAAGTGGAGAGGGCGTCAACCTGCCAGGCGTGGTAGGCGGTTGGCGGGACACAGATGTTATAAAAACACTATGTCACCGGACGCCGGACCCTTTTTTTTTACGGTGGGGCTTTTAATGATAATGAATTAAAAAATCAAATCGCCATTCAGTCTTTGTGAAGAATTGTTGGTAGAGAGTGCCCTATATCAGAGCAGTAAAGCAACTCCGATAAAATTAACCAGCGAATTGCAGAATGTTATTGGGTGTGCTAGAGGGTCGTAGCTCATATGCGATGAAATGTTTCGGAGGCAGGTAAAAGAAATGCCTCTGTGTTGTCGCACACAACATATAAAAAATGCCGTCCCCTAGATGGACACCGAGCTGAATGGGTTAGCATTCTTCAATCGATCCTTCATAAAACCATAATCATTATCATAAGAATAACTACCCCCCCCTCCCATCCCTGGAGGCCAAATTCCTGTCCTGTGTGCCTCCTAGTAACACTGCAACCAATTACAGCCAGCTTATCCCCGCAGACTTCATAATCTCATCAGCCGAACCGACTCTCTGACGCCGCCTGCTATGCCCTGTAACAAGTGAAGGCGGGCTAGTTGGTGGTTGATAATGGAGTGCATATTGCAACCGCGCAAAAACGACGCAGGACAAGAAAGGAAAGCACAGGACAAGACGCGTCTTGTCCTGTGCTTTCCTTTCTTGTCCTGCGTCGTTTTTGCGCGGTTGCAATATGCACTCCATTGCTATGCCCTATAGGTTTGCACCGGTAAGATGCGGCTGTTATATACATTCTTTTCTCTTGAGGGGTAGTGCTAAAGTGCTATTCATCACGTGAGAGTGTCTGCTAAACGCAGTGCACCCTACATTTATTATTCTAGTTATTTCAATCCCGTGGTCCAAATCTGCGTTCACTATTTACCCAAAAGAAATGTATTATGTCAATACATACAATACTTTGGTGCCTACCGTACACTTCAGTCATTGCAGAGACTACTGAACATTTCACTTTAAATTTCTCTATAATAATATTTTGACCCACCGTTCTGCTTTGCCCGCCTAGATCCTCGAACATCCTTTGCAATTCGGCTTCTGAGTTGCTTAACAAGGCAATGTCATCAATGAATAGGGGGCTGCTGAGTATTCTCTAGCTTTAATCCCTAACTCTTTCCAGTCAAGTTCTCTGAATACCTGCTGCAAACTCGTGGTGAATAGTTAAGGATGAATCGCGTCTACTTGCCTGACAACCTTCGTGATCGGTGTTTTACCACTTTCCTGTGAAGGACTATAGTTGCTGTGCCAACCACTATAGATAATTTCCAGAACCTTTGCATATGCCTCTCCTATAATCTGTTTAGATCGTGGTTACGCAATGCCTCCATGACTGGTGCATGATTGCCTGGATAAACAAAAGTACGTGAAAATAAGTATTGCAGCACATATTCAGGTGGAGCTAAGAGATAATGCATTAGCTCCAATATTTCCTCAGAAATGGCTCTTTTTGCGCTAAACAATTAATAAATGGTTCGCAGAACCGTCCTCTATTCTTCTCTGATCGGTAATAAATGTCCGTCTGCGATTTTACAGTTAGGATCACCTTTGTTACCGGCCCATAATCTGCTCAAGAGCCCGTCGGCTCCCGATCTGAAGGTTGCCTGCTATTCGTATGAAGCACTGCTGGGTCACCTCATCGATCCCATCTTCCTGATTTGCAATCCCAACAAAACTGTTTGCTCTGCACCTTTGATTGGTGTTTCTCGGTGTCGTCTTGGCCGCGTCATCATTCCGATCATTGATGAAATGCAGAGGCTCTGGCAATGCTTCCTGTCACGTTAGTCACACTTCACAGAATACTTTTCAATTGTGCGTGACGTGGGCCACCAGCGTCTCGTCTCCCGTAGTATAGCAGGTCGTCGCTAACCTTTGCCGCATTAGGCTGCGAGCTGAAAGGTTCGTCTTTAGAAATGACCGGCGCACAAACTTCTGTAAATCCACAGCAAGAGAACCGAGCAGAGTCATCCTTCTAACGGGTCTGAGAACATCACGTTACCTCTCTCGCGCAGACTAAACTGAAGCGATTTGCTGAGCGCACTCTGAGAAAAGACACTATTAGATTTTCCTGCACTCTTTCGCGCACGCTCCAATTCGTTGAGTTTAACCGTCTGATGCTCTCTCCGAAATTTAGAGCTGAAAATAGACGTTAATCCCGCACGCCGGTTGCTCTGCCTGTCCCCGCGAGCCTCAGCGATTTGGTTAAGATTTGATATGGTTTAAAGGGGTTTCACATCCCACAGCACATCAGACTATGAGGGAGGACGTAGTTGAGGGCTCTGGTTAATTTCGACCACCTGGCGTTCCTTATGTGCAGTGACATCACGCAGCAGGCGAGTGTCTAGCATTTCGCCCCCAACGATTTTGTTTTGTGTAATCAGGGTGTCTGCTGCTACCTCTTAGCCGTGACCTTTCATGGGATCAGTGACGGGTTTATCGTCGGAGGCTTGTGTCATCACCGCTTGCGAAGAGCAGCGAAGCGCCAGCTCGGCATTAAAGCGTCGACGTTCAGCCTTCTTCACAATAGGCTGTAGGTTGTTATCGTGGCGAGAAGAAAACTAGAACCATTTCGATGCTTTTATTGCAGGCCCGTTTCGTTCGGTTACGTATAAAGCAGAACGTATGAGCAGTAGTAAAGGCTACGCTGCTCTGCTTATTTCTGCATGGCGGAGGTTCCCGCGAGAAAATCCCAGGTCTCACTAACTGCCGCTGGCGCAGATGTTACCAACTGAAGAATGCGTTCTGTCGAGGCTTGTGCCATGAACTGAGCCTATCGTTAGAAGAAAGGTGAACGCTTGCGAAAGCAACGCCCGCATCCACGAATCCCGAAGAATATTTAAAAGGATGTGCAGAATTTTTCTTTTTCTGTCGATACAACACCTGAAAATCTGGAACCTGAAAATTTTAAACGCGGTCAGGTTTCGTTTCCTTTTCAAGTGCGAACAGTGGAAATCATGATGCGTCTGTACTGCCATTTATGCCAATGTGCAGTCATAAGCTAATTCTCCACAATGTGAAAAAAAAAAAGATTTCTCGATACTGGTGTCTTCAAGAAACTCACCAGAGGAGGCGTCGGTGTCAAAGGACATGGCTGCTCGCTGGCTGGACTGCTGATGGTTCTGCAATGCTGGGCAGTCTTCAGTGCATGCAGCCGCGGCGGCCACGCACGTCGAGGTAGGTAGCAGCGGCCGTCGCCCCCTCCTCGTTCTCCGTGTTCGCTTTCTGCCCGTCGGAAAGAGGCGATGAGGCCCCGGCGGAGCTCGGTGGTCGGTGGCAGCACAGGTGACCGCATCGCACAGCCCGCGCTGTGGACGCACTTCCCGACGCAGCATGCGAATTCCTACTCGACTTCACCACGCAGTCAGCAGCCCCGGCGGTGCAGTCGATGTTGCGAGAGGATGGCCAGGCGGAGTGGCAGAAGCACTGTGGGTGGCTACTGCTCACTTAAGAAGGGACGCTGAGTGTAGCGTGTGCGTTCGAATCATCGAACCTTGGAAGATGGAGGCAGAACGCGTGCGCACGAGAGATTCCTCTTCTTCTCCCTCAATGAACATGGCACAGACCCACGCGGAGGGATTGGCAGTATTTGTGTGGGAAAAAAGGCGTGGGGCGGTGAAGTAGAATAGTGAAATGACTTAAACTAGAGAAATATATATTACTGAATATGAAAATATGTATTATTACTTAAAAATTTATATACATTAAACAAATTGAAGTACCAAGAATACAATAAAACGCACTTTTTGAGCATTCCGCAGAATCTTTTGTACAGTTAACAAGGTAGCCGACCAGTTGCAATAATGTAATCATGAAGGTAGGCGCAAACACTACTTAACGAGAATCCTTCGGCGCTCGCACCGAACGAGAGCACTGGTAGAGGCACAGGGAGTCCTAACTTCGAAAGAGGGACCTAAAAAAAATGCTGACACAGTCTGGAAGACGTTGAAGTGACGAGTGTTAGCTGTTCGGTAGTGCCATCTACCATCCATGTGATGTATTGACACGTGATTAGGCTACTTAGGTATGAAATTATGAGCTGCCGAGTGCTCACGGCTAGGCCACCGAGTTAAGCCTAACCATAATAAATATTAACCTAAGTAGACAATATTGTTGTCTAACATGTCCTACTCATCGAGCCCGGCCCCGCCGCGGTGGCTCAGTGGTTACGGCGCTCGGCTGCTGTCCCGAAAGACGCGGGTTCGATACTGGCCGCGGCGGCTGAATTTCGATGAAGGCGAAATTCTAGAGGCTCGTGTACTGTGCGATGTCAGTGCACGTTAAAGAACCCCAGGGGGTCGAAATTTCCGGAGCCCTTCACTACGGCGTCTCTGATAGCCTGAGTTGCTTTGGGACGTTAAACCTTAGTAAACCAAACCAAATCAATCATCGAGCCGGTTACGAATATCTATTAGCTAGATTATGACGTTATCGGAGAGTTAATCATAAGCAATGAAATATAGGCATAACCATAACAAAATATTAACTTCATTATTTAATTCTGGTGTCTAACCTGTTCTACCCATATAGAGGATTCCAAATACCTAATTCGTTTTATGATGCCTCGATAATAACTCAGTTAAAGCGATTAAACATAATCATGTGACTAGTTAATTTGATGTCACCAAATCAGTGACGCCAGCAGTCACCAATTCGATGTACTAATTACGTCACCCATCAATCGCCAGTTGGGTTGTTATATCGATTTACTAAAAGGGCTGCCATCTTGAATTCCTCGGACTTCTAAAATTTCACTCCGAAGGTAGGTGTTATCAGACCCCAAGGAATCAAGAAACGCGATCAATAAGAGCTAACGCTCTTAAAATTTCTTTCGGTGATGATGATGAAAACTTTATTTGTAACAAGGGAGTTTTGGACACGTCGGTCCTTGGGCCCCCGCACGGCCCCACTGCACACTGCACTCTTTCGGTGAAATGTGAACCGCTGGCGAGAGAGCAGAAAATGTTCTATTGTTTCAACTTCTCCACATGAGTCACAAAGGTTCGTCGTAGCGAACCGATATCTGCATAAGTACAAATTCAAGTGGGAGATTTTGCATCGCAGAATCGTCATTGACACCTTCCACAGCTTTGATTTCCACCACCGGACATTCTATTGGTACTTTAAGTGCTGAAAATTCACAGCATTCAGCAACGGATCACCCAGGCTGGCTATGTTGGAACCGCTGGAAACGGGAAGGCTCCAGCAGAATGAAGTGAGGTACGGGATAGATTACATGGGCACTGAGAGCTGACCGTGCCAATAAATCAGCCGCATCGTTAAAATAGACTACCCAGACAAAGCGGGCCTCCCTCACTTTGCGCGGAAAAAAAAACCTAAAGGAACGATTCTATTTTGTACTCAGCCTCCTATTCTTCGTGGCGCTTGCGCATGGAATCGCGTGCGGGTCAGACGACTTCGGCACAGCTGTATTACAGGCGAGACACAATATACACGTCCACCTAATAAAAAGTGCAGTGTAATTTGAGGGGCTTTAAAGGTACCAAAAAAACCTAAACAGCCTGCCTCTTTGCTGAATTTGCCAGCCTGCACATTTTTACTTTAAGTCGTGGTTTAAGGGGCTGTAAGGCATAAGGTGGCGACACAGTGGTCCGTCCCATTGGTAGATAGTCCACTAGTGTTGCTGGCACCATGAGATGACTCTTCGCTAAGGGGCGCATTTCCGCGTGTTACTTCATCTGTAGCAACGATGAGAACCAGCGTATTGGTGTTCTTTCGTTTGTTCGCTCGATCGTTGGCTGTGCCGGTCGCCGCCGCCCCTTGGGTCCGTTACTGCGTGGCCAGTCTAACGCCTGCGTTCAAACTAAAATATGCAAGGAAAAGGAGAAGCAACATTTACCGCACGTGCAAGGCGTGCGTGCGCACAACAGTGGCCTACTGACCAAACGCCAAGAAACAAGTGCCGCGTGAAAGCAACCGGTTTCTGCGGAAACAAGATTGATCATGCATGTTCTAATTTCTGGAGGCGAACTTTCACCGCTCGGCGAATGGAAGGAACTACGAATCCTGCCCTTTTTTTACCCACAGGTTTCTCCAGTACATCATCGAGCATGCAATTTTTGTAGTTATGAAAGCACCCGAAAGAGAAGATAAAAGTGTCTGTTACATCATAGAACTCGAAGTCACGGACATTTCGCTTGATCTCTGAGGTAGGTGGCTGAGAAACACCTAATTTTCGGGATGTAAGAACTGTACCGTCCGGGTTATTGATCGGCGACATAAAGTAAAGGGGTGTCCATAGTACACAAGATATGGTTTGGTTTGGTTTGGTTTGGTTTGTGGGTTTAACGTCCCAAAGCGACTCAGGTTATGAGAGACGCCGTAGGGAAGGGCTCTGGAAATTTTCACCACCTGTAGTTCTTTAACGGACACTGACATCGCACAGCACATGGGCCTCTAGAATTCCGCCTCCATAGAAATTCGATCCCCGCGGCCGGGGCATGTATTCAAGACCACCGCGGTGGCTCAGTGTTTATGGTGCTCGGCTGCTGACCCAGTAGACTCGGGTTCGATCCCGGCCGCGACGGACGAATTTCATTGCAGGCGAAATTCTAGAGGCCCGTGTGCTGTGCGGTGTCAGTGTACGTTAAAGAACCCCAGGTGTTCGAAATTTCCGAAGCCCTTCACTACGGTGTCCCTCATAGCCTGAGTCGATCTGGGACGTCAAACCCCCATACACCCGTAAACCAGGTTTTATTTCATGATTGTCTTCAGCTATCTCATTCCGGACGAGATCAGGTAAGTGATTTATTCAAATACCTTCTTTATGCTGCCTTCATACCTCAGTGTTTTTACGAGTGCAGCTCGAAGTTGCTACAGTCGCCGCCACCGTGCACTACATCTCGCGCCCTACGGCCATCGGGGCTGCTTTATCCGACAACACGTGTAGCCCTCTCCGATTATACTATATACAGCAGCCAACTCAGCGCCGGCTGAAAAGGATAATTATAGGCAGACATTAAGCACACCTGTCTTGATCACATCAAGGGAGGATAATACGCATTCATTTGCGTCGTCGTTTGCCCTGGCTTGTCGTTTTGGTGCGTCAAAAAATTGAGAAGTGTGCGCTGGCAAAGAAAAAATCTGGAAGAATCTTTCATTTAACGTCTAGAAGCACATACTAGTAAGGAAACAACTAGAACTTTTTCGAGGCTGTTTTTTTTTTAGGAAGCTGAGCATTTGGCCAGGAGACGCTTGTACACATTTGAAGAGTAATCTGATTTTAAGAGATACTGGGGCTCGAACCAAACACGTACCGCACACATAGGCCTGTGGGGAGGAATGGAGAAATAAAAGCCACGCTATATTTCTGTACCGACTGCATCCATGGAAGGAAGTATGGGCATAAAATATTTTTGAAATATAGCAACCGGCCAGTCTATACTGCGTCTAGCACCTATCCTTCAGTGGTGCTTATCTATCTCCTCTGTTTCAGTGGAATCATAAGTGTCGAATTGTTCGCCATTTGGATGAAACAAAAAACAAGCTTCAGGCACGAAGCAAATTACGGCTTAGTTGCCTGATGAATTATCTAGAATAATTTGTAATAATGGACATCTTAAGGAGGGAAAAACACATAATTCTAAAATCCGACATCTCTGAAAGTCCTGTGTACACAATCTGGCAAAAAAAAAAAAACTGAATTCGGGGAGCTTCCCTCCAGAAGAATTCCGCATAGGACATGAAAACAGGGCTTCACGCATTACTATGTGCAAGGCAGTTTTAACACACGAAGGTGGAGTAAACTGTATTTTCGTTTTTCATTACATCAATTTGCACACCACCTGCGGCATGGATTCCGCTTTTCACTCATCCACCCATCACGCAGTGAATTCAATAGAAGCATAGGGACTCTCCGCTGCCTTAAAAATTCCAAGTTGCCGCACTTGCTGCGAAAATATTCGCCATTTTGGGGGGACAGTGAAAGTTTTATATTTCATCACCACATTTCCAAGGAGAGAAAACTTCACGGTTGAAGCCCGTGATGCCGTTGTGCGAGCTAATTTTTCTCGATCAGAAAAAATCGGTCCGAAAGGACAGCATATGAGTGCTTCCATACATACTTTTCTCAAAGGTCATCGGGCTGGTCGTGAAAATGAGGTTAAAGAGGTTTCTTATCCTCTGTGCCCCTGCTGACTGCGTACTTTGAGAGATATTGTTTCTTGAATGCTGAACGATTTATATTCCTGGTTGCACACCCTCAAGCTTCAATCTTGCGTCTAGAATTTCTCACTTCGCCTAACAGACTCCGCGAGAAGCATTCGCACCTGCCATGCAGTTAGAACATATGCGCTGGGAAGACTGTGTTACTCTGCTCTACAGAATGGCTATTCCACAGAATTATTGCTGTCGTATATTCCGGTTAGACAGCGCGTTCATTTGTTTTGGGAAAAAAATGACAGCCGACTTGTGTTAGACCAAATGCAAATATTTGCGCTAGCACGGTGTTTCGCAATTTTTGCATCGTTAAACATTGGTAGGCTGAGATGTTTGTAGTGGGGTGGCAACTACATGGCTGCCACTCAGTTACCACCTGGTTACCACCTCGTTTCCGCTTCAGTTTATCATCTGGTTACCACCTTGTTACCGCCGGATACCACTGGTCATACTTGGTCCCCTCTGGTCACACTTGGCTATGACCTGCAAGACCAGGATTCACTGCGAACGCAGGCTTCAGGCAAATACGCAACAGCGAAATGCGGGGAATGGCCACTATTAGATCTAGCACACTAAAACTGAAAACGAACACAGTCAGCGCTCGTTCTTTTTATACAGTATTTATTAATGTTTATGATCGCAGGCCGCCTGGACTTTTTGATGTGGAGCAAAATTGTTTTCTCAAATTATCACTGCAGTGAAAAGAGAATATTCACATAAAATATACGTAGAAAAGGGCACAGGCAGCACTCAAAATGTTTACTAGCAGAAAGTACGCCTGAATATATGGGATGTTTCATCGAGGCCATCCAATAATAAAAAAAATATATACGAGACGATCAGACATGTTCGAAGACAAATTTGCGAAAGCAGTTAGATTCATGCTCGATAAATACTTTGACGTTCGTACTGTAATGAATGAAGTTGCTCGAAGCGCAGGCTTCTCACAAGCAACAGAATTTCCCTGGAGGGTGAGGGTGGGCGAAGGTTGGTCGCGGCTGGTAGTGGGTGTCTGGGCAGCGCATATAGTGGGGTATAGCTTTCTGTGGCTATGCAGTGGAAGCTACGAAAGTGAGGCGCAAAGCTTTTTCACAAGTGCGTTCATATCACTCGCTCACGAGGCACAGAGATAGGCGTTGAAGCTGGCGGCGCGCTCGTAGTTCCCACTGCACAGCCACAGAAAGCTGTCTCCGAGTATACCTATGAGACTGCAGGGCGGAGGAGGCTGGTGGATGGGGCTTCTGGAGGGTGAATGCTTCACTCTCCGAGGTTTCAGACAAACAGACAGAGAAAAGGACGCGTGAATAGAGGGCAAGACAGACAGACGTCAGCTTTTTCGGTTGGTGACCCTATTGCTTAGGAAGTAAAAAAAAAAAGGCTTACTGAGGCATAAAGATACTGTGGCATACTCGGGATGGTATAAAACAGGGGAATCATTAAATTAGTAAGCTATATTTAAGCAGATTCTAATAGCTATTTAGGCGCTTGCCTGCAAATAAAGATTTACTGCTGGGCATTAGTTATAGCCATCGCAGTTTTTATAATTTTGAAAACGCCAATGTCTTCAACGCTGTGTCTCAACAAATTTCAGCCAGCTTTTGCGCCCTGCAGAAACCGTCAGCTCTGGAGCGCTCAAAGCAACGCCCATCAGTGCACGTAACTCCATGACGCACGTGTGACCTGTCCTTCTCTGCATCCCTGGGGCAATGACAGCGAACAGCGCGACAGGCTAAAGAAAACGGCCAGGAAATATTTCACAAAATCTATTCGTCTACGAACAAATCAGCTAACCATCGCATATGTTTCCTTTCTTGATAGACGCAAACTTTTCAAGAGCAGAGTCAATGCCCGTAAACTTGCACAAGTGCAGGGAATTGCCAACTCGACGTAATTCACTTGTGTTTATTTTTTTTTTGGGGGGGGAGGGGTGTCAGGGCCCTAGCTGGCCACGCTGCGCAAACTCGACACATTAGAATGTTTGGGCACTGAGGTCCGCTACAACAGGTACCCCTGTGTTGTTTGTGAAAGCTCGAGCTACGAGAAAGTTTCAAGCATAACTCAGATGTCTGTCCTACCCGGGTTGATTAAAAGCTCTCACGAATTATGGCGTCCCTATAATAAAAAAGGTAAAAAAAGCGCGTTGGTTCTCTAATTCACCTCGTAATCATACTTTCGAGCATTCGCGAGACTTACGTCTGAAAGTACGGCTTCCACTCCTGCTCCTTCACACTTACGGCATCTAACTTACGGTTGTTTTTAACGCATAACACATGTCAGCAATATCCACTGGGACTATTGTGGTTTGGTTTAAAAAGCATATTTCACTCAGAAGTATGTTGACAGGTGCCATGTTTACTCACTGTTGTTCATTCATGCTAAGCATCTTCGTGGGGTGGAATGTATGCTGAACCATCGCTCTGAACATGGCAGCAGAGATAAGCTTTCAACTTTGTAATTCTATTTTCACAGCTTTAGGTTCTTCAAGAATCTAGTATCAGCAAAGAAAATTTCTTGTCCCGATTTTAACGACCGGCCTTTTTTCCCTTTTTTTCTATTTTCTGCCACTTCTTTTCCACCTGTCGTGCTCCATGAGCATGCCTCTAGGGAACTTCCCTAAGCTTAGCAGCATATCAGCAGCTTCCGTCCTCCTCACCTCACATATTCCATGCGATCTCTGCGCGCAAATGAACGACATATATGCCTTACGGACTTTTGCCTGGCGACGTTGCTTCTATGTTGTATTGTGCAGCCTATGTTCAGTTACCGATCCAAACAAACCTTCGAAGACGGCAATCTCCTTACTGCTCAAGAGAAAGAAGCTTAAGATTCATTACCTCCGAATATCCAACAGACACACACAAAATAACAATAACCCTACTCGTTTGAGAGCGAGTTTATGTGTCTTTCGAGTTTTACGCCGCGCGAATCGCGCGATTGAAACGGCTCTTATACTGCAGTCTCCGGCCACCAGTGCAAACTTGTCTCAACTTTGTTGCATCCCCTGTGCTCGTGACACTGCATGGCATTAGATGAAAAATGTACGTCCAAACATCGAATTTCCTATGTAATTTCGGCAAATCTACATAAATAAAACTGAATGTGTCAGCCAGTGACATGCAATCACTGACTGCTCTAAAAGGACTAAGACCTCTATGCAATGTAAAATTCCAGCAAAACGCTACTGAAATAGTCCCCATCAAGTACTTTTTTCATTCTTCAGAGATGCTACCTCAAGAATGAGAATACCTCTCAGCGTCAACCCGCTCAACCAGTCCTACAGACAGACTAAGATCAGAATGAGGCGCTCGTGTTGAAATTTTCCAAGTAACCACGCATTGGGTTTTCAGAGAATGCGGCACGCCCCGAATAACAAAAGAATGTTTTTATACTTCATTTTTGAATCCTTTATGGGGACCCAGATATGCCAGCGAAATAGAAAAATACAAAATGATTTATCACACAAAACCGATTATAGAAACACCAATAATCTAAAATAAATGTCAGAACACTCTCCACAGAAGACATGAGATTGGGGTGTCGGCCGTCAAACCACAGTGACGTGCAAAACACGGTGGGGTGCCCTGATGACCTGCCTCCCCACACCGAAGGAGCGTCGTGTGGCAGGTGAAGAGCGGACGGTGACGAATGCACATCCGCAAGCACTACCACGCACTTGCAGTGGGGGCCACCAAAAACGTATTTTCTGCTGTGCATACGCCTCCCTATGTCTGCTGAACTCATGGTGCCTAAAGGGGCTCGTGCTCCTGCCTGCCCGTTTGACCACAGCACAAAGCGGCAGACATGAGGGCTGCGTCGTGGTCGTCGCTGTGTTACCCTGATATGGCGACGTCGAGGTCGGACTAGACAGAGCCGAGACGCAGAGGCCACCATTACGGCTCTAACCAACGACAACATTCGTGCACCATCTGCGCCTCCACTTCTCAACGCAGTGCAGGCGCTGGGAAGAACGCAGTGCCCGACATATTCCGTGCTGCTGTGCAAACATGCGGATGACATTATTAACGGGGGCATGGTGACCAGGACGGCACAGCGGAAATAGGCGAGCAGCTACATGCACAATGCGGAATTCTGCCTGAACATCCAGCCGCAGCAGCACATAAAACAGTTTCAGGTACTTCGGGAACATGTGGTGGGGCAGGCAGCCATGGTACTTCAATGCACCTCGACCACAGAGGATGACGGTGAGGTTGACGTTCCCATTCGGAAGTTGAAAGAAGACCGCAGCAAGATGTCCCGAGCTGACCTCAAGCATGGATGCGAGGCTGCCAGGGATGAAATCGCTGGTTCCCTTGATGAAGTACACGACGTGCTGCACAAATAATGAAAGGACTCAGTCGCGCGCGTTCTCTAAGCCGCACAAATGTATCATGAGGACATAGACAAGATAGAAGACATGAGGACAAGATAGCCTCTAAGGAATCCAGCATTTCTTAGTTTGCTTAAAAAAGGTTCACTGAGCAGATAAGTAGAGGCCTAGCGCTGCTGTTCCTCAAAGGGGTGCCAGCGTGTGTAAGGGTGGCTTAGGTTTTTAATGCGAAAGGATTTCTTGTCTCATGAGTGGCGTGTACAGGACCTGTCATGAGAGCCGGTCCGAGCAAAAATGACCATTCGAAGGAACCAATTCGCCGGCATTGCAGTTCGGACCCAGGCCTCCTGTGTTCCAGGCGGGCACGCAACGCATGCGCCACGAACGGCCGCTGGTTCAAGCGTCTTAGACGGACACGAAGTGAACGCGTTCTAGTGTATACGGCGATAAAGTGTGCTGGGGATGTGTACTGATGTTAGACGACGATGACTTGCAATAAAAGTTGGTGACGTCATTTAAGGGCCACGTGATAAGTGTCATGTTAGAATGGTGACTTGCAAAAAAGGTTGCTGATGTTCAAACGCAAACGCTTTCACATTTCGCATTTCGCATTTTCACATTTCGCAGACTGCGGGGCTCTTCAATTTTTGAATAGCATGCCAGTTGTTCCTTGGACGCTCACAGATTTACGTGCAAATTAAGCTTAGCTCCTTGCTAATAATTTACAGCTTCAAGTGCACAGCTGCCGCTGCCAATGTGTAATCGAAATTTGAAAGTATTTACCTTAGCCCAGCTAGCAAGTGCCACTGTTACGAATGGGGACCGGGTAAATTAGTATAAATTTAATGTAAAGCTTTTTCCGAAACTCATAAACATGTTCAAAATAGGCTTTAGATGACAAGTAAAGCCAAAACTCGGTAGATGTTACCTGGCATCAGCCAGCTAAGTTTCTGAGGATATCGGACGCCCAACCATTCGTGTTCACATATGACGACCGCACACAGGGCGTTCATAGTTGTAGAGCACCGAAACGGTTCTTGTACTTTCGCCGAGCATTTAAGAATGTATGCCGGACCTCGCAGTTAGACCTAGGGGCGATCATTCTCTTTTCAAAAGTGTTTTTTATTTTATAGCAAGCATCCGACTCCGCAGCTAATAAATACGATTGCGTGCATCATGCGCGAAACTTCGGTTACCAGTACAGTATTATTTAGTGCTGTATTATATGTATGTAGCTCTATGAAGCGTTTCTAAGAAACCTCGGAAAGCTCAACACCATAACCACAGCATTATCCCGGGGCACGATGGCGGTAGATCACCCCATTGAATACCCCGAAAGTAAATATGGATACAGAAAATGTGCTGCCCTGTTGAGGACGTTCTTTTCGCTAAAATTGCGGGTGTTTCAAGGGTAGTATAAGGTGAAGTATACCCGTAATGATGTAGATTGAGTTACAGAGTTCAGCTGAAGGCTAGTTGGTGTCATTTAAAAGAATAACTGTGAAAAAAATAACGAACAAATGCACTTTTCATATTCATGACAAAAACCATGACGGCAAAGAAAGCAATGCCACAGTTCAGTTTGAAGAGAATACAATTTTTAGCCTAGCAGACAGCCCTCTTACCTCTACCATACCATTCGGATTTTTTCCGTTTTCATAAACCGGAACACACTGCGCTTAACAACGAAAGGAGAAGGTTCTTTATCTATGTCAAGTTCTACTTGCTAGACAACTGCGCGAACCACCTCCAGGTGCGCAGCGCACATTAAACGCCCCCAAAATTTCTATAGGTTTCGCGGGCCTACGACTCTTCAGCGCTGAAGAGACTGCTGTCTTTGCGCACTCTGAATGAATATAACCAGTATAGCCGCAGTAAAATTTCATCAAAGTAGGCATTTATCTTCTTATGAAACCTTTTGTTTCTAACACGCAATAACTATTTAGAAGAATAAATTGCGGCATGATTCCAAACCATCCACTATAAAGTTTTCGTTTGACTTTCATCAGTGACAAGTACGTTATAGCGTAGTAATGGCATGACTCCTTGTAAGCCGCGCTCCACAAATGGCTGTTGAGCCCACTCACCGGAGCTGAATGTGCCGCTGAGGCAGGAAGGCGAATGGCACGCACTGTGCGCCCGCTGAGCCGATGGAAGACAAAAAGGAGGCGCTGCTCCCAGTCTCGGTTCAGCGCCACCCCGAAGTGAGGAGTACGGCCGCGTGCCAGCGCCAGGAAGAGCCCTGCCATCGGCAGCTGCCCACCTCGGAACAACAGCTCGGAGTACGCCAGACCGGTCCACGTCAGCCTGCACAAAGCCCACGAACCATAGCCCGGTGTTGTTCCTTTGTCTCTCGGGATGATCCACTCTTGCACATCCTGTTCCGGTAGGCTCGGCGAAGCTCTGGCATCAAAGACTGCGTTTAACGTCGTGAAAAATAATTTCTTCAGTTAAAGGAACGGCTCTACGCTGAGCGTTTCCTGCCTCTTACGTGGAGGACACTGCCATGTGGCCCATATGGCTAGGTGGTCCCAGCCTACCTTCATAAAGGGCACAGAGGCGCAATCACTAGACTGATCACTATCTATCCAGCTGTTCTGGAGATTCGGCGCTATCGAGAATGTGCCCTGCGTTTTCACGCCATGGAGGCCACCGTTGGAGAGGGCGCACCTGTGAAGGGTGAAGAGGAGATAGTTACACGACTGCTGCTGTCGCATTTTCTTCTCCGATAGGGCTGAAACTCGGAGAGTTTCCTCGCCGGTGTATTGCCCCTCTGTGCGCAAGCCTTAAAAACGTCAACGGAATACAAATATGACCACGTTCTGGGGCTTCAAAGCAGTGCTCTTACATAGAGGTTAATTTTTCTTCAATTTTGAGGGTACAAACAAACCCTTGTAAGGCATGCGTGCATGTGTAATCTTGGCAGACAGTGAGCTTGGCTAGCTAACACTGCCGTATCTCAAACACTTCTGAAGCCGTCATGAACGAGGTGCGTCAAAAACTTGCAGGCTACATGGTCTGCTTTTAGAAAATCCATGCAAAGGGGCATTTTGCAAATACCCGAACCACAACTTTCTTTACGCGTTAAGAATCAATCTCACCTCTGCTAACCTTGACAGCTTCATAGGAGTGTTAATTGCCAGAATATACTGTTGAAAATCAGATCCTATACAACCTCGAAACTTCTGACGCACACTGTACAGCCATACAGACAGTTTGCAGCTGACCATATGTTTTTGTTCTCTCATACCATAGATTGGCCGTCGCAGTGGCTCACTAGTTAGTGTTCGGCTGCTGATCCGGAAGACACGGGTTCGATTCCGGCCGCGGCGGTCGCATTTAGATGGTGGCGAATGCTAAGTTCCATGTACTGTTGTGAAAGTGAATTTCTAACACCGGAACGCTCCCAGTGTTGCGCGTTCGGCCAGTGAGCTACAGGGACGCTCCCCAAGGACGGCGTCCAAGCCGGCGTCTCTCCGAGCCTGCGCGTCGTCATCGTGGAGCGCGTTGTGCGTTCGGGCCTGACACCTACGGGAACGCTACCCGGGTTGGCGTTCAAGCCTTGCCGGCCAATCAGCCAACAGGACGCTCCTGATTGGACGAAAAGGGGCGGGAGTCTGTGCCGACTCTATTTAAGGGCTCCCGTCTCCTGTGTCTGTGTCTTTTTCCTGTTGAGATACATCGTGCCATGTATCGTGCTTCTCGCTACTTGTAAATATGTAAATACATATACCTTTTTTTTCACGCTGCTCCTTAACCCCCGTCTCTTCATTGCTCCGGCTGGTCGGCGACAGCGGACCCGCGTCCCGACGGCAACTGAGAGCCCGCGTCTCAACAGTACTGTGCAATGCTAGAGCACGTTAAAGAACCATAGGTGATGTAAATTATCCAGAGCCCTCCGCTACGGCGTCCTTCATAGCCATCATTTGTGATGGCCTTGATTCTGCATTGCACTCGCGATCCGCATGGTCTCTCTTTAAATCCTTCCTTGGCACTAAGCCTGCCCTTGTTCCCACTCTAGCTAAAGCCCTCACTCAGGGGACTCCCTCCGAAGTTTTGGATCAACTTGCCTCTCTCTACCTCCCGCCCCCTCTGGCACCCTCCTACCCGGTGTACTCAGGTGGACCTAACCCCGATCTGGACCAATCCTTCACTCTCCGGGAGCTCGAATCTGCTCTGGCTGCTAATGCTACACGCTCGGCTCCCGGTGAGGACGCCATTACATACACCACACTTCGTAACCTTCCTGACTGCGCCAAAGAATTCCTCCTTCAAACCTACCATGAGGCGTGGGAGAGCGGCTGCTTGCCGAGCTCCTGAACATCCTCCCTTATTTCTATGATTCCAAAGCCGGGCAAACCTCCCTCTCTCTCTAACCTCCGCCCAATCTCCCTGACGTCGTGCGTTGGTAAGACCCTTGAGCGAATGGCTCTGACTCGCCTCTCTTATTTTCTTGAGGCACGGGAGTTCTTCCCCCATTCTCTCATTTGCTTCCGACGCCGCGTCTGTGCACAGGACATGTTTCTGATTCTCCAGCAAACGTTCTTGTCCCCTACACCCACTCAAATTTACGCACTTGTGACCGTCGATGTTCGCAAGGCCTTTGACGGTGTTTGCCACGATCACATCCTTTCTCAACTCGCCTCTTTGGATTGTGGCTCCCGCATGTACTGCTATATCCGCTCATTCCTCTCTAAACGTGTGGCTCGCTTTCGAGTAGATACCCACATGTCTAACCCACACCACCTCACCCGTGGCACTCCTCAAGGTGCTGTTCTCTCTCCTACCCTTTTCAATCTCGCTATGGTCCCTCTCGCCTCCCAGCTAGCTGAAATTCCCGACCTGCATCATATATTTTACGCCGATGACATCACTCTCTGGTGTTCATCTGGCTCTCCCGGTCACGTACAGGACACCCTGCAACGTGGCCTAGATCTCATCGACTCCTTTCTCACCACCGTTGGCCTCTCTCCTGCTCCTGAGAAATCCGAGCTTCTCCTTCTCAACCATTCCTCCTACCAGCGCTCACACAAACACTTCGTCTCTCTCCACCTTTCTGGCTCTCCCATTCCTGTCGTCACACAGTGCAAAGTTCTTGGCTTCCCTTTGCATGCGGCTAAGAATGTGCAAGCCCTCCACCGCGCTGCCACCACCTGCCACTCTGCAACTCACCTCCTGCGGCGCGTGGTCACTCGACGCTCAGGTCTCCACGAGGCTCACGCGTGCCGAGTTGCCCACGCGCTGGCCCTCAACAAGGTCTTGTACTTTGCACCCTACGCTTCCTTCACTCAGACTCAACTTAACGCTCTCGAGACTGCCCTTGTGGGCCTCTACAAGGCAGCTCTCAACCTCCCTATCACTACCTCTACCACTAAGCTCTTTGCCACAGGCCTCTTCCATCCTCTTCGTTCTCTTCTCAGTCTCCATCGTGACTCGCAGCTTGCCCGGCTTTCCCTTACCCGTCAGGGTCAGTGGTTATTGACTCAAGCGGGTATCTCGCACATTCCAATCTCCCCGTTTACCTCTCCTATTCCCACCGCCGCTCCCAATCTTCGTATCCTTCCCCTCCCGACCAACATGTCCCCCGTCCTGCACGCCGGACGTCGTCATGCGGCCGCAAAGCACCATTCCCCTCTCTTTGATACCCAGGGTGTAGCTTACACGGATGCCTCCTTCGCGGCTCCTCGAGGTTCCTGCGGCTACGCCCTGTACCATCCACACCTCCCTGCTCCTGAAACCCACACCAGCGGGCCGTATCTACACCCTCCAGACGCATTGTCCCTCGAGGTCCTCGCCATTGCGCATGCCCTCCAGTCATTTTCCCTCCTTCCCTCTCTCCAAGAGTACACAGTCTATTCAGACTCACAAGCCGCTATACACCACATACAGAAACGCACCCTGACCCCTTCTCTCCAACAGGAGGTGGAACGAGTGGTCTCCGCACTGCAGCCTTCCATCGTTTTCCTCCGCTGGGTCCCTGGGCGTTCAGGGATTGACGGCAATGAGCTGGCAAATCAGCTCGCCCGCGACACACTTTTCCGGGCACCGCTGATCCCCTGGCCCAAGCCCTCGGAGCACGGTGGGAGACTCACCCTTCGCCGCACCATAAAAGAGGTCTACCTTGAGCTCTGCCTCGACAAACGCCTTTACCCTCCCTCTCATCCATCACTCACGGTGCCGGAGTCTCGCCTTCTTCAGCACATTCAGATGAATGCAGTTATCACCCCGTTCCGCCTCTTCCTCTATCGCTCTCGATCGGACCCTTCCTGTCCCAACTGCCCCTTTATCTATGCGGACCTGGCCCATTGCCTCTTCTATTGCCCGACTGCTCAGCAGTCGGGTTCCTTCCCCCCACCCTCTCTATCCATCACCACCTGGCTCGACTGGCTTGGCGCTGAAGGGGAAGAAGAGCAGCGGCTTCTGGTCGCCCAGGCGGTCGACATGCTCGGCCTATAAATTATGGTCGAATAAAAGTCTTTTACTACTACTACTACTACTACTAATTAGGGACGTTATACCCTAAAAACCAAACCAAACCATAGATCTAAGTGCCGTTAACTTAAAACGAAAATCTGCGCAGGCATTCTCTGTGGCTGCGAAATACCGTCTATTGCTTTACAACGTGACCGCAGCTAATACGCGAGTAAAAGTAGCATTTCGCCCAACGTGGTTAAAACTAACATGAGTCTGTGTTGTTATTGCAGTGCTTAGCGATAACAGTTTGGGATGGCAAATTTTCGCAGTGCAGGGTAGTAAACATCGTATTTAGAGCCACACCTTTCATAAGACTCAGTGTTTCCATGTGTTGCCGTTTATAAAATGCAGGGGCAGCCGCCCCGGTGGCTCAGCGGTTATGGTACTCGGGTGCTGACCCAAAAGACGCGGGTTCGATCCCGGCCGCGGCGGCTAGAATTTCTTTGGAGGAGAAATTCTAGAGGTCCGTGTACTGTGCGATGTCAGTGCTCGTTAAAGACCCCCAGTTGGTAGAAATTTCCGGAGCCCTCCACTACGGCCTCTCTCAGAGCCTTAGTCGCTTTGGGACGTTAAACCCCATAAACCAAACCAAAATGCAGGCGCGTGAAGTACGCACACAAATACAGCAGCATAATAACCTGGATGCTAAACGTTTAAATACGCGAAAAGGGAACCTGGGAGCTCTATTTAAACACGTGGTTGAAACAAGTTTTTTTATTTTCTTTTTAGTTCACTGACATGAGAAGGGTCCCTTCATATCACCATAACGTTCTGATACTGATTCATTTCATCCGGCTACTACACTCACTCCAGCATTAATAGCATAAATTTATCCCTTGACATCGAGCCTCTGTGCACAGGCGGGAAATCACCCGCTTATCTTTGTTTCATCAAACTGTACTTTTCTTTTCCTTCCCTTCAGGGCTCCGTTTTGTTCCCACCCGTCATGTAACGCATTTAAGAAATCATTTCTGCGTGTTGCCATAGAAGAGTGGAATTCATTACATAACTGCATTCGAACGAGCGCAATCTATGTAAGTTCCAGCAAGTGCTGACATAATACTTGGTAATCTAAGTCGACTTACTCTTATCTTTGCGCTTTATCTTTCGTTTGCCGTTATGTGCTTGTCCGCAGCTGCCTACAGGGCTTACTTATTTTTTGTATCCAGCCTGACTACGACTGCGATATTTATCGTGGCCAATTATGTTTTTCCAATGTTATGCTCCCCCTTTAAATAATGTCCCTGCCAGGGGTCTTTAATGGTCAGTAAGTGATGATGAGGAGGACTCGTCGCTTTTCCACTGTAACATTTTCACGTTCTGCCATGGGTGCCATATGCTATCTTACGTCACAATACTTCGTTTTTTTCTGTATTAACACTGTAAAGACACGCTGACATGATGCATTATTACAGCCATGCAGCTAGTGGAGGATTAACGGCATTGCACCCTTGTCCACGTGTGCCCGTAAAGAGGCTTAGTTTTTAAGATTAACACGTCAATAGCTTGCCTTCACTTGAAGTTTCATGTTTCTCTACGTGTCTAGGCTGCTCTTTTTGACTAACCTCAAGTGCAACTAGGGGCGTGCGCAGCAAGCTGTCTTTTGAAGCAGTTTGAAAGCAAGGCCTCACTTCTCTTCTCAGAAGTCGGTGTGCAACGCTCAGGAGGCACGCTTTTCATTACTAGGAACAAGCCGTATAACACTCCTCTACTGTGCAAGTCCTTTGGTGAAAGAGCCCTTTGTGCAGTAGGCACGATTGCGGTGAAAGAGGTTCAGCCCACATTTGTGGAAGCTCACTCACTCGAAGCAGGAGAGGGACAGCATCTTCACGAGGCGCCGGTCCCAGGCTCGGTAGTCGTGAAGGGCGGTTTTATGGCACGTGTTCTTGCTGCCGCACCCTCTGGCGTAGAGGCTGCAGAAGTGAGTGTCGTTGTTCTGGCTAAGCAGATCTGCCTCTTGTTTCAACTCGCAGTGAAACGCGGACGCTGGTGGCGAAGAAAAAGCATGGCTGAATTTGCAGACGACCAGGATTTTATCCATCTGGAACAGATGAAATTCCCTGCTCTCAGAATGGACAGACGTGGGCTGGCAACATTTCTGAGGCAAAAGGCAAATCGTTTTAAACCGGAAAGCGTAATAGTTTCTTGCAAGCCATTTAGGGGGCATGACGGCATCTATGTAACGTGTTACGCGTTACTTAGGTAGACACCACCGCCACATCAGAGCGCAATTGGGCTGGAAACTAGACCAGTGAGACAGTTATGGGCCTTCCTTTCACAAAAAGCAACAGAGGAGTTCGACTGAGAGTAAGGATATTGTTTTCTGGGGAAAGTAAAGGTGGAGTAACTGTCTCACTTCTCGGTAAACACCTGGACTGCGCCATGAGGAAGGGTATAAAGGTAGGAGTGAAAGAGTGAAATGAGAAAGAGTTGCTGTAATGAAGAGCTCCTTTATAATTTCATCCACCTTTGGATCATTAACATGTACTCTCATCGAACAGCACACAGGTGCCTTTTGAGTTCGCCGCAATCGGAACGCGGCTTTCACGGCCAGGTTCAACACTGGTAACTATAGACAAATTTGCTTCGGGTCAGTAGGCTCCGAAATCCGTGAGGTGTGCCGGGAACGCGATCGAACCGAAACCTCCAAGCGGAAGATGGCCGAGTACGCACGGGAGTGTAGAGACGTTAAAAGAGAATGTGAGACGCCAAACCGGGCGGTCGCCTGCGAAGCGTCAAAACGGGCCTGGAAGGACGACTTAGGAAGGCCGACTCAGCATCTGCCGTGGCATGTGCAGACTGCAGCGCCGACGCCTGGGACGGAAGTGCTCGTTCGAGTATCACTTGTTCGAGCATGAAAACTGCCGTGTTGTCTAGTTTGTGGACAGTTCATGGAATTTTCGCTTCAACAAAAAAAGTTGCTGATTCTGCCAGGGGATATCGCCTTTCGAATCTCAGTAACAGCCGTTACCTGATGGCGTAATAATCACATACGGCAGCAAAAAAAAACGCTGATATGTCTTATAGACAAAAAAATGTGTTCTCCATCCACCTGGTGAATGACTTGCTATAGTTACTTCACGACCAATTGAAATGTGCATTTAGTACCTAAAATTCAGATGACGGAATGTGTTTCCTTGTTCAGGGCAACTGTAGACTACCTTCAGGACTCCTATGAGGCCTGAATGCGTTAGATACATGAAAGACAAAGAACCAAAGTTATGTGGGGGCTCAAAAACTATACTCCCATGATATTCCCAGAATAGGATCTCTAGAAAACAAACAAGGTGGATATTCTGCACCAAGCAATTGACAGGAAGAAGACAGAGCTGCAATTGCAAGTTGTAAAATAGGGTGCGGCGCCTTACTACTTGCGCTTTCCGCAAGCCGGCAGTTGATTTTCCATTTTGAATGTGACAGCACGCCACCATGCCTTTCACTGCGACCGAACAGCAGTCCTTGGAAATACGCTATAATACTTTAAATTGAATGAGTGGTTTTTGAGGAAAAGAAATGGCGCAGTAAATCGCGCACTTTTAAGTTAAGACCTTAACCGCGTCATGAGGGAAAGAAGAAAGGTAGACAGATTCACAACAGCGCTACGGAACGAGGACAGAAGGAACACGAAAAACACAGGACGGTAGAAGAAAGGTAGAAGAGAAAGAAGAATGAAAGAAAGAGGTGCAGTAGTGGAGGGCTCCGGAACAATTTCGACCTCCTGGGATATTTAACGTGCACTGACATCGCGTGGCACACAGACGCCCGTTTCGTTTCGCCTCGAAGGCGCCCCTGTACGATGGGATGTCAGTGGAAATACAAGAAGAGAGCATACGTCCTGATGATTTCCATATTCACAGGTGGGATGTCCTTCTGCTCTTCTGCCTCAGCTTTTGGATGACGTTCAGAAAGCGTTTATTCTCAGGTCGTCGAGGTGGTCGTATCGGGTGCGAACTAAGCGTTGATTGCTTTCACCAAGGCTATCCAGCACCCTCAGCCGACGTGTCACAAGTGCAGCTAGCACCTACTCTTTGCACGCTTAGTAAATAAGCTGGCCAGTTCCGGCATGCGCCTGCCTCCAAAAGATGCCAGCGACGCGTCCGAAGCCAACATTGAGACGCTCGCCTCACAACTACCGTGCACTTAGCTTTCAGCCTCACCTGGTGACTGCAGCCAGAAGCATTGCCGTTGTCGTCAGGGCGGAGAGTTGCAGCCGCCCCGAGTGGCACGTCAGCGTCTCGTGGCCGACAGTGGCGCGTGTATAGATGCAAATCGCACAGGTCACTCCCACTCTTGGGTATGGTTCCAATCCTGAAACTGCACCCTGGGCGCTCCTTGAGGCTCATGCTCGACATGCCATGACAAAAGCTCCATTCTCGCTCACCACCTAGGGAGCTGCACAACGAACAAAATGAATCGGTAATGGTGAACCAACTCACAGCTGAGTGCATTGCGCATGTTGCGATCAGCTGCTGAAACTATCACATACAGACGTTTTATTGCACATTTTAAAGAATCACTGAATGAAAAATGATCAGTAAATATATATTGTCCCAAGGTCGAAAGCTGGGCGAATTGTATGGGATTCTTCTTAGAAGAAGAGCGAGACTCGAACACACAAGTGAAGGGGTGACATGCCATGCTGTTCACCCGGCTTTGCACCCTACAACAGTGCAATTATTTTACAATGCGCGCAGATGCATGTTTAAGCGCTCGTGCTCTGTCTTCCCTCTTCTTTCGTGCTAGTGTTTCAGGCTTCTTCGAAGACACGACGACATATTAGTGCTCTGACATCCAAGTTACATCCATTTCATTCAAACTGGAGCATTTCTTAAATGAGACGCGGGTCATTACACTATTAATCTTCTTTGTTGTTACACCAAAGTCGCGTTACTGAAAAATCAACTGAACAGTGCCACAGTATGTACTCTGACGTTTAAAATGTTGCACTTGTGTGCTGATGCGACGATGCGAGGGAAATATGCCAAATCAGCTAATATTTCGCCTGTTTTTACTTAGGTACGGTGAATTACTACTTGAATACCTCGTTCAGCCCACTGCCCATTGGTCGCTCCTGTGTAATGGATGCTTCGTCGTTAGTGGCCGCAGCAGTGCCTGCCAGCAGTGCTCCCCATGTGGTAGGTGAGCGCGCTGCTGCCGGCACCTGGCGCCATCTGGTGCCCTCAAGGTTATCTGCGCATGCGCATTGATGGCGTGCGGAGTCCTGGTACTCCAGTAACGGTAACATGGTACCCGTTATGCTAAAGATGTCTATTAACTCGTCAGAAACATTAACGAAGCAGGCGAAGGACCCGGGGTATTGTGAGGGCATGGTCGGGCGGAGGCCGTGGAGCGTCGCTTTTTTCTAGTCTACCCTCAGTCTCCCCTTTACTGACGTGCCGAGGCGGGGCATCGATCGGGGAAGAAACAAAAAGCCGAGCCGAGTCACGCAATCTGAGAAGAAGCACGGACCAAGACCTTTACGTTTTATGCGAAGCATACTACTTTACCTACCACTTCAGCCCTTCACCGTGGTTATGCGCCTCCAAATCACGTGATACATGACGTCACACCACGTGACACGATGACGTCACGACATAGAGAAACGGGGGCCCACTTCGCGCCGTCGTTGTGGTTGTGCGCCTCCAAATGACGTGATACATGACGTCACACCACGTGACACGATGACGTCACGACAGTGGAGAAACGGGGGCCCCCCTCGCGCCGTCGCTGTGGTTGTACGCCTATTAAACAGGCTCGAAAATTGCTGTTGGAGGACGAGGAGTGATTCAATATTAGTCTTGTTTTTTTTTATCTAGATGCAAACCGTTCCAGGGTTTCTCTAATGGCCGGAGGCAGGAGCGGAGTGCATTGAACAGCTGGAGTAAGGCAGAGTGGTGGCGAATCTTTTCAGCTGGTCTTTTTGCCACTGCATCATTCTATAGGTTTTGCTCTCCTCCGTGATTATTCACTTAGCAGTGACATTCTCGAAAACATAAAATCAGCAAGAGCGGTGGAGGCTAGTTTGTCACTATGTTAAGAAAATAACCTCCTCTTAGCAAGGCTGCTGAGTAGGAGAAGGGGTTGCAGACAGAACAATGGTAAAAGGGAAACACGCTTCAGGAAACAATCCACACCCCTCCCCAACATGTCAACGCGTAAAACTGCAAAGATTTTGCAGAGGGGTAATCATCGAGTTTAGCTTGGATTAGTTATTGCAGTTCTAGTGCCCCTTTTGTTTCAGATATGTCACAACGTAGACTAAGCGCACACTCTGCAACTGCGTTATGTCGCAAGTAGGTATGTAATTCACAGGCTGTTGCTGAGAAGTGTAGCCAAGGGTTCAGTAAGGCTCGACAAGCGCTGACCATGCTTTTACGCGCCTGCGTTGAAGGGATGGCTGAACTAAAAGCGAATTCTAATCGGTGATAAGAAGAACGTTTTGTCCATCTGCGAAATCAGAGCTATTTCAATGGCCGATATGGATTCAGATCTTGAGTGCTGATTTGACTGCGATTGTATGGTCCCTAAGCTCCTTAGACGTCCTGCCCATCGCCGATCGGCGACTGGAATTCGTCATAAAATTCATCGCGCGCCAGCTAGCTCGGCAAGCAGCAGTGATTTTGGAGCTCCAACTTGCAACACTAAAAAGCACCGCTAACGTAAAAACATTACTCAATCCCTGGGCGGCGTTTCGATTGGTGGCGCAAGAACTTCGGAGCGTCATTCCCCCCCCCCCCCCCCCCCTGCCTACCTTACTGGTTGGTTTCTGGGGTTTAACGTCCCAGTGTGATTCAAGCAAGGAGGGAGCCGTAGTGGAGGGCTCCCGATAATTTCGACCCCCTGGGGTTCTTGGCTTATTGTTGCAACGTTCTTCTGGCGAAATAATTGAAACCCAACAGGCGCTCGTTTGCGATCTAAGGCTATTTCCTCAAGAGTAATCTTTCAACACCTTTTCCTACCGAGTACCTGAAAATCCAAGAGGTTACTCTGCGCCCACTGATCGACCATTTAAATAGTTCTATTGGACCCAACCCTTGAAAATAGACTTTTACATCTAATGAATGAGTTTAGGCTGAACTCTAGGCGCGTCGAGAAACATTGTTTTTGGGGGGCATGATTGGAGGCCGATCATCGCGAGAAAGACCTCTAATGATGCAACTTATCTGAAAAGCTTGATTTCGCAGCTCATGTTTTGAGGAAAAAGAAAAAAACCTAAAAAAAATTTAAGCAGACTTTGCTCCAGTCGATTGTAGGTACCGGACAAAAACAAACATGACAGCTGTGTACGTTTCTACACCTCAAGTGAACTGCCTATAATTGCTCGGTTCGCTGACGTACTTCTGGCTACTGTGTTGCTCATTGTTATGATGGTTAGCTGTCACCCGCACTCCTTTTCTACATGAAGACAGCTGACGCAAATCTCATAAACATATTGTGATCTAATATTGCTATAGCACGTTTATTCCAATGACCGAATTGCGCATCAAAAAAATGACATGGCATATGTGATGGGCTCCACAGCCGGCTTCCGACCCTACCCCACAGAAGAGTATCATAAGTCGACAGACAATGCCGGCTATTCGTACTCCCGAGTACCGCCTGTTACAAGGAACATAATGGCCGGGACAGGAAAGGCACACCACTTTCTCGTGGTGATCTTACTTGAAGCCAAAGCGAACATGGAGATGAATAAAAGTCTGAAAGAACGTGAGCAACACCCTCCCATCTTTCGATCCCACCCGCCTCCACTAGCCAGCTTCATCCAGCGCACCGAAATAACAAGGAAGTGGCTACCCTGTCAGCAGCTGGCAGAATACCTGCAGGGTTAGATGCCGTCAGCGTTGGTAGAATGGAGAGGGGGCATAGCGTATACATTTTCTCTCCCGCGCAGTACCCATGACGCAGGAAGATTGACGAGTTCACTGAGCGGGGAAAGGCCAACCATAGCCCGTGGAGGATGTTGCGGATCTTGCGGCAACGCCGAAAAGAGCGCACAAAGGGAAACATGGCTAACCTGATTGCAAACTCGTCGCTGTCGCTGGAGATTGGAAAAGGGAAGGCCACAGTGCTTTAGTCGAAGGACCGGGCACACGCTGTCAGCGGAGGTGGTGCACGCGCTGCGTCACAGCGCGCTACTCTTTAGCTTCTTCTTCTGATCATTTTCATTAGGCTTCGCAGCATAACAGAAGCAAAGAAAAGGAGAAAGGTGGCAGTGGAGAATGCGCGTTTATTTATTAATTTCTTAGAGATACTATCAGTCCGGTCTGGACCAAGATAGGAGTGATACAAAGTACAGATCACAAAGGCGGAACACGACAAACAAAACACCAGCACCATCACGTCGTTGCCAAGTTTTAACATTTCAAAAAATAGAACTGACCTCTAAGCAACAAATAAACATGCGCAAAAATCTCGCTGCAGCGAAACAGAAAACAATGTTAAAACGCCATGCCCAACACAAATGCGAAGCGCATTATATCAGGCACTATACCAACAAATCACGAACTCCAGCAGAGAACACATCCACACCCGATGCGAGCACCACATTCTCTGGCAGTCTTTTCCAATTTCTCGCTGTGGACAGGAAGAAGGAATGCTTGTAGCAGTGCTTAGAAAACTTTTGTTCTTATACATGTCTGCAATGTTTACCCCGAGTGATACGTGAAGTAGTTTCGCTTATGTATTGCTCCTTATCGATATGTACCATGTTGTTCATAATCTTATAGAAAAGAATGAGTCTTTTTTGTTTCCGGCGACATTGAAGAGGGCGCAAGTTCGCTAAAGTATAAAGTGGGGTTACCTGATCTTGTCTTTGGAAGCGAGAATAGATAAAGTGAAGTGCACGTCACTGCACTCGCTCCAGTTCAGCTGCAAGTGTTTGAGTGTAGGAAAAGAGAAAAAATTGAGAACCACAGGCTGTCAATAATAGAGAATAAAAAAAAAGGCAAAGGGGTAAATGACCACAGATTGGCCAGGTGGCTAGTCGGTCGTCGTTGTTATTGGCTTTAGCATTGCAACAGACGGCGCATACCCGCACTGCAGGATCGGCCAAGAATCGGGAGTCATAGATTGTTATTTACCTGTGCATTTATTGGCCTTAAAAAATATGAATAAATAAAGGCATATAAAACGCACGCGGAAGTGCAACACCGCTGGAACCTAATTCAAAGAGGACATGCACTGAAAAAAGGAAGGACAAAGAATAATAATGATAAATTAGAGAATTGAAAATAAAATAATTAAGACAGAAAAGGTAACACGGTAAGATTAAGCAAGACAGTCGATGAGATTCCAGCAAGTAATTTTGAACGGCGGAGCAACCACATCTCCCGTCGAGCATATGGATAGTGGCTCCAAATGCTAACAAGAGCGGACTGCTGAAACCTAAGGGAAAATGCTGCAAGGGCTCCTCGAAGGAGTTCCCCTCCAAAAAGGTGAAGCGGCGGCAATAGAGCCAAAATGATCAATTGATTCGGGATCACGGCAAAATGCGCTGTGGGGAGAAAGCTCAAAAGAAGACCCGTGCAGATAAAAATTACCAGGAGGGATACGACAACGCAGCTTCGTCAGAGAGACTTCAAACTCCAGGAATATCTAAGATGCTGACGCACTGCCTGGTACAAAAATGGTATTTAATACTGGCAGTTGCATGTAATCAATACCGGGAAGGCATATTAAGTGTATAAGGTTCAAATGTGAAGAAAATATTGATAAAAATGTGCTTAAGATGGGAGAATATACAGACGAAGCGAGGGTGGAGCCCAAAGAAAAAGGTTCGGTAATCACCGCAACAGCGGAAACCGCGAGGTTGAGCTTGCGTAGGACTAGAAACACGTCTTGAAAAATTAGAGTGTAATCCGGAATATGAATAGAGAAAGACCAGCCGAGAGGAGGGCTGAATATTCCGACATCTGCCTTTTCGTTGCATTGCGCGGCTTCGGTTGCTACCACTACGTTAGTACAGTGGGTCCTTAAAAGATCTTCTTATAATACATTTAGAATCCGGGGCGGTAATGTTTTGAATTTTAGGGAGACAAAGTCATTGAAGACAATTTGACTAGAGGACCCACTGCTTAGCTCCGGAGGGATTCTATAAATTTGCACATTTACAGGTTCAAGTAGGGACCATAGAAACATAACGTAGGGGTTGTATGAAAGCGAGGCTAATGGACAACAAAAAAAAAGGACGGCTGGCAACAAAATATGATCTGTGAACACTGGAAACGCAATTCATATATACCAAAATAGGTCTGCAAAGATAGGAGCTGTAGTTTAGATAACAGGGGGAATGCGGGCTTTGAGATACAGTACGTTGTTAGCCACAAATTTGGGGAGCCCAATGCACATCCGAAGCGCTTCCCGGTTTAAAAAGAAGAGAATACAAAGTTTGCACAGGCAAACTTGAACACAATACACCTCCACATTTAAAGATTAGTCCGACATACGTTGTTTAAACCATTAAATGCGTATATGTCATCATTCGGAAACGGTTACTACTCGAACTACCCAACATGCCCACAGCACAAGCCCCTTTCATAGTGACATGGCACATGTGACGCCACCAGGTGAGAGTACTGTCGTAAATGGCGCCCATATATTTTAGAGATTGAACCTTAGGAACTGGTTGAATCTGAAATGTCTGAGAGACAACTACAGGATTCAGTAATGAAAAAAACAAGGACGGTGCGCATTTTAACATTTAACGTGAGGTGTAAGCTACTCAATGATTGATCTAGAATACTCAGATACGATTGCAAGAGATCATTGAGAGAGTGTACGTCAGGCACAGCCGCAAAAAATGCCATGTCGTCCGCATAGATGCAAGCGCAAAAATGGCAGTGAATAAGAAGGAGCTTAGCAGAAAATTAAAAGGCAAACCAGAGAGGACAGCTCCTCAGGGTCACCTATCGTTTGCTTGTTGCTCTGTTATGGAGGATGCAAATATGCACGTTTTTTTTTTCTGAACTGCATTTCATATTCGCTGGTATAGTAACAAACATCATCGCAGAAGCCCTGAAGTGCTCCTCACAGACGCATTGCTGGAAATGAAACGTCATAATTCGAAGCACAAAAGTGACGCCTTCTAAAACAATAAGACCCAGGTTAGTTTGGAGACGTAGAGACGCGCAGCCATGCACAAAAGTAATAAAATATTTTCGCGACGTGGTCAAGCAGAATAAAGCAACGGGCGGGAAAATGTTGCTGCAGCTTCTAGAAGACCAAAATGAATATTAGTACCGCTGCAGCGTTTTTTTTTTATTTACGAGGGGTTGTTATCTGCACAGTTTATTTGAGTCTCAGCATTCGTTGTTAAGCAACATCTGTAAAGCCTCAGAAACTACGCACGTAAAGGAAATAGGATCCGTTCAAGAAGACAGCACTAACTGTAAACAGGTGCCGACAGGGCTGACATCAGGAGTCTGAAACATATACATCGCTGATGCAGTGTAACCTCTCAAGTTTACTGGAAAGCGGGCAAAGTATATCGTTTCTCTTGTTTTTGTTTGAACTGCAGACGGAACACTCCACTTCCACGTCTGCAACAGCCCAGTAAATCATGTTATCTGCTAGCCATGCAGCAGTGGGACGAAGAATGCGCTGCCATTGTGGTGCTGAGACTGATTTCGATGGGCCGGCCCCAGCGAAGTAGCAGTCAAAGCAAAAAACATGGAATGTAAAAAACTATGCAGTCGTTTGCGGACATCTGGACTATCTCTATAAAATGGAAGAGCCCTCCACAAGCCACTTGCGTATCACTCGAGCCCAGCTTGCTTTGCAAGTCTTGGTGAGTCACTCTCCCTATCATCCCTCTACTTTTCGTTGCCTTGTAGTAAATGTTCCTTCTTATTTGCTTTTTCTTATTTTCTTTACTCCACATTTCTATCAGCGTTTTTACTGTGAAATCTGTAATTGCTTTTTTGAACCGCCAAGCATAGGCGGTAAAACAGCGGATTCAACGCCCCGTGCATATATGTTGGAATAACACTGCCACTTCACTGCGCTATTCAGCTGTTCACTTATCCAGTGAGCCAGTTAGGCGTCTTTCATTTCCTGAAAACCTACGAAGGAGTTAATCCGGGAATAAGACAACCCTGGGAACTATCCTAATTTACTTCGTGCTAGTGGGCGCTAGGACTGTATTCTGTAACGATAGATTTCATTTTTGGTTACATTTGGCCTTGACGCCAGAGTGACGAAACAGCAGAAGGTAGGGAAGCTAACGCCCAATTTGACACACAGCCGGCATGGTTGCGGCATTGCTTCTAGCCAGTCTCTTGCCGCCGCATCCAGACTCGCTGTAAGGCCACATTCTCACAGCCGGTTTTTGGCTTGCTCCGTCGCCTCCGTCACGCCGGGAGCCGACGGAGGGGGCTGGTTTTGGACCGTTTTCCCCCCCAAATCGGGTGACCGGTGCCGCCGGCTCCTGCTCTACGTTTCCGTCGAGCGGCGGCGACGGAGCCCGCCCCAACGGAGAGCGAGCCAGTCACAGCGTCCGCTCGCTTCACGTGACCCGCGGCTTGCTCGCTGCGACCAAGAGATGGCGCTGGCGAGCGTCGGCGGCGGCAGCGATGCGCGGGTGCGCGGGTGCGCGGGCAGGGAGAAAAAACAAAAAGCCTGCTCATTTTTTTACTCCGTCGGGAGATGCACGCGCCTTGCGCCCCGAAAAGCGCCCGCTGTCGAGGAGCTGAGAGCGGATGACACTTTTATTTCATATGGCAATATACGAGGTGTTCGAGCCAAAACGGGTCTCCGAATGAGCATTGTGTTTGTACTAGGCGTGGGATATACGATAAATGTTTTCTTTTTTTTTTCTGGGACGCTCAAGTAGCATCACTGTTATGTATTTCAATTTCATGCGGTATCTTTTAGAGCTTTAAGAAAAAACTACTCGGACGATACTTTGTTGCGAACACTCTAGCCGGCCGTTTGTCAAAGTGACCTACAAATTTTAAATTGGCACTTTTTTCAAGTAATCAGTTAGAAGAGTGAAAAGACAGCACCAAAACCTTTTCCAAGAGAACTTCCTGACGTCCATGTTTTTTGTTTTTTTTTTAGAGTAATCATTTTTTTTTTTTTTGACGCGAAATAGCCTTGCCGTGTTTGTTGCCTAAATACCGCTAGCAGTATTCGTTCTGTCCGGTGGCGTTTCTGCGCACGCCCGTTTTTTTTTTGAACCGCTGATGTTCCGACTTTAGAGCTTTGGCGCTATCACCGAACACCAGCCAGCCGCACTGCGGCTAACAACTGAGGTTCACTCCACGCACAGAGAAATACAGAAAACGGCACGCCGGGTCAACACACTCGTTCACATTTAGCCCAGAAGGAAAAGCCTGTTCACAAACAGCGCCGACTGCAGCACTCCGCTTGCATGCTACAAGAAGCTCGCAAACCCAAGACACCCCAAATCAGGAAAAGCCTGCGATGTTGAAACGGTGAGGAACATGTGGCTCAACAGTTCAGAGGCGAGCCATAAGGTAGAAAAAACCTTGACAAAAAAAAAAACACGGCCCGTGGGCCACGACGAACAGAGGGAGTTCGGGAGGGTAAGGAAGTGGGGGACGAAAAGACTGTTGCCAGGTTTAAAGCGAAGTGAAAGGGATGGCTGATGCAAAGGGGAACCATCCAGGTGAAGGAAGGAGAAAGGGGCGAGAGAGGTAACTGCGCAGATAACGAAAAGAGCAGAAAAAAAACAATTCTTTTCACCCGTTGCTAGCTCTTGAGGCCTCATTGTTTTTATTAGCCGTTTAAATTCTTTTGCTAGCTTAATCTCTCAAGCCATTGATAACAGAGTTCATTACCACCCTACATATGTTCAATTTCACGCATATCGTCCTGAATACTGTGAGTGCAGCAATCATTTCTGCAGCGGCTTTAAAAGTAGCTTGCTATACTCATATATATTTGTTTTGGTGCTGTACGTGTGGTGTTTCGCTGCAAAAACAGAGGAGTTGCGTAGAGTTAATAAACTAACTTCAAACTTTTTCCACCGCTTGCGAGATCGCATCGTTTTTTTTCTCCGATAAGAGCCAAGCGAACCAAAGCGCAAGCAGACGACAGATGACTTTCACCGCCGAGTAGCGTTTTTTTCTTTCGCGCGGAAGAAAAAAAAAAGGCACTGACGTAGAGTCACGTGGGAGCAGCGAGCGCCCGTCCAAACTGGTTTGCCGGTGTCCGGCGCCTGTTTCGATTAGAACACAAATCCGTTCCGTTGCGGCCGCGGTTCCCGGCTCCGTCGCCGCCGCGCCGGAGAGGAGACCGGCTGTGAGAATCAGGCCTAACACGGACGACGCGGCGCCAGTTCGTCGCACTTGCACAGACGGCATGAAGGGTGATAAAGCTCGTATGGTGTGCCAAACGTGTCCTTGTTCTCAGCCATTTGTAGGCGTCGGCGCCGGTCCCCCAGTGCGACACGAGCTCGAGACGCGTGTATGCAATTAGCAAGCGGCATCAATGCCTCGCTTCCGTCACGACCGGCGTGGCGTCTGGTCTAACGCCCTGCGTCAGTGGGTGAAAAGGACCAAATGGAATGGAATGGAAATGGATCGTTACAGAATACGGTCCCTGCAGTCCATAAAATGTGCCGGGTAGGCGATCGAACCGCAGACCGCGAGTGAAAGATGGCCGAGTATACACATGGGCGCACGGATGTCAAAACGACCCTGTGCGACGCCCCACCGGGTAGTCGCCTACAAAACATCAAAACGGCTCTCCCACTTCAGACCTAATGCGCGGACTGAGCCGATGAGCTGTCTACTCATTTTTTTCTATCTGGAATAATGATTCGCGCTTGCACCAGTGAATGATTTTAAGCGATCCGTCACAGGTGAAAATATAGATAAAACTCCTGGATCCAAACTGTTTCGCAAGGCACTTGGACGAAGTTTGCAAATATTTCAGAATATAGGGTGCTTCGCATAAGGCTTTACACAATTTTTTGTTTTAAATAGGCTTTTTGACTTAGAAGAGCGCTTTTTTCCGCACAGCGTTGTCAGCGGTGCAGTACGACAGAATACAGCTCCCAAGTGATAACTAGCAGGAATGGTAACTAATATTGACTAGTTAACTTTTTAACTATTGCTGTTAGTCCCCTTAATTATTTAGAGTCATGCAGCCTACCGTAATTAATATTCATATCAGGTTTTTATAATTTGAAAAACGTTGTTACCCTCGGCGCTGTGGCTCGACAAATTTTGGCTATTTCGACGAAATGCGTGCACTGGAGGGGTTGCCTTGCCTGCAAGCTTCATGAAAGCGCATGTATTTTGGTGCGATGTAGCCAAAATTTGTTGCGCCACAGCGCCGAAGGCAACCGAGTTTTCCAAATTCTAAAAAGTGATATGGATATCACTTACTGTGGGATACACGCTTCAGAATTATTAAGGAGCCCAGCGGTAAAAATTAAAAAGTTAACTATTCAATTTCGGTTAATCAGCCTGCTAGTTACCACGTTTTAGCTGTATTGTGATGTACTACTCCGTTGGCAATGCTATGCGGGAAAAAGCGTTCTTCTGACTCAAAAATCCTATTTTTAAAAATTATGTAAAGACTTAGGTGACACACCTTGTATATCTACGGCATCACGCGACGCAGCTGCTTCTTGAGCCTCGCTTGATTCGGAATTGATAACTTTGATTTATTAGAGCGCATGTCGTTGTGTTGAAGAGTACTGTGGCCTCTTCCTTTGTGACATGGCGAAGGATGTGAGGTGTGAAAGCTTTATCAAGGAAAATAATTGCCCATTCAAGTTACATGCTCCCACCAACATAACACGTACCACAACGCAACTGCACGACATTTCCTGGCCGTGCAAATGCCACTGCTAACGAGTGATTGATGGGTATGTATTAGTATAAAGCACACCTAACAACTTTAATCAACGGCATTAAGTAATCGGGGACTTTCGACAATAAATTTAGCCCCTATTTCTTGATCATCTTGATACGCCGAACGTTTCACAACAGCAGCATCTAATATGACAGCAAAAAAAAACAAATAATTTACCTGAAATTGGAATGGCCGGGGGGGAGATATTCGCAACTGCGTAAACTTTATATATATATATACATATATATATATATATATATATATATATATATATATATATATATTCGTTAAAGGAAACATATTTAATCAGCTCGACGTTTCGATCGGAAGACCGATCTTATATATATATATATATATATATATATATATATATCCAACAGCCACAGAAACCAAGGGACACGAGGGATATATATGTTACTGTTCCTTTCACAGAACTGGCAGCAAAATATTGACAGAAACATGAAGGTCCTTTGCCTAGCAGTGATCGTCTTGGCTGCTGCAGGTGAGATCAATCAGTTCTTTGTTTTCTTTCAACTTTACATGTAGATCGCTGCAGGTTGCTCTTAAGTGGAACACTGTGGAGTGCCTGTGACATTTTAAAAACTTGGTGCAGACAGTTTGAACGCCCCAGCCATGAGTTTGCTATGTTAATGGTGAATAATGGAATCCATGCGAAAAGTTCTCAACAAAACAACGAAAAAAAAAGAATTCAGAACTGTCCTTTCCTAAAGTAAGGATAGTTGTTTTTTCCTTTAGAGAAATATTTGTCGTCCTTATTTTAACTTCTAGCTACTTTAATAAAAAAATGCAGTCTTAATTACTGAACAGGGGTTCAGGTTGTTTTCTAGCCTTCGTGTACTGTTCGGTGAAACCATTTTCCATGTTAATGAAATTATTGGTTACGCTAATATTCAAAATATATTTTCTCCTACTGGACTCACTATAACAAAAAATTCAATGATAACAAAATGGTATTCATGAATATAGCTCAGGAGTTTATCTTACGCTTCCTTACTCGTCCTCGTCTCAGGAACTAACCAAGTGGGGAAATATGTAATTCGCCGATATATCAACAAAAATCTACTCCCGAGCATTAATTCATCTAACTTGTTATACTAGCTCTTATGTGAACAGTACAATTCTGAACTTGAACTAAAGTTAGCCTCTGATGAAACAATCTTTAATTTAGGGATTCCTAATGACACAAAAACTTTAATATCCATGCATAGTAAAGGACCCATCACTGGAATTAAACTTCGTTCAATAGATATAACTCAGCACAAAACCGAAAGTTTTTTTTACTAAAAAGTGCGTGTTTGGCTTTCTTGCTGCGAAAATGAAACAATACAATATTCAGAAGTTGCTATTAAGAATTGCGCCACCAAAATTTTCCTTTTGTTCGAAAGTAATCCCCTTGCCTATTGCAAAGATTCCTACATAACATCGCTGGCATAGGAATTGCTGTGATAGCACATAGTGTGCGAACCCAGAATCATAATAAGGGAGTAATTACCCCCTTTTTATGATGATGATGATGATGAATTACTCATTGACGTCCACCCAAGCGCAGCCATACGGCTACAAAAAAAAAGCTGTACAGCTTTCTCGTCCTGGACCGGGGTTCGAACCCGGGACCAACGCAGCACCGGAGCAGTAGCTCTACCGATTGAGCTAACCAGGACTTTTTTTTTCTTCAACATGGTATTTATTACAGTGATGTAATGGCAAGCTCATCCACCTTGATTCCCCTAAACATTTGGCAAACCCAGAATCAGTGCCGCGCGATTCAAACAGTTATTACTGTCACAAACCATAAAAAAACGCTGCGTTGCAGGAACTCATGCAACTACAAGGGGAAGCCGGCACCCTGAGTAAATTACCATTAGATTCAACAGTTCGCAGCCAGTCCAGTAGCAAGCTCTCCGATGGTGCTTTGCCAAGCGGTGCGCTTCAATGTGCACTCGAGCGCACTAACTGTGTTCAAAGTTCCAATGAAAGAATGATTTAATAATTTCATACACAGAATTTCGTGCAAGTAAGGTAAATGTTGTTCTTTGAAAGACACATGGAGAGTGAGAAAATACTGTGCACAATAATAGAAAGATAATTTATCGAAGCCGATAAGGCTAACTGCTATCACTTGAGATGACCTACATGCTTAGATGGCCTGTATGCACTTCCTGCGGAACCTGGAAAAGCAGCACTTTGGTCGGGCAGGGGCGAAATTGGTCTGGGTTTAATTGTCTGAGTTTTTGCGGGGGGAGGGGGGGGGGGGGGAGGGGATTGCCCTGCCCCCAGCAACGAGTTTGGTAGGTAGGTAGGTAGGTAGTAGGTTTATTTGGCCATATTATATACAATATGCCCTCGAGGTGAGGCTAAAGGAGGTAGACCAAGCATGCCTCCTGACAAGGCCTACACCCCGATCACACATCATGGAAACGGGGGCCGAATGGACAAAAGATAAAAAACAATGAGCAAACATGATCACAATAGAAAATAGTTAATGATAGACAATAATAAATATCAATTAACAATAAACAAAACATTTCATAATGTTTTACCCTGGTAAAACCACACTGATCCTCATGCTTGAGATGAAATTCGCCAAAAGCTTTGTACATTTAGAACACTTCACACCTTCTAACCGCCGCCTCCAAGAATTGCCCATAAATCCGCCTCCAGGACTGCAAAAGTCATGAAGTGTCTAGTCGCAAAGTCAGTTACTGATGGCGAAGACAGAGTTGTATCCTTCAGGGGAGTTCCTGGTACAGCTGTCGCTGCAAACGAAGGCACCCCTGTGGTTCCGCGGTTACAAAGTTCTTCCAAACACGGTCATGGATTCGACTTTTGGCCGCGACGATAACATTCTGAGATATGCAAAATCAGAAAATGGTGCGCGTACTAATATATTAGTGCATGTTCAGGAATCCTAGGCCATCAAAAAGAGTTCGGAGATGTCCACAAGACACGCCGAGGCGTACTGCTGACGCGCAGGAAGAGATTGTAATGCAATAGCATTACAGGTACCATTTACGATAAAAGCCGGCGTCAGTGTATCCATGCCACGAAAATGCATAATACAATAAAATTAATTCAGATAAATTCAATGCCATTGCCATCTGCCAACTGTGGTACTGCGCATCAGCTCACTGGCCGAGAGAGAGAAAGCCTACCGAAGAACTATACGTGCAAAGATGAGCCTGATGGAAGCTCGAGGAGAGCAACCTGGGCCTCACAAGCTCCACCGGTGGCTATGTTTGAAACAGCCACTTGCCGGTGCAGTGGCAGACCGCTTATCCGTTGCACGAATCACGGCATTAGTAGTGCTATGAAGGCTCCCCGCGATCTATGACTCTATGAAATAGGAGTACTTTTGCGAGAGAGGTCTTCTATGCTATCGAAATGTACTCTTAAAGGTAGTTTAAGCGTCGTCACGGATTTTTTTCTGTTCCCCGCAGTACAAAAGCTTTACAATTTTTTCGCCTTGATATAGTGCCAAGCCTCATATGCATTTATGCGTTATCACTTTTTTGATGCACGTTATACCACGTGTTTGCTGTTACAGAGATGCATTATTTTTCTTTTCGCAGATGCTACTTTTGGGGACTTCTACTATTATGATGGGGTGCCGCTGCCTGGACCGGAAGGTATGAAGGCAGTTTTCGACGTGTATCACTGCACTAGAGAAACTACACGACACAGCGATTTGTGACTAAATGCAGCTACACTTTAAGATGGATTGTTAGTCGATATTTACAGGAGAAATTGTGGGCAAGGAATTATTGCTCTAGCCCCTTGTTAGAAGAGTGCTACCTCATGAATGTTGCCTAGAATGAAAGCAAGACCGGGATGAAAGGGTGAAGGACGCCGCCAGAAAAAAGGAAATAGAAAATAAAATTCAGTATCTCTGTACGAAGAAAAAGTTGTAAGACTTGGTAGGCACTTTGAACGAGCAAAACAAGCACAGAAACGGAGCGAAGGGTGAAGAGGCATACAAAACATCGCCGACCTTCTGCTTCTCCCATGGTGTGGTGTCATCCCTACCTTCATTAGCTGGTTTCAACCCTTCTATACCCTTCTTCAACCCTTCAACCCTTCAAAACGTGTGCAGAGGCAGTGGTTCAGATCTTCAGGCTGCTACTTTAAGCACTCATATGTGAACTACTCACAAAAGTGCAGGCTGCGGAGAACTAATTTAGAATTGTATAGTTTCGATCTCACTGGATATGGACAGCGTAACGTCCTTGCAATTTCGGAATGCATGCCAACAATCCTGCACCAGCCTTGGCACTGATGGCGAGTGAGTTTGAGTTTATATTTTTCCTCGTTCATCGCAAGATAATTTTAGTCAAATGCTAGCGCCCCTTTCTACACCTTCGGTTTTTTGATAATAAATTCAATGACACTATAACGTTTGTCCTCGTCACAAGCGTTTCGGGTAGGCGATGTTCTCTTCCAAACCAAATCTGTTACATCCAACGTCCGTCTATATCGACAGGAATTGCATAAGATAATGAATATTAAGTCTCTGCTAAGCCTTCTCACGGTCGCAGTTAGTGACTAAACGCACCAGACTACTATGCAACACTGGCAACGTTACCAACATAGCATTAACGATTCGCGTCAACAGGATTGCCGCTAGTTAGCTGGTCATTTCTTTTAAACGCACCATGTCTGAATACAACCGAACAGCGAAAACATATATGCAATTACAAAAGAAAACAAACTTTGAGGCCACAAATAGCTAATTAAGCCTTTTTTCTTCATGCGGTTATTGCAAGGTTTTGAAAGCCTTTTCACAGTATCCTGAGCTGCAGGGCTCGTTGAAAAAAACAGCGTTGAATGGCACGTTATTCCACAGCATCGCAAGAACGTGTAAGAAAGGACACATATGAAAACACGGAACTATCGAACTACTGGTTGGCTCTCAGCGCTCTGTGACATCACACTGTCACCCTTGTATATCAACGAGACCCTTAAATTTCTTTTTCGTCACGCGCGACTCAAAGTACGATGCTCTTGGAAACGTAGTTTTACTCACCATGTTGTGTCTCGCTACTGCTTTAAGTTGGCTTTTTATACTTAAGCACATCGTTAGTGCTAGATGCCTGCAATCAAAAGCATGTTTTTTTTTTCTTAGCAGTCTTTGCTTACAGACTTTGCCACTACTAGCATTCAGCTTTTGTATGGCACCGCTTCCGAAAATAGCTTGACGAAAACGCCGCTGTAGTTGTCCGGCTTGTTTAGCGTCCGGCGTGTTTAGCTTGTTTAGCGTTTAGCGGCTTGTTTAGCGGCTTGTGTAGCGTTCAAGTACGTTTCTTTGTTCCTCAATAAATGCTCTTTGTTTTTAAATGCCACATCAAGGCGTGGTATAAAGGGCCCGTTTTCTGCTAGCCGGCGCCGCAGTTCAGTAGTCCAGCTTCCTGACAAGGAGACCCAAAGACCTATATGACTGCCTTCTGTTCGCGCTAAATAGGTACCGACCCTTCAGAAATCCCAGAGAACCCTGCAGTGCACGTCGACGAGGCTCCGGCAGAGAATCAGTGGATACGGACGGTAATTCGAGACGTCAGCTACCACAGCGAAGGTAACACATTGCGTTTTGCTACCGTTTGAACCTTTCTCATTGCTAACGCATGCCACTGCGAATTGGAATAACGTATATCGGACTGAACCTGGGTACGCACTGTTGCTGCGCAAGCCTGAATGTTAATCTGGAGGTGGCACGTTGCGGCTGCACTTAAAAGGACCTGAATCGAAAATGAAATCGGTAAGCAATAACGTGACCTTACGTCTGCTGCCTGCAGCGAGGTATTACGCAGAAAGACGGCGGGAGCTAATGGTTAGAGATGAGTCCCAACCTTTCAGGGGTCCTTTAATGGGCATCGAGATATGAGCACGCCAAAGATTTCCCGTTTTAGGCCCGAATCTTTTGCTTCGGGGCTGACAATCAAGCCCACGAACTCGCTATCAAGAGGCAGATAGACATAATGGCCTAGACGCCGCGGCGTAGCGAGGTTCTCACAAATCACCGAGCATCAATAACTCGGTACATGTTGTAAAGCCCCAATAGCAACTTTACTATCACGGAGCTATAGGTAAATATATATGTATCATTTCTGAAAGGCATGCCTGACGTCTAAGTAAAACAAACATTTAACCAAGCAGAGGAATCCTGAAAAGGTACACAAATGGTTTACTCCTTGCGTACCAGCTGTACGCTGTTACAGGACCAGCGTTTCCAGTTTCATATTTCAGTAATTCACTCACCCGAACAGTGGTTGCCGAAAATTATAAACTAAAGAAAAAATGCAGAGCTGTGAAAGACGCGTTCAGCTTTCCGCAGTGGTGTCTTAGGCTTTACTTTTCTCCCGGAGTAAGCTTCTGTCGTCCGCTCTGTGGCGGAGGTACTTCGAAGAAACCTTCACCTGAGCCATTTTAAACATACGTATATTAACTTTTAACGGGTTTTGTGTTAACCGATATTCGCTCTCATTATTGGGTATGTCGCATTCTGACTAGCGGTCACCTCCACAGTTAGTTACATTCTGAGAGACACAAAACTCCCAAAACAGCTCCCGGCGGAGTGTTTCTTGCCTCCTCTGCCTCGTTGTCGTACACGAGGTCTACCCCAAGAGACAGCAACTTTCTGTATCACCTGGGCATCTAATCCGCGACTCGCGGCTGAAGACACGCCCCCAGCACACGAAAATCTCATGCATCATGCTGTCTGCGCGCGAGCTGTGCCATTGTGGGTGATGTTTAGCATTTCAATGAATCGCGTCGACACGATTTCACCCACTAAGCGTTCACCCAGCATACGTAACCGCTAGTTACTTCTCGCTACTTTTTAACGAGCCGTGCCTTAAATCAACAAAACGGTGAACAGGTAGATATACGTCAGTAAAAAGAAGCAAATTTGGGGACCACAAAAAACTAATTAATCCTTTTTCTTCACGCAGTATTCCCAGGCTCTAGAAGCCTTTCCACAGGATCGTGTCATTAAAGGCTCATTGGTAAAAACGGGCTTCGATTGCAAGTTATTTCACAGCGAGGCAGGAGTGTCTCAGAAAGGGCTGATATGAATGTCGTACCAACTAGCTCCTCACCGCACCCTTCTAGATGTATCATTTACTCCTGGCGCGCAGAGCATTGCTCCTCCACACTGTGATGCTTGTATTTCAACGAGACCCTTCAATTTCTTTTCCGTCACCCGCGACGCTAGCATGGCGCTCTTGAAAACGTGGTTTTTTTGTTTTACTCCGTATGTTGTTTTGTCGCTACTGCTTTTAGTTGGCTTTTCATGCTTACATACCCAACAAATCCGGATGGAAGCATTTTTGAGCGGGAAACCGATTATGAATGCAATTTTTTCATGTAATGAAAGATTTCACTATAACAATCAATATATCTACAGATATCCCGAAGGTACTCTTATATATTTTTTTCTGATAACGTTTTTGGTATCGTCAAAATCGTTCCCCAATAGGTGTTCTATGGCAGTCTTAACTGTTCGATGCGATGGATGGAAACACTTTAAAAGAAGGATTTTGCTGCGTATTAGAAGAATAGACCATTACCTTCAATATTTCCATAATAGGGTCTTGCAATTTTCTAATTTTCAAAATTTTTGCCCGAGAATATTGGACATTAGCTCACCGTTACTGCTAAACGCCTTCAAAGAAAATTATCTTTTCTGTTCTTAGCACATACTTTGCCACTTCTAGCTGAGTTTTAGTATGGAAACAGTTTCTAAAATACCTTCACAAAAACACCGCTGTACTTGTATTGCTTGATTCGCTTATTGATATTTCAAGTATGTTTCTTGGTTTCTCAGTAAATTCTCTTTACCTTGAAATGTCTGAGCTAGGCGTGGTATGAGGGGCCTGTTGTCTGCTAGCCGGTGCCGCACTTAGTCAAGCTGTCGAACCACAAGGCGAGCCACCTACCTGAAGTGATCCGCTTGTTTTTGCGCCAAATAGGTTCCAAGCCTACAGAAATCCCGGAGACCCCTGCTCTGCACTTCGACGAGAGGTCGGCGGAGAATCAGTTGAGGTGGAAGGGAAAGCGAGACGTCAGCCACCATGGCGAAGGGAACACAAGGCGTTTTGGTACCGTTTGAACCTTTCCTAAGTGAATCTCAGTTCAAGCGCACGCCGCTGCGAGTTGCAATAACGCATATCGGACGACACCTGGGTACGCGCGGTTGCTGTACCAGGCTGAATGTTCACTTGGAGGTTAGCCGTTCCTGCTGAGCTCAGTAAGACGTGAGTCGAAAACGAAATCTAAGCGAGGTTAAGGAGGTATAAGCCGAGAGGATGGAGGATGCAAATGTTTCCAGATTATTCCCGACCTTCCAGGGCTTTCTTAACGTGCACCGAAATATCACAAAGGCGGAAATTTGCCATTTCAGGCCCAATAAACTTCTGCTCTGGGGCCGATAATCGAACCCGCGAACTCCACCTGAAGTAGCCGATAACCATTCTGGCCCAACCGCTGCGGCTTGGTGAGATTTCCAAAAATCACCTTGCATCGGAATCCTGGAGCATGTTGGAAAGCCCCTGTAGCAACTTCACAATCACGAGACTATAAACAGAGGCGTCCCCGCCACTTCTGGAAGGCATACCTGCCGTCTGAATAAGAAAAAGCTTTAACCATGCAGAGGAATCATTAAGTACATGTGGTGCATTGTTTTTCGGGAAGCTTTACGCTGGTATAGAATGAGCATTTACAATTTCGCATTTTAGCAACTCATTCAGGCGAACACTGGTGCCTGAAAATGGTAAACCAACGGAAAAATGTAGGGCTGTGCAAGGCACGTTCTGCTGTCCACAATGGCGCCTGAGGCTTTACTTTTCTCCCGGAGGCCGCTTCTGTCGTCCACCTTGGGGCCGCAATACTTTAAAGAAAGATTCACCTGAGCTATTTTAAACATTCGTAAAATAATTTTCAAGAGTTTTTGGTTAATCGCGAAAACTAATATTCTCTATGGGGTAGTTTGCATTCGGGCCACTGTTCACGCCCAGAGTTAGTGACCGTTCTGAGAGACAGAAAACTCGCAAAGCAGCTCGTGGCGCAGCACTTATTCTCTCTTGTGCCTCTTTGTAGCACACGAGGTTCACCCCAAGAGATTGCAACTTTCTTAATCGCCTGTGCATCGAATCCGCGTCATGCTGCATATGACCCGCCCCCTCCAAAAGACAATCCCCTGCGCATCAGTGAGCGACCTGTGAAGAATTTCGTTGAAGTGGGTCAATGCATTCTTGACGAGACCCAAAAATTCCTTCGTAATCTTGGAACGGGGTATATACTACTCCACTGCGCCGTCCGTATTGTGCTACTAGAGTGAGCACAAACCTAAAACAGCCCAGTAGGTAATGGTGGTGATGGTAAACCTTTTTTCGCAAGAGAATTCGAGGCCCGCAGTCCCCCTGGCAGGCCCAAGCCAATAACTCCCGCCTTCTAGCAAAATATTCATATTTTGACACAGGGGTTAGGTAATCAATTTAGTATTCAAATTGCTGTAAAAGTGGAGTGATTTCGAATAAAATCATTGTATGGATCATCCGATCTGTATCGTAACATATCCACCACCACAACCACCAAAGTTTTTAGCCAGGTTCTCTAAAATTCGTAAGTAAGCCTCAGGAATGCTCGGGCACTTGGCGACCAGGATAGCCGACGCGGCCTTGCCGCAAAACAAAAAGTAAATGCAAAATGTAATGTAATACAGCAAAGAAAGAAAAAACGTAAGCTTGAACAAAATACATATCAGAATAGGTAACAAAACAGCCTAGTCAAACACATAGTTTTCCGCGGCATTTTTAAATAAACAGGTGTCAGAAATATTGGCAACCAAGGTGGGCAGGTGGTTCCAATCGCTCGCCGTCTTGGGTATAAACGAGTTAAAGTATGCATTGCTTCGGCAGTATGGAATGCGTAACTTGTGGCGATGATCTGTGCGAGGTGATATGAATGATGGTTCAGATAGAAGATCCCGTTTTAGTGTTAATACAGTATGTAACGGAATGATCTAGAATATCGCTATTTATTTTATGTCACATGCCTGAACATGTGCGAACTGTTCTATTATGTTGAGAGTTTAGAAAAGAGTGTGCTAATTTGAACAATACAGCAGTCACAGTTTTCTCAAAAAGTAACGAACGTTTTTTTTTTTTTTTTACATTTCTCTATGGCAAAGTAACGACGTTGTGCTAGAAGGACACAACGTTTAACCGACGTTGCCATCCCCTAGAAATTTCAGGGTTAATGGGCCGAAGCGAGTGACTGTTAGTACTTCTATTTCTACAAATTAGAGGTTACCAGAGAGGGATATGCATATTCAGCTGGCCGGGCACTTCTGGCGAATCGTCCTTTGACTGCGAGAGAAACAAGCGGCCGAAAGAGAAAGCTATAATTCGATTATCACCAACACTCAACGATTTTCCAAGCTTGTGAGAGCAAAATTTCAGCGAAAGCTCCATTCATATGTGAAAAAAAGTACGTATAGCTCTGCACGCCAGGATTGCGAGAAATGTTGTGGTAGCGCTGACTCTGCCAAAAATAACGACGCATTTGGTGTTAAAGCATGCTCGTGTATATAACGTACTTACCTCATATTTCGAGGCTGAAACGAGAACCGGCAGTACTGAGTCTGCTGAAAACTGCGAATATTGGTGCAGTGAGGCAGTATTCCCTCATTTGTTTCATGTCGTTATCCCGACTCCATTTATTGTGCTCGCAGACAACCCATTCGGCTGCCCTATTGACGAAGGAAAGTGCTTCGACCACTGTAACAATAAAGCATATGACGGCGGCTACTGCGGCGGATCTTACCGAGCAACATGCATCTGCCACAGGAAATGAGCTCGTGGTCCTGCCCTTAGACTACATAAGCCTTGGAAACCGTTCTGAAATAAAAGGACACATAAAGAAACATCGTTCGCAAAAACAGCTTTTGTGTCCGCTACTATGACTGGTACGCCTCCTTCCTTTACGCTGGTTGCCTTAGCAAAGAGCTGAGGTAGTTATACCAGGAAAGTATGCCAGATTTGTGTCAACAGAGATTTCATGCCGTAAACGCTGGTAAGCGTCCAGCGGTCGGTGTAATAGCCCAATTAATAAGCTGGTCTTATAAATTTTCCTCGAGAGATCCACGAAAATTTTGTTTTATTTATGCCGTAATCCCACCAAATAAAACTGTCAGAACTGTGGATAATGAATACCAGTCAGCGTAGGTATAAGACAGGAGGAGGGCTGTCTTTGTGAATGCTTAGTTAAGTCGTAGCCATGGGCCTTCACTCAGATGTTCATCTTTTTGTGCTGTCTTTGAAATGAGTGAATTTGAAGCCCTTTTTTGCATTTCATTTTGTGCTCATTCAACTGCGTACGTATGTCAATGCGTGATTTCTGTAGGAGACCAGGAGTGGTCTTTTTTAGTACCAGCTTGTTGGGTGGCTGCAGCCTGCTTGAGTACTATCATGGTCCTTCAAAGTTTTTATGGTCATGAAACTTCTCCTTAAAGCTACTGGAGAGCTTCATATGTTGACCGCGCCTTCCACGAGGCGGCGCTAAAGTCCTGTGGGGGCAACGACGCGAGAAAGCGAGCGTCTCTACGGCCGCGAGTCTACGGGCGGAATGGGACGCCGGCGGTACGGCAGCAGCTATTTTCTCTTTTCACTTTGCCTTCGTTCGCAAAATAAATACAGTGGACGTGGCGTGCAAGCCTGCGATACCGAATACTTGCTGCGTGACGGGTTGCCGCTCCTGCTACGGAGATACGCAGGAAAAGTCCTCGCTTTTCTGTCTGCCGAGCGACGCCAAGCAGCGTAAAATATGGGAGCGGGCGATACCCCGAGAGGAAAACGGTGGATTTAGCTTCTACTCCAAGCATATCCGTGTCTGCGAGAGGCATTTTGTCCCCCGGATTTATTTCGGCCTCACGAGTTCGTGGTCAACGGAGAAGCAGTGTCGCCGCAAAGCGAGAAGTTGAAACTCAAGCCCGGCGCCGCCCCATGGATAATCGAAGGCCAGCCAGCGTACTTGAGCACGAATCTGTGACGCTGTTGCATTTCAGATAGCTGTACTCTTCAATGCGCTGATGGCTTTTGGTGCGAAAGCACTACTGCATGGGGTCAAACCCAACCAAGATTCTTGTGGCGTCCCTGAACTTAAGGGTGCAGAAATAACATAAATATTGCCGCGACTGTAAATTTCGAACCCCCGGCGGCGCGAATGGATCAGCTTCGCTGGCCACTGCACGAGAGCACCGTGCTATCGCAGCAGCCGATCACGCCTCGTGTTGTTGTTGTTGCCTCAAAAACGATGGCACATACCCACGGTGGGATATTGGCTAGGGTTTCGTGCAGACCCATACAGGGAAAAACTAGACTGCCACACACTCTTGCGATGCGCGCATTGTATACAATCGTCTTCATAAGCGTCACAACTTCACCAGCGTTGCGACTAGGAACAAAGAGAGAGAAGGAAGGACAGGGACAAGCGCTACTAACAACCAACTCAGATGTACCAACTAGCTCAAATCATGATTTTGCTACACTTCATCAACGTCCAACTTCGGAACGAACACATCAGACCAGCTTAACCTCGATCAGAGCTTAACTTCAGTCTAATATTGTCACCAGACGCGCCAATGACCCAGCAAAGCAAAACCATGAGCCAAACAGGCTAAACACATGCGTTCGCACGCCTGTTCGGTTTAACCACGTTAAACTCCTAGCGCTTTTTATTTTTTGTACATGTTTCTCCGGGATTTCTATCATTGCTCATTTTTGGTTTATTGCGTGGCCGCTCATAGCTTGTCTCTTATTTTGGTTGCGCGAAACCAGCACATGAGCAATGAACAACAAAAATTCACAATTTCCTTGCACTCGTCAGCGCCTCCGTAGTCACAGCGTGACAGAATGTAAATAAATGGCTTATGTAGCAAGAGTCTTCAGCAGCTGGCTTTGCCACCCCTGAAAGTGTCAGCAAAAAAAATGAGATAGCATCATCAAACTACCAGTGCATTCTTCATGTGACCGCTTTTGTAGCGCGCGCTCCAGTTCTTAATATGCCGCCATAACGTCTTGTTTTCAGCATTATAGAGATTGCAATATTTCTCGCAAGGTAAACGCCAGCCTTAAGCAGCCTTGTGCACTTAGGTGAAAGCAAGGACTCGGCCGAGACAGGCGCAACCCAAATAAATATAGATATGTTACTGATCGCTACGCTGCATTTTCCAGAATGATGTTGTAGGCAAGTTGCGATAAAAATGAATGCGACGGCTGGACAAATGTACAAAAATCGCTTTTTTGTAAAAAGCAACGAGAGAGAGTAAACGCGTTAATTGTTTGCCAGAAAACAGCCGCTAACAAGGTTTACCAGCGGCCGTCGTCGATCGCACAGGGTTTTTAGTATTTCGATGTTGCAGCCAAGCTTTCAGGTGATAACCAGTAAAGTAGCGTCCATCCTAAGCCCAAATACCGATCCCCAGAAAGCACAACTACCAAGTGAATATGAGCCTGTTGGCCGGAAAACAGCCGCTGCGAGCAGGGATCTCCCAGTGACTCCTGCCCCCTCGCTGACAGCCGCGCCACAAGCGGCGCGCGCTGTCCCTATATGAAACTTTGGCCGAAGTTTCGTGACCAGGAAAGACATTGATGGACCGTTACCAGAAAAGACATTGATGGACTATGGTACTATCCATGGTCGCAATCATTGCAGCTTGCCAGAATTGTTTCGTAAAAATTCACTGACTATTTTATTTATTTATTTATTTATTTATTTATTTATTTATTTATTTATTTATATATACTGCGGTCTTGAACAACAAGACCATCGCAGGTGGGTACATGATTTGTGTAACACCAAAGGACAAAAAAAGAAAATACAGCAGACAAGGCGTCACCAGCAGCGAAATTACTACATCACACTGTACTGTATCGTTTCGCAACATCAGAATGCATACACTGCAGTCATAGAGCCAAGCATATAACAGGTTATAATTAAGTAAAAAAGAAAAAATTACTGAGCAACCGAACACTCAAAATTTCGTCACTTGTTGCAGCAGCGCCTCAAAATGGGACAAATTATTCTCTTCGACTATATGACCAGCAAGGTTGTTCCATTCGGTAATTGTTCTAGGAAAATAGGAATATTTGTAGCAGTTAGTTCTCGTGGATAAAGGTTTTACGGAAAGAGCATGTCTCAGGCGCGTTGCATAACCACTAGAGTAACTCACAATTTTCGAGATGTCAATGTTATATTGCCCATGACTTCACTGGAAAAAGAATTCCAAACGACAAATACGGTTTCTATCAGGAACGGATGGTAAGCAACTCATTTTAAGAAGATTAGTGATGGAGGTGCGGCCATAGGAATTATAAATAAATCTTACTGCTTTCTTTTGAATCCTTTCTAATTTGTTAATGTTAATCTTCTTCTATGGATCCCAGATCATTACGGCATATTCTAAGATTGGCCGCACAATAGTGTTATACGCAAGGAAACGTGTTTCAGGAGTAGCGAACCGTAGTGCACGCCTCAAGAAGAATATTTTGCGCAGAGCATTTGCCGAGACGGTATCAATATGTTTGTTCCAGGAAAGATTATTGGAAATCCATAGGCCTAGATATTTGTAGCATGTTACCTCAGAGAGTGCACTATCGGAAGTACCATACTGGTAGAGAAGAGGATTCCTTTTAAGCGTTATTCTCCTATATACTGTTTTATCAAAATTTATCACCATTTGCCAACTATCACACCAGCGCATTACCTTCCGAAAGTCATTATTTAGCCTGATTTGATCTTCACTTGAGTTAATTCGTTCATAGAGGACACAGTCATCAGCATATAACTTAACATTAACAGAGAGATCTTGGACGATATCGTTAATATAAATAATAAACAAAAGCGGTCCAAGCACAGATCCTTGGGGAACTCCTGATTCAACAGGAATGCTGTGTGAGAGGGCACCATTTAGTGTAACAAACTGGCGCCTGTTTGTCAGGTAAGCCTTAATCCAGGTTATTAGTTTATCGTTTTTTATTACAGAACTCAATTTATATATTAGCTTGTTATGAGAAACCGTATCGAAGGCCTTGCGGAAATCTAAAAATATTGCGTCAGTTTGTTTTCCTTCGTTATTGGCTTCTGAAAAATCATGAATTGTTTGTATTAGCTGTGTACATGTCGAATATCCTTTCCTGAAACCATGTTGAGCTTTCGATATTACGTTATGTTCTTCAAGAAAGGTAGATAAATGTTTATGAATAATGTGCTCAAGTATCTTACACGCCGTGGAAGTAAGTGAAATAGGGCGATAGTTTTGCACCTGTGTTTTGTCACCAGTTTTATGCAAAGGTTTAACTCTGGCAACTCGCCAGTCATCGGGTAGGGCGCCTTCCTCTATGGACCTTCTAAAAATGACACAAATACTTGGAGCACCATTGCGCGTACTGCTTCAGAAAGGCATTTGGGATGTCGTCTGGGCCAAACGATTTCTTAATATCAAGATTTAGAAGCAAATTGAACACTCCATTTTCAGATATGGTAACATCAGGTATAGGGGGTAAAGACAGACTGAATGATGGGAGATGAGCATTGTCTGCAGTAAAAACAGTTTTAAAGTGGTTATTAAAGGCTACACAGGCTGCATTATCATCGCGTATACATTTTCTATCTATTACAAACATGTCGGCACTGCGGGAACTCGGGGTAATCGTCCTCCAGAATTGTTCAGGAGATTTTTTAATAAATGATGGGAGTTGGACACCAAAATATCTTTCTTTGTCAAGTAAAGTCTGATCTTTTAATTGCTGTGACACCTCCTCAATAACACGGGTTATGGAAGGGGTGGCTGATTTCGCTCGCTTTTTTGCCGTGAGTAGATGTAGACTATGCGTAGATGTAGACTATGAGTAGATGTAGACTATTGCCGTAGTAGATGTAGACTATCTTGCCGTGAGTAGATGTAATCATGAAACCACTGCAGCAAATGCACAGCGTGTTCCAGGACGGCTCAAACATAATTTACAGGACGCTGGAGTTTTGGGGAGCGCCCCACACTGAGAATTTTTCTTTCCTAACCCTTCCTTCGCTTTTACGTTTTGGAAAACGGTAGCTTCATACAAAGAAATGACACAAACAGACGACGATGAAGCCCTTCGTCGTGTGTTTATGCATGCGCGCGCGCGCGCGCGTGTGTGTGTGTGTGTGTGTGTGTGTGTGTGTGTGTGTGTGTGTGTGTGTGTGTGTGTGTGTGTGTGTGTGTGTGTGTGTGTGTGTGTGTGTGTGTGTGCGTGCGTGTGTGCGTGCTTGCTTGCTTGCGTGCTTGCGTTAGCGCTTTTCAAAACCGTCGGAATGGAATGCAAACTAGCCCCAAGAGTAGCTTGCTTCGTGACCGACAGCGCGCTCGCCTTTCTTCGCCGATTTTTACACAGGGTGACCCACGCCACCTGAGTTGATTACTGGCCGCGCAGCTGGATGGCGCCACAGGACCTATGTCGCCAGAGCGCGCATTACGTCACGAAGACAACTCCCGCGGCGAATGCGCAGCAGTCTCCTCGCTTGTTCACGCATGCGCTGCTCCGGCGGCAGCGCAGCAGGTAGGCACCAGGGCCGTGTTAACTGAAAGTTTCGCCTCCTTCCTGCATGGTTTCGCCAATGTTGGTTTATGTTCGGTTCCATGCTCGTTTGCGTTCTGGTGTCTAGGTGGCGCGACGACTACGGCAATTGAAAGCATTGCATGTTTAAAGCAGCCTTGTGTGCCAGTGAACCAAACCAGACTTGTTCCTTCAGAGGGAGACCGAGGACACTGCCGCTTTTGGTGAAAAAAACAAGGCCACCATTCTTGGGCCGAAACTCCGCGGCCTTGGGCGCACGAAATGCGACGAACAGAGAAGCGTTGTTCTGTCAGGGTAACAGAGTGGATTCGAAGGTAATGGAAATGTGGCCGGAGGAAACCAAAAGTCAGGTGGCAAGGTGACCCAAGGAAGTCCGCTGGAATAACCTCGTGCGCGACATAGTTGAAGAACAAAGGGAAAAGGTCCTGTCCAACAATGGACATTATCCGGCTGTCAACGAAAACCGAATAGTATTTAGCAGGCTCTCAATCATGTTTTTCGCAAGTGAAGTAGTGGATCGTGACCGTCTCCGACAAAAGCTTCACAGTAGCCCTTGTGCACCATGCTTCAAGCTCGACCGCTTCAAGGCGCACTCCGACACACGCTGGTGTGAACTCTGTTTTTATTGAGCTTCGTATCTATATCAGGTTGCGAAGCGCATCATCCAAGATGTCTGTGATGCTGCCGATCAAGGCAGACTGATCTCGATGAGCGCCAAATGCAAAATTAATTACATTGTACACTTCTATCCAGGTTTGCAAATTTATTAAAAATTTCTTGAATAATTTCTGTTCAGTAACAAGCAAACTGGTGAAGACTGTAACCGAGGAGTGAAAAGTATCTGAGCGAAATTTTGCTATTTTAAGGCAATGAGTGCAGCTTAAAAAAGACAGAGAGAGAAGCATTCGTAGGTGAGAGTGGGGAAAAACGCGACATTGTGTTACTTCGCGCCACCTAACTTAAAAATCTGCAATTAAATTAATTGTATATTTTGCTGAAATGAGCCTTCAAATGTGCACTGAAACTCAAATAAGAACTGACGACGTGCTTTTCCCAAGTTGAGGAAAATGTTTTGAAGTAAGCCTTGGTGAACGACAAACCCGTCAGAAAGGAGCGAATTCTTGCAGGCTGCCTTTTTCGGCGTTTTGCAGTGCAACTAAAAAGCTTCTTTGGTTAACTTAATCATTTAAATACTGCAGTTAGTTATTCCTCTTAAGTTATGAAAACTAACACGGTTTGGTCCTTATGTTCTCAGGGGAAAGTTACTTTAGAAGCATGCTACATGTGGGGTCAAACGCCATATTATAGTGTTTTCCACGTTCTAAAGTAAAAATAAACAATTTTGTTTAGAATGATTCGAAACTGTAAGATGGGAACAATGATTGTCGGGAGACATGGAGAAAATTCTGGAGGTCATCAACTAGCACCTATGCCGGCAAACATTTTGATGTCCTAAAAGACTCCCTCGACACAAGAAGGAAATTTAGAGAGATCATTGGCAGGAACTGCGTGAAGTTTCTTTGGGATCTGAGTGGCGCACTCTTTCCGGCTAGCAAGAACAGCTTGCTGCACAACACATTGGGACCATGGAAAAAGCTCTTCTCGCCATGACCTGCAATCACGTCCAAAGTCTCCTATTCACTGCTTATAAAAAAGTATCTATATATTCGACAGAGTGTAGTTGAGTCTAGCTAAAGTAGACTCCCCGCACCACTAATGTATCGCGGCTTATATGTTTTTAGAACAATAAAGACACACATCGCACTGTTCTCGCATCGCACTGTTGAATTATCTCAACTCGTGAGATATGTAGGGCAGTGTTTTTCTCCAAAGAATAGTCTGAAATAATTGAGTTGTTTCATATGTTTTCAGTGCATGTAGGTTTCTCCACCTGTATCTTACTATTTCATCATACTTGAAAAATCGCCAGCAAGAAGCGAGAAGACCGACGGCTCTGTGCCGCATAACTGCCTAACTTGCGCACGCCTGGGCGTGCGCAAGTTAGTTGAGTTGAGTTGGTTGGTTGGTTGAGTTCCGTACCAACCTCAAAACTGGAATTCTGGACAGTCGCCTCTCGGCACTGCCACCGAAATGCCACACGTTGGTATGTTGCGCTTCTCTCACAGCGCTTAAAAGTCAGCAAGGCAGGCTAGGTTTTATTTTTGTAACATAGGCAAATAAATGTGATAATGACATGATGCTCCCTTATACAGAGGCACCGTGGCGAGGATGTTTTAGGACTCAAGACACTGCGCCGCACAACACAAAGCCAGTACGTGCGCAAGTTAGGCAGCTCATTATACTGGCTTTGTGATGTGCGGTGCTGTGTCTTGAGTCCTAAAACATCCTCGCCACGGTGCCTCTGTATAAGGGAGCATCATGTCATTATCACATATATTTGCTTATGTTACAAAATTAAAACCTAGCCTGCCTTGCTGACTTTTAAGCGCTGTGAGAGAAGAGCAACATACTAACGTGTGGCATTTCGGTGGCAGTGCCGAGAGGCGACTGTCCAGAATTCCAGTTTTGAGGTTGGTACGGAACTCAACCAACCGCGGTTTATGGCAGCAAATTACACAGCACCTGGTCAAACTGCGTTAGTTAATTCGAGCCCCAGGTGAGTCATTGCTTTTGCGAAACGTAAGTCTTCCTCATCGCTGACTGCCTCAATTTTAGTTCACAAAAGAGCATGGCCATGCTCCAGGAGGCGGTCCGTCTTTGATCACGTTTATTTTCCGAGGTGACATAAAATGAACTCTCTGTTAGCACTGACATCGATTCGCAAACAAGCGGCTGATGGGGCTCAGCTAACCGTGACAACGTGGGCAGAGAACGAGTGGCCGAATCGCATTGGGAGGACCTGGTCGAACGCTCCTCGAAATATACACGAATCGGGAGATCTCACGAGCGTCACTGACTGCACTCGAGTTGATTGCTACTGCCCAAATAGGCTTTGAGGAGCTGGTTATCTAGCGGACATGTTTCCAAACTTCACCGTCGAGACGACGATGGGAACTTTAGACCTATACAAAAATTTTTTAATACAGCTGAATCTCAAGCGTTACAAAAATACTGCCGAATAACTCTGTATCACTTGTATACCGGCTTTGAGTCTTATCAAAATACTAGAGAAAGCTTCACAGGAATATTGTCGGTGCAACATGCAGAATGTTCCCCTAGATCACGCTGGCTAGAATTACAATGTTGCGCCTCATTACAGTAACCCAAGCTTCCCGCCTTGGCGTGCTCGTACTGCATGCACTGAGAAAAGACTGCGTGCACTCCATCCATACAACTTAATTTTTCTTCTTTTTTTCTACTTTTACCCTTGCGTTCTAGTACATTTGCCTGTCGGGTAGGAGTTATTACGAAGGCAGGCTGCGTGCGCGCTGTCCAGGTTTTTGCCGCTCTCCCTTTGCCCGTTTATGCGCTTATGTGCTTATGCGCTTGTGCTCATTTTAATCTTCACGCCACGTGAGTCTACAGCCCTGCACCTTGCAACGCAGATAAATTCTGCAGTGCTGTCGGAAAACGTGATGTGCAATCCATATTAAGCACTATGAAAAAGCTCATACCCAGCAATCCTGGACAGAATAATTTTTGAACACGAAAGAGTTTATCAAAGCAATTTTTATATGCTTTTCTCACAGCATGGATTGCAATACTTCCAGCTCATGTATGTACAGGGCGTCAAAAGTTTTTAGGACACACTGCGAGCTTCTCAGCAGTATATTCGATCTCTTGAGTCTCCTATGAAGCTTCCAAGATTCTCAGATGCGAGAGTGATATATCTCGTTCTCCCATCTTCGGGGCTGTCTTATGTGCCCCATTACACGACTCAAAAGCAGACACTGTGTCCTGAGAACTTTTGCCGCACCCTGCACGTCTCCCCATAGAAGCGCTGTGAATACTTCACGAAACGCTACTAATGGCTTTTAAAAACTGCCAAGACAGCTTAAATGTTGCGCATACACTTTATACAATACAATCCATTTATTGACGAGTTCATATGCACTCGATTGGCTTTTAGTTACAAAATTTCTCAAAAAAGATACCAACCACGGCATCGGATTCTTCGATGCCGCTCTTAGAACCGTTCTGAAGTGCGAAGTATGGTCATCGGTTAAACAACGTACGCCGTGCGTGAAATAGAGAGCAGCTGAAGCTGAAGATTAAACGCGCCTTCCCCGCCATGCAGCAGTCCAAAAAAGCTTTTTTTTTTTTGCGAACAAATTATGCTCAATATTGCGGTAAAGAAAAAAATAGTAATAAACATCTTGCACACCTAAAAATGTGGGAGGCACTATGCCGACGGCACTGTGGGTGAGCAGGTTATGAAGCTGGGGTGCTGAGGCAGTGCAATGGGTTTCATTTTTCGGGCACGTCAAGCAAATTTCAACTGAGCTCAAATATAGATGCTCGAACCTCACGTGCATGGTAGAGAATAAAAGCCAGCTACTTTTCGCTCGTAGTCTACGGGATAGTTGGAGAAATTCTGTGCAGCATCCCTCGACACCCCAACTGTAGACCTGGAGCTGGCTGCAGTTCTGAGGTGCTGGCTGAAGGTAGAGAACCACGTCCTGTATTTTTTTAAGGACCACTGAAAAGAAGGCTATTTGAAGCCAGGCTTTATCTCCAGCCGCATTCATAGACTCGTACGTCCTTGTGTACTTTCCTTTTACGTCTGAGTTTTATTCGTCAGAACTTGCGCTCTCGCAGTTGATATTAGTGGCTCAGTAGCTGGCAAGCAATTTGGCAAAATCTGATAATTCACTCCAGATCATACAGCGTTACTAGTTCTAATGAGTGACTCATCTTTCAACCCTTTAAAGGATACAAACAGGGACTTCGAGTGAATGTTAGAGCTCGAATTTTGTGCAGAAGTTAGACAGCTTAGCAGAAACTAATTTTCCGCACTACGAATCGTTGGCAGCGCTCGAAAATATTTCCATTTAGTGTAAAAGAATCGCTAAGGGAATAGTAAGCTAAAATGCATAAGAACTCTTAAATTCAACAGTGGTTGCTTCCTGTTCGCAAAATACCTCTAAAGCCTTGCATAAAAGTCACAAAAGACCCACTTGCTTTCGAATTCAAATTTAATCGACGCTGTCACCATTTGAAACACGCATTTGTTCATTGGCTATAAAAAGTTCCGAAGCAAAAAACCCAAAGTACCGCCGTCACCCTGCAGGCTCATCCGGGTGCCGTAGTGAGGGTCGAGAGCGGTGAGGAGGTTCGCCTCGTCACACTGCGTAGAAGAAAGGGAGTGCATATATCAAGTAGGCAGAAGAAAACTGGGCTGTCTGAAACCATATTTATTTACCCCAGACTTTTTTTACGAATATCATAATAATAGTGCTGATATCCGTAGATGCTTCTGAGAGCAACAAAGGTTCGAGCTGAAGTAAACTGACTGGGGGTGACCACACGTAGTCTGAATATCTAGAGCTGAACAAACGCATCCAATATGAACTCCGAAATCCATCAAAATAAAAGATAGAGGCAAGCAAACAACAGTCTAAACAAACTCACAAATTTAAGATAGACAGCTTATCTTGTCATGTTTGGTTTGGTTTATTGGTGCTTAACGTCCGAAAGCGACTCAGGCTATGAGGGACGCCGTAGTGAAGCGCTCCGGACAATTTCGACCCCCTAGGGTTCTTTAACATGCACTGACATCGCACAGTACACGGGCGTCTAGAACTTCGCCTCCATCGAAATTCGACCGCAGCGGCCGGGATCGAACCCGCGTCTTTCGGGTCAGCAGCCGAGCACCATAACCACTGAGCCACCGCGGCGGGCGTCTTGTCATGCCAGAATTATGGAACAAGCAACATATAAAGACCCTTCTCGATTCTAGTTTCGATTCTGCGGAATTCAGAAAGTGAACTTATAAACAAACACTCCGGTTTGCGTTCGCCAACTATTCATTTTAAGCCGGCTTCAGACGTACAGTGTAAAATACACTGTGCTGCAATGAAGCTCGGCAACAGAGCTTGGCATATTTGGCGTTGCATACTCGGTCGAAAGAAATCCGAAATGTAACATCCAAATCGCATTGCATTCCTTGCTTACGGCGCAGCCTGCCGAGTCCTGGGTGCAGTATAGCAAGCGTGTTGTCAGCGTATTTTATTTTACCGATTTGCTAGGCAGACCCCTCGCGCCAGTACGCCTCTGGCGCACAAAGTGCCGCCTTGGCTTCGCAACCCTGTGCGGGCCTCAAGTACTTGTCTACAGCGATCCGTCCTGCAGTTCTTGCGACTCTAACATCAAATTCGCTGTGATGAGCAGTTTGATGGTGCCTGTGAAATGCCACTCACGCAGGTCTACGGGGAAAAGCAGCCGAGAATCCCGTCCGAGGTTAAGCCTGCTGAGTCCAACCCGCCTACATCGCCGGTGACCATCCGGCGTCCTAGATGTGGCGGTGGTGACGTCGCTTGTGATCATTCCTGCACGTGTTGTGTTCTGGTCTTACACAACGGCACAGGTAGATATCCGCGGAAGAGAGGAACAACGTCTCGCTCCTCGTACGCCAATCCGCAGAGTCTGGGCCGTTGGCTGCACAAGGCACGTGGAGATGTCCTGTAGACGAAAACATCTACACAGCAAACACCAGCCTGCCAAAAGTAAACCATCGGTTACATGTACAGTAAATAAGCTTACGATGGAGCTTAATTAACATTTTATCATGACAGTGTGTCAGAATTAGGTCTTCGCTATTTTTTGCGGAGCTAGGTTGCCGACTTAGCGCATTAATGAGCAAAAAATAGTTGGCATGTGCTCAGTGGCCCATCACCCTCCACGGTTGTCACCCGCCGGATTTTTTCCGGGTCAGCCACCCTCACGGTGTGCATCCCTCCGCCAGTTTCAGAATGTCCTCCGTACGCGGTAGCCACCCCGCGGGTTCTTACCGTCGCATCCACCTTGCGGCCTCTTCCGCCCCTCGGCTACAGATGGAGAGGGGGCGCCACATACCAGCCGTGGCAGGTGGAAGATAGTTCGCAGGTGGCAGATGGCGTACACAACACTACGGCGCAGGACACCGGGCCCTTTTTCTTCACGGTGGTGCTCCTAATGCTAAAGCATTAGGAGCACCACTAGAGGGGACCCTACATTAGAACAAGAAAAAGACCTTTGATAAAAATAGCCAGCGAACTGCACAATATCCTTCTGTGTGCAAGAAGGTCGAATCTCGTATACGATGAAATCTTTCTGGTGCAGGTAAAATACATGACTGCACGTTGTAGTACACAGCATCCCAGGATAAAAGTTAGGCACTGCTTAAGCCCGGTTATACCCAAATGTCGAATGATGGCTCTGGCATGGCTCAACAGGCGTTCTCGACTATTCTTCCATGGCTAACGATGCAAGCGCGGCCACACGGCGTTGTATGCGCGCCATACATCGCGTCACGTCATGTGAGCTGACAATAGCGCCACCTAGACAAAACTTATTTAAGGTGAAATTTTAAAGGTAAAGGGTAAAAGGGCAAGCCACCATGGTGCACACGAGGCACCCTGGTGAATCTTTGATAGACGTGGTACAACATAGCGTTCTAACTTGGCTAAACCTATTATGGTGTAAAAGGATTTCCATGTTTTTAGGATGAAATCTAGGAAATGACCCGGCCCAAATTTGGAGGTCGCCATCGTGTTGGTCACAGTCAATTATGGTTCGATATCTGACGTTTAAGTTAAGGTTGTTGCTAAACGGCTTATCAAGGTCAAGGGTCGCAACGACACGGAGATCGACTTTTGCATATATTAGAGCTATCATTCTAAAATGCCGTCCCCAATATGAACAGCCCGCAGCATAGGCTAGCATTCTTGAATCGATTTTGCTTACAAACGTTTCGCAGAACCTTCTCCTGTTTGCCCCTGATCGGTAATAAATGTCTGCCTGTGATTTCACAGTTAACATCAGCTTTTCCACCGGCCCCTAATCTGCTCAAGAACTTATCGGCTCCCAATCTGAAGGTTGCTACTATTTCTAAAAAGTACTCTTGGGTCATGTCAACCCTACCGTCTTTTTGATTTCGAATCTCAACAAAACTGGTCGCCCTCCACCTTTGATTGCTGCTTCTCGACGTCATCAGGGCCGCTCCTTCGTTCTGTTTATCGATTGAATACACAGGCTCTGGCTAAGCTTCCTATCTTTTTACACGTAAATTACACTTTGAAGAGTTTTTCTCAGCTGTGGGTGACGTGCGCCGCCATTAACCTGAACGCTAACCTGTGCCGCATTAGGCTGCGAGCAGAAAGTTTCCAGTTTACAAATGCCCGATGTATACACTTCGATAAATCTACTCCAAGACACGCGAGCACAGCAAGCCCTCAGCGCGTCTGAGAACTTCACGTCACCTGTCTCCCGCAGACTAATGTAAAGGGATTTGAAGAGCGCACACTTCTGAGAAACTGCGCTATTAAATAGATTTCCCCTCAAACTGTTTTGCGCTTTCGAGTTCGTTGACCTGAACCGTCCGATCCCCTCCCCAAAATTTAAAGCAGAAAACGCCAGTGAATCACGTGCACTGGTTGCTGTGCCTGCCCCCGTGAGCATCAGTGACTTCTTTTAGTTGTTGTTTGGTGTTTAATGTCCCACAGCGATTTAGGCTATGAAGGGCACTGCAGACGAGGGCAGTGGTTAATTTAGACTACTTGGAGTTCCTTAATGTGCAATGACATCGCACTGTACAAGTTTCCCTCGCATTGAATTTCTTTGGAGGAGAAATTCTACAGGCCCGTGTGCTGTGCGATGTCAGTGCACGTTAAAGAACCCCCGGTGGTCGAAATTTCCGGAGCCCTTCACTACGGCGTCTCTCATAGCCTGAGTTGCTTTGGGACGATAAAGCCCATAAACCAAACCAAACCATTTCACCTCCAGCGTTTTTGTTTCGTGATATCAAAGTGAGTGCTGCTACCTCTTAGTCGTGGGCTCTCATAGGATCAGCGATGGATTGGTCGTCTGAGTGGCAAGGCCCCTGTCATCACCTCTTGTGAGGAATGGCGAAGCGGCAGCTTGATAGTAAAACATCGTCGCCGGTCAATTTTCTTCACAAAAGGCTGTACTTTGTTAGCTTGCTGAGAATGTAAGTTACGAGAGCTGTTTCGATGTTTTCATTCATTACAGGCGCGTTTCTTTCTGTGAACGTATATGGGCCGAGGCAATAGCTATTTAATTCTGGTCTGCTTATTTCTTAGCGGTGGATTCGAGACAAAAGCACGGGTCCCCTAATTGCGGCTGGCGCTAAAGTTAGTGGCTGAAGGATGTGTTCGATCGAGGTTAATGCCATGACCTAAGACTATAGTCAGAAGAAAGATGAACGCTGACAAAAGCAACGCCGGCAGCCACGCATCACGAAGAATATTTAAATGGATGTGCAGAAATTTTAGATATTTATGCTCTAATTCTCGCGTTTCAGGACTCAGCGTTATGCGTTATAACGAAAATAACCCAGTCGTTACCCTGGTAACCGAGATGGTTGCATAATGTAATAAAACAAAAATAAGCGGAAGCGTCAATGACGCGTAACAGGCGTCAGTGTCGGGCCACTTAGTCCTAGCATTCTTATAAAATTTGTGGGCCAAACGTTTGCCGCAGAAAGTTCCGGATGGTGTCATACGATTCAGCATTTAGCACAGCATAAACTTACAACTTGTGTTAGAGCATAGCTCACGCCAGGGATTCGAACAGGTGACCTATGTACTCTAAGTAGCACGTCTTAACGAATCTTCATAAGAATATTGCGGCTCAACCGTTTGTCGCAGAGTTTTCGGAGTGCAGGCATATGATTTCGCGTTTTGTGCGGCATGAACGTCCTAGTTAAGTTACAACCTAGCTTGCGCCAGCGATTCGAACCTGAAGCCTATGTTAGATGTGTAACGCTCGATACTCGATCTCTGCCTCAGCGTTGGCATATTTTTGTTTTATGCTAAAGAATTAATAGGCTATGTCGGCGAGGTCGTTTCCCCAAGCAGTGTCCGCAGTAGTGTCGTTCTCAGAAGCAATAGGATCAAATAAATGGTTGGAATTGATAGACGACGATGTGAGCATGATGCGCAAAAAAATTTGATGTCAATTGGATTATTAGTTCATAAATTAGAGCCAAAGATATCGAAAATCCTTCGAAATAGGGGGGACGTGGATATAGTGAGTAGACGTGAACACAGCTGTGCGTGGAAAAATAGTGGAAACATAGGCAAAGGAGAGAAAATAAAGCTTGAAATGGATTGAAATGTGTTTGATGTGTGATAATTATTCAAACAACAGGCTTTATCCACATATAGTAATTAGTTAATTAGAAGCAAAAGTCGTTGGGTGGCCGAATAGGCTGGACGGGGAAATAGTACGTGGATGGGAAAGCACCAATGGAGCCACATTTGAAAAACCAAAATCCGTGATTGACGTGAAAATGGCTATAATTAGAGTAAATGTTATTAATTAAGGTGATTAATTGGGATTAAATGTAAAACAAAATTATTGCAATCGATAACTGAAATCAATGAAGATGATTAAGTAAAGCAAAGTGATTGCAATCGATAACCGTAAAAAACGAAGATGATTAATCGATACCAATTACTGACAATTAAATAGCTAATTAATGCGCTAATGAAGGCCAGTGCGATGCTAATTAAGAGCAAAGCGGGGGCAAAGAGTATCAAGTCTCAAGGAGGCGTCAAGCCTTTCACAATCTTCCCAAGAGGGTTGCCGCAGTTATCTATAACGTTTTTTTTTTTTGAAACCTGATCAGGTTTTGTTTGCTTTTCAAGTGCGGAAACTGGAACTCATAAGGTGTCTGCTTTGCCAATTTATGCGAATGTGCAGCCTTGAGTTAAGGGTCCCCAGTAGGAAAAAAAATATTTCTTTATGGTAGTGGCTTCAAAAAACTCACCCTAGAAGCCGCAGATGACAAAGTAGGTGGGTGTGTGCTGGCCGGACGGCTGACTGCTCTGCAACGCTGGGCATTCTCCGGTGCATGCAGCCTCGGTAGCCATTGGCGTCGAGCGACATGACAGCGGCCGTCGCCCCCTCCTCGTTCTCCGTATTCGCTGCCTCCCCGTCAGAAGCCCTGGCGGAGCTCGGAAGCCGGTGGCCGCCCAGGTGACCGCATCGCAGAGCCAGTGCTGTGGCCGGAGTCTAAGAGGCAGACAGGCGAACCCCTTCTCGACGGCACCACGCCAAAACGCTGTAGTCAGGAACCCCGGAGGTGCAGTCGACGTTGCGAGAGGAGGGCCAGGTGGGCTTACAGAATCACAGTGTGTGGCTATTTCTCACTTCAGAAGGAAAGCTGGGCATAGCGTCGACGTTCCAATCATCGTATGCTTAAGAATGGAGGCCAAACGCGTGCGCACGAGCGATTCTGTTTTGAACTCGGCCTCCTCCTCTTCGTAGTATTTGCGCAAAGAACAGTATACGCGTCGGACGACTTCGGCGCAGGGCTGTTACACGCGAGGTCAGAAATTCACGCGTCCACGTCATAGAGTGTAGAGTTGAATAGGAGAAGTTTTAGAGGTGCTGGAAAACCCAAACAGCCTGCCTCCATGGTGAATTTGTCAGCATACATTTTTATTCTTTTTTTACTTTTGACCACTGTGTAAGAGGGTGCATGAGATTAGGGGGCGACACAGTAGCCCACGCCATTGGTAGATAGTCCCGTTGTTGCGCTAGGCACCACGAGATGACTCTTCGATAAGCGTTCCATTTTCGCATGTTATTAGGTACCAGCGCATTCATGACAACGCAATAACTCTCGCCTGGTGTTCTTTCGTTTCCTAACTCGTTGGTTGGTAGAGATGTGAAGTCCTGAAAAAAACACTGCAATTTTGGAAAAAAAAACGGTTTTTTTCGTTTTTTTTCAGACGAGAAAAAATGGAAAAAAACATCGAAAATTTCACAATGCAATTTCAAGGTTTTAGGATTGCTTGCTTTCAGTTTGGGTTTTTGTTTTTGCTTTGAAAACCAATATAGCATGCATCGTTAAATGATTGGAGAGCAGTAGTCATCGCCGGTGCTAGGTAGTGCTTTTAAAATGTTCGGGCTGCGAGTGAGCGGGTTGAAGGCCAGGTCACATGTAAGACCCGGACATGACTTAAAAACGCACTAATACTTGAACTCATGGCTGAAGTAGAACAAAATGACTTCAAATTCTATAGCGCTACACGCACGGCATAATTAACATAGGCTGCTGTGCACCTAAGCGGTTTTAGCCAAATACGCCCAGCTTCTTGGCGACAGAGACTGGGTAGGACGGCTACACAACAACACCTGAAACTCTGGTAATACTAAACGAGATCAAGCGTAATGGACTCGCACTGCCATCTAACAAAATGTGGAGTGACTTACGTGGAGAAACGTGGAGTGACTTATAGAGCGACTTATAGATCAGTTTTCATGTTCCCATTCTCAGTGCAATAGAACAAGAAGTTCGTTCCACAAATATGATATTTATATCTCCATATTCGCCTGAAGTGCAAATCATTATTTATCTTCTCGGTGCAATAGAACAAGAAGCTTGTTTCACAATATGGCATCTATAACTGCATATGCGACTGAACTTCGGAGCATTATTATTGATCGTTGTGCTGTTGCAAATAAATCTGTTTTTGTGACATTTTGCAACATTTCCAATTTTTCATGAAAAAAACCTTGAAAAAAACGGTTTTTTTCATGCCGTTCAAAATTTCTTGAAATTTTACATCTCTATCAATGGTTGGCTCTGTCGTTCGCCGCCGCCCCTTGCTTCCAGTATTTCGTGCTCGGTCTCGTGCCCGCGTTCAAATCAAAAATTCAGGGGGCACTTTGACTGTCTAAACTGCGTAGAGGCGAAAGCGTTTTCCGCACCACTTTGACTGATTCAGTGGCACTCGTGGCGTCACATAGTACTAATTACTAAGTGATGACAAATCATTAATTAATGGTTAATTACTGATTAATTCCTGAATACTAATTAACTGCTAATTAATGACACTTAATCTTCACCTTTAGGAGTGAAACGCGACAGCGTGTTGTAGCGCTGCCAGGGAGTCCACGGAACGCCACCACCTGTTCGGCGCGATGCCTTGCCCTTTGAACGCAACGCTTTTTGAGGAAAGTAAATGTCGCAGTAATTCTGTGTCATCTCGGTGGACACCTGAACCACACCGTAGAGGAAGGGAGGAAGTGGGAGTGAAAGAAGACAAAGAGGGCCCGTAATGAAGAAAATGAAAATTGTATTTGAGGAAAGGAAATCACGCAGTAACTCTCTCACATATCTCGGTAGACACCAAACAAAATTCAGGGGAGCACTTTTTTGACCTAAAGTGCGGTCACTGATGTGTGGTTAAGATGTTAAGCTTCGCCTCTAAGAGTGGAACGCGACAGCGGCTTGCAACGCTGCCAGGGAGTCCATAGAACGCCATCAGCCAATCGGTTCTACGCTCGCTCGTCGGTAAATTGGTTTTTGAGGAAAGGAAATGTATCTGTCTCGCATATCTTGGTGGACACCTAAACCTCGTCGAAAGGGAAGGGAGAAGGATGAGAGTGATCGAAGACACCGTATTCACTAGACGCGCCTTTGTTCATTCCAAACCATCGAGGTGGAATGCACACTGTGAACCTGTTGTATCTACAAAGGATCACTTCAGTCGAAGGGTTGTTCATCTAAGAGACGTGTATGCCCAGACTGAGTACGAACCGGAGTGGCACTCACTATTAGTGATGTGCTCTGCATTGCCCCTTTTCTAGTGCATGGTATTTTCAATTGTATTGTTTAACACTGTTTTCATAATGTCTTGTGTATAGTTCATGTACATAGAACATTACATCACTGTAATAAATACCATGTTGAAGAAAAAAAAAGAGGTGGAATGGCGGAGTGGATAGCATGCTCGTCTCGCACGCCGAAGATCGGGGTTCGATTCCCGAGCTCGACCAATTTCCTGCTCGTTTTTATTTATTTATATGGCCTGACCAGAAAGGTTAATTAGGCTAATTCGGTAATTAAGCAATTAACTAAGCTCAGTCCCACTTACTTGGAGCATCACTATACGATCCCTTCAATTGGTTGCATGGTTACTAGCCAAAGTACTATTGGCCCCATTTTAAATTCGCGCACTGTGACGTCACGACTGTTTTGACCAATTGAAAAGCGTGACATTTCTGTCGACAACTGCTGCTTACAACGATGAGACATTAAAGGCTTCCGCCTTAAAAGAAGAGAAGGAAAGTGAGAAGAAACGTTTACCGCTCGTGCATGGCGTGCGGACTCTGAACGGTGGCCGACTGGCCAAACGCCAAGGAACAAGTTCCGCGTGAAAACGTCCGATTTGTACGGCAACCAAGTAACATCATGCATGTCTTAATCTTGCGGCGAACTTTCACCGCTCGGCGGATAGAACACTACGAATCCTGTCTCCCGCTCCTATAGGTTTTTCCCATAGTTCATCGTGCATACATTTATTGTATATACGAAAGTATCCTGAAGAAGACAGGAGAGTCTAGTTACATCGAATAACTAATAATTAAGCGCGTTTCGCTTGAGCTCTGTGACAGATGGTCCAGAAACAGTTAAGGTTTTGTCTTGCAGAAACTGTACCGTGCGGGTGAATGAGGGAACAGTAAAGCAAAGGGGTGTCCACAGTTCAGATAGACATGATCTCATGATGGTCTTCAGCTATATCATTCCGAACCAGATCACATATCTAATTTAAGAAGCACTTTATGCTGACTTCAAACCTTTTCCCAAGTGCAGCTCGAAACTGCTACACTCGCCGACACGCCCATGCACCCCACAGCCATCGGGGCTGCTTTCTCAGGCAACGCGTGCAGCCCTCGCCGATTATGCAGCAGCCAAAGCAGGGCGGGCTGAAAAGGAGAATTATGTGCAGCCATTGAGCGCGCCTGTCTATCTGTACCGATTCTCCTCTACCTCAGGGAAACCGCCAAGGGATATGCCCTGAAACCAGTGGGCGATTATGTTCACGTTTGTATAAAAACATCAGGTAGATTCTTCTGGTCGAACGATAATTCACTGCTTTTTCTTTTTCGTATTTTTTTCGTACAAATTCTAGTCTAAGTTACAAAATTATCCAAATACTCCACTCCTTGTACACAAGTGCATTTGTATCCGCTATGCACCCTGCCCAATTCCTCACCGTGGGTGTGCCCTTAAGCGTGAGAACATCATCATCATCATCAAGCAAAGATGATCCGCATTCGGCTGTATAAATAAATATTTGCTCGGGCTGGTGGTTTTGGTGCATCGAAAAAATTTATTTACATTTTTGTTCTGTAATATGTAACTTTTTTTCGTTGCTACTCGGACGGACAAGAAGGCGAAGGTTTCGCTAGGGTCAGAACCACCGGATTCGCGCTACGTAGAAGGCATCGGTGAGCGGGCCGTGCCGCGGGACGGAGCGCTTTCGCTAGGCCAGGCTAGGCGCTAGGCTCACGCTCCTGGCCGGACAAGAAGGCGACGATTTTGCTAAGCTCTGAAATTCCGAATTCATGCTTTCGCGTTAAAAAAAATCTGAAAGAAACTTTCAAGTAACGCCTTGAAGCACACGCTAGAAATGAAATGACTACACGAACATTTCAATGGTGTTTCTTGAGAAAGCTGTGCATTGGGCTGCGCTATTGCGCAAGGCTGACTACATCAAAGGAAGGATGGTGAGAATAACAAATTTCTCTAAGGTGCGCGACGGGCTGGTCTATACTGTGTCTCACATTTAGCCTTCAACGATATGGAAACTGCGGAAGTGGCGCGCCCACAAAAGCATATCCCACCAAAGCGGGTCCCACATAGTTCACAGTACTTGAGTGAAGGTTAGGGCGAAAACAAACCGGTATAAAACGGCATTTTAATCGTTCTTTTTTCATTGAACGTTTAGTTGTTGAACCCTCTGATTATAATTTTCATTGATGGAGTACTACTTTTTTTGTACGGATGGGGTAAAATAAGCGTGCCAGCTTTAGAAACATTGCAGGGCAGGTGTAAAACGAGGTTAAGGTTCGGTGACGGCGCGTGCTTTTTTTGGAAAACACCGCGCGCGGCCCTCCAATCTGGCCGCGGACAGGCAATGTTTAGGCCACAAACTGGCTGCAAATCTGCTTGCAGGAACCTTTGGCCCCGCACGAACTCCATTTCTTGACCTAAAGAAATTTGGCAGATTAGCAGAAGATATTCATTACTCGATGCTCAACATTACTGCCCTCGACGGCACAATCATTCTCGAGTTTGGTGCTGTCATCACCGCCGTCATAAAGACGGACTGCGCAGTCAGGCTGCGCAGTGTTCTTAGGCAGCGTGTTGGATACAGCCTTCTGCGGGCTTCCCAATTAGATCAAGTCATAAATGTACTCGACGTCATTCAAAGCAGCGTGTCCTGAGTGTGCGTAGGGATTTTTATCGCAATCCACGAAACTGGGTACTACCTGTCACTGCTCATGCTCGGGCATGTCTGACACACAACACGGCTGATAAGCAGGCTCATCGCAAATGTGCAAGGGATTGCGTGCCCAGCCAAAGAAGGCTATTTGCACGCACGCCTGGATGTGTTTCTAACGCAAGGCGACAGTAAGGAGCCACCTGATGTGATGGTATCCATCCGGATGCCGATGCAGGCACAGTCACGCTTCGTGAGGCCCTAGCATTTAGAGATGACAATGGTCGTGTAAATAAATCGGCGTTGGAAGTTAGCAAAAAGTTATTGGAAGATTGGCGGCTCGAAATCAAGGAGGCGACAAAAGGTTTCAAGTGTAGGAAAACATATTGAATCAAAAATGACGAATTTTAGTAACAATTTACAACAGAGTTAAACAAAAATAGAAACCGAGCACGGTGGCAACTTCCGCCACACCGTTTCAAAGGGGATGCTCTTGACTTTCATCCATCCATCCATCCATCCGTCTCATCCATTCAATTCATCTCATCCATCCATCCGTCCCATCCATCCATCCATCCATTTATCCGTTCTTCCGTCCGTCCGTCCGTCCGTCCGTCCACAGGCGATCGCGGCACAGCATCGTGTTATGGCCGAACTCCTTGTTCCTAAATACGTCATGAACCAACGAGGAATGGCCTGCCAGAGGGAGCTGTAGGCTGCTGACGCCATGTTGCGGCCGGTGACCACTACCCAAAAGAATGTGCGGGTGTCTAACAATTCATTGCGGTCGGTTAATAATTACGGTACCGGAACCCCAGCCCTTTAGAGAGCCCCGAAGAAAACCCCAGCCTCGCAACATCCACATTTTTCACTTTTCCGGCATCAGTGTTTAGGTTGCAATCCGACTAATCCATGAACGACGTCTTTGAGTGAACAGCAAAAAGACAGGCAATCTGGAGAGAAATAGGGGTTCTGACTTACAGGCGACAGGCTTTGACATCACGTTGTTCAAAGATAGAGGTCTATTCTGTTTTAGTGTGTTAACAATAGATGGAACGTCAGATTTCTGGCGGCCGTTGCTTCGAACTCCTCAAAAGAATAGGGTAATGGGCGAGTGGGCCCATGCCTTGATGAAAACAAAGCCAACGAGACGGACACAGGAGCAAGAAAGAATAGATGGAAATCGGTTACCAAATGGAGATGCGCAGACGGCGCGAGAGTGGCACATGTTATTATATTAACATCTGTTTCAGAAGAGCATCCGTTTCGAAACGAATCTGCTGAGATAGCAACGCGCTTTTAACGAACGAAAACTTTACTTCTGCCAAAAACAAAAAAAAGACGTGACAAGAATTGGAAAAAGAAACAAAGAAAGTCAGTGGCATATTCCTGGACGCAGTCACAACACCTTCAACCCCTACCTTCAAGCAGGGTATGGAAACCTTTCAACGGATATTTCCGCAGATACCAAACGATTTTCGAACCGTAACATTTTTTTTTTTATATTTTATGTGGCGCTAACGCAATCTAAATCTGGGCAAAGTTGTGATTGTACTTCTGGCCACGTGGGAACGATCAAGCAGCAACCGTGAACAGTCGACAAGGCCGACAACCTCGCGACGGCGGTGGTGCAGTGTAGTGCTTGTGATGGCCCCTCCTAGCCTAATTGGATTAGGGCAGCGGACTTCCTTGAGCGGAGGTGACCACGGCAGCAGCGGCGAAGGCAGAAGATGCGAAGGGGGCTGACGAGGGCATTGACAGCGGCAAACAGTAGCGGAAGCAGCGGAGACGTGGCGGCGCTAGTCAGGCCGAGTCTACCCTCGACGGGGCCGGACGACGGAGTGGGGCTACGCAAAGTCAAGCTGTTAATTGAAGGTGGCTGTGTCCTCGACAGAGGTCTCGTGTTCGGGACATCCGGCGGGGAAGCACGTTCGTTCACCTGCTGGTAGACTGCGAGAGATTCATTTCCAGCCGTGTTTAATTACTCAGCCTTTATCCCTTTCCATCGACCGCGCTGCGAGAGAGCGGGACAGCCAGCACCGCCCCTGCCGTGAGTGGTAACACCAGCGTCCACTTCTGTCCATCCGATTAGACAGGTCTCTTCGAACTTTATTCCCCAGTCAGGAATCTGGGGAATCCGAACCCTATTTAACTCGGCTGTGAGTGTGGCCGAGAGAAGCCTGTTAACTCCCGTCCACTCCGGTTGACGAAGTAGTACCCTTCCACTGAGAGTCACTCTCAGTCGCTCTTTTGTAAACTATGTAAATAATTGTATAAAGTTTTCGTTGCCTTCCTCTAAACCCAGTCTCCCATCCTCCTCGTCCCATCACCGGTCCGACCATGCTACCCGGGTCGCAACAGCTACTAAAAGAGGTTCACCCTGCGTAATCTACCTGGCGCAAGTAATGGGTTCATGCATTGTACAGAGTGTTTCGGGGAACAATTTTTGTAATTTTCAAGAATATATATTCAAGTTTAATTGCACGTTCCCAATCATGTTAGCCAAGGCCGGCATGTCATAAAGCGATGCATGTTAATTAGCAGGATGAGTACTTAACCCAGTTAACTTATAATTGATCATAAAAGAAAGACATTTGGTTGCAATTATCAAAATATAGTGGGCCATCGGTGCATCAACACCAATTTTTAGAGATGCAGCAATGTAATCGCTGTCGACGCTACAGCACTAGAGAATTAATGTATGCAGAATAATGAAAAAAGCGCTCAGAGGTCGTGCAGGAAGCCACAAATATGTCATCCTTCAACAACACAGAAGATGACAAATTCAAACAACTCGCCAGCTTTTTGTCCAGAAGCCCACGGATGTTTCGAGAATTTGGACCTCCAAAATTTGGCGCGCCGTAATAGGCAATTTAATATTCCAACATCTAATAATTGATACTGGAATCACTGATGGCGCGGCCGCTTGTTTCCTCATGCAACCAAACACCTAAATGCTACAATTAAACATGTTCAACACCTTCGCTAAATATACTGTTTACATATTCCACCCGCTTTATGACATCTGTCTCCGCGGCCATCATAAATGGCCAGGAAAGAACATTTTACATCGGAAAGCCGATTTGAAAATCTGAATAAAATCATCGGGCCAACACTTTCCTGCTATTCATATTTTTATATTTCAGAATATTCGAAGGGTATAGCAGGGGCATTCGATGGAGGGGAGGGGGTGGGGAATTGATGATAAGGAAAAAAGCACAAGGAAAACCACAAGGAAAGCAAAAAATCGTAGCGTTGCTCAAACGTCGAGGGGAACCTCTGAGGCCTAGTAGATTTCTAAGAAGGGACTAATTACTCTTTGGCATCCACCCAAGCGCAGTCATACGGCTACAAAGGAAAACTGTACAGCTTTCCTTTGTAGCCGTATGGCTGCGCTTGGGTGGATGCCAAAGAGTAATTACTCCCTTCTTACTAAGGTGCACATAATTCTGCAAGAAATCTGAACTTACCGGAAAAATCAGCAAGCGATGCCCAGAATATGCACTGACTTCCATGCGCTCTATGGAACTATCAGGTTAGATTCATTATATGTACCATTTATGAGTGATGAACGATATATAAGGCGCAGGGTGACGTCTACGATTGCTTCAACTTCGACGAATCTGGCAAAAAATTTGATGCGAGCAGTGAACTGCACGAATTAAGCCACCATATGAGTTTCCTTATAGTAACAAGGCGAATAATGTGAAATTTCAAATTTCTTCCGGTTAACTTATAAAGTGCCAGATTTCAAGAATGAAAAACAAATATTTATCTGATCTATTGTTTCGACTTCTTATGGGAGCCAAGACATTGTATATCGTTATTATATTAATACTTTTACACTACAGGTCCATTAGTGTGCTGAAGTGCTGGCACATTTCCGTGCCGCCTTCTGCGACCCATCGCAACATGCACGTCGTGACGTGAGTCCTCCGCAGGAAGCGGTTGTAGCGGTTCGACGGCACTATTGCGCGTCAGTATGCGTCAGTATGCGTCAGCGCGGATGCGCGCCTCTCGGAAGGCGAGACACCTGGACTGGCACGGTGCGAAGAAACGTGCATCCTCATACAGGGCAAGGTCTGCCTCATGGTTCCAGCACAGCCCTCCACTGGCCCCAAGGATCTTCGGTGCACGGTGAGGAAGCAAGCAACCAAGGCACAGAGCAGAAACTTGGGAACCCTGCGATAAGAGCGAGACGGACGTTGACAGTGACGAGCAGAAGAAAAAATTCTGAGGGCACTTAAGTCTGCTTACGCGGGGGAATGTGAAAGCATGTGTTTTAGGAAAAAAAATGACGCAGTAGCTCTCAGATCTCGACATTTCGGTGGACGCCTCGACCACACCTTAAACGAAAAATATAGTCTCAGAAAGCATGCAATTGAAGGTTCATGTACCATTCGTCCCAACCCTGGTCGCAAGCAAGCCTGCAACTTGACTAAAACATTTCAGCTATACGCAAAGAGAAATGCTATGACACCACCCAGAATGCGGCACGACGAACGGTTGATCAAAACTTTGATGAACGTTTTCCGCAATGCTGCCAACACATTGAGGTCAACTAGGCATGACATCGCTGGGATTTCGCCTGCACCTGCGACTTCTGTTGCTGAAACCAGTGTCGTCGCTTCGGCGGACGCGGTGTTGCGCAGCGCGCTTATTTCCATTATTCTTCCTCTCTCCTATCTAAACGTGGCAGCGACTGCGACTCAGCTGGGGTGTCACGTCATCCCTCTCTAAATTTTGCGTCATCCTCTGACGTGACTTGCGCATAAGATCATCACTTTAAATTTTGCGTCATGTCACATGACTTTGGTATGACGTTGCGACCTTGATGCGTGACTTTCATTTTGGAAAGTTATCTCGTCACTTGGCCCACTAATCACTTCGCTCAATATGGCACGCTAATCAGTGATGACGTCATTGATTTTATTTCGTTTTCAACTTTACTAATTAACTCATTTTTTCTTAACTGCACGAATTAATTTCTTAGTTGCTTTTACTAATTAACGTCATGACTACTTCATTATTCATCACAGCGTATAACAACATTATTTTATTACCCATTAGCATTAAGCTTTTACACATCCATTCATCTGGAGTGACGTCATCGTGTGGAGACATTTTGCGGCAGAATTCTGCGGACAGAATCTGCGGACACAAGTGAGCTATTTAATGCTCTCGTATTAGCAAGAGAGAATGCTGAATGAACCTGCGTCGCGCACTGGCGGCTCCTGTGGCCATAAAGGCTTGTTCGAGTGATGAGTGGCGCGAGGAGGTCGCACAAGAATTGTCGATTAGTTTTTCCTTGAGAGAGCAATGAAATAAATGAGCGCTTTGGATGCACGCTTTGGCAGTATTCAAACACGGACAATGTACCGAGAGTCCTAACGATACGAATCAAGACCGCGTGAAATGTATACGCTCACTGTAAACCTAAGAACACCGAAGAGGACCGAGCACGTGAAAATAAGGCTTTTTTTTTAGGCAGTCATACACAAGCGGCTTTTATATCTATAGCATTAGATACTTTATCCATTCTGCGACGCTTTCTCCCCAATTTTCTCAATGTCGGTGCACCCGACAAATAGGATATTCAGACAAACAAAATGAGAACTGTTCACGTAAACTCCCAGTCCAAGCAAAAGCTGTAATTTCCACTTACCATGCAGTGCCCGGTTCCCGACGCAGGCAAGGTACCTGCATACACGACGCTCCAACTGAGCGTGCAGCAGACACAAGCCCGTGTTTCGCCCAGTGCCGGGCCTCCAACAAGCACAGAGTACGGCTGCACCCCTCCGCATCCAGCAGCAATGCCACGATCGGGAAGGGGTGCGGCAACGTATTTCCAAATGACGCTCCAGCGCATCCAGTCAGGGAATGTGGCTATGTGTCTGCCCCGTGGATGGTATCGCCAGTGGCAGCTGCCTTTGCCCGTCGCGCCGCATGGGCCACTGCTGGGTGGCCACATCTGTAGGCTCCGTATCGAGCAAAACAGAACTGGGCGCTCTCCCCTTCCTGAGCCATCACTGCTGGACATGCGGCATCTGGCAGGTTTATTTTCTGTGAACAAGGAATGACATAAAGGCCAAGAGTTGCTAGTTTGAGGTGAATGCAAGAGAACCGAGCTGTTTTATTACCTAAAAGCATCAAGCTAGACTCGTGTCCTTTGCAGCGGTAATAATGCGTATCTGAGATACAGCGCACCTAGACTGTGTTTCCTTCTCTGCATCACACCTCTGACAAGCCGCTCAGACCGAGGCGGCCAAGCGGGGGTCTGTAAGTGCGCTGCGGATATCGCCCAGACCTAATGGCTCCCGGCCGCCTCACCTCATCACCCATACCCTCTGATATTCTTCATAAGCTCTCAATAACAATCACATTTGTGAGGGCAATGTACAGAGTACTTTGCGATGCTGTCGTTCGATGGTTGGGTTTTATCGGTATCCCCCTTGAGTTAACACTGTTAACAAATTTTACCATCGAATTATTTAATGCACACGTTCACGTGGTATAGTTGACAACTAGGGGTATTCGATTTCAAGCTTCTAACCACCTTAGCGTTAAAGCGCTCTCAGACGGAACATCTACGCAGTCCGACGCTTCTGACGAATCCTTTCTGCTTCTATGGCCGGGTGCGCCGAGCGATCAGCACATCGGTTGGCTGCCGTATGTCGCTATTCCTTTTAAAGAAAAAATAGTTTTGGACTTAGAACGTATTGAAGACTGGAGTAGCTTGCCGCGCGCTATGAACTTGTACACGCTGTCGAAAAAGAGCAGTTAGTGCAGCACAGCGGTAGTCTGCAATCGAAGTGAACTGACGCTTTCCGTTTTCACATTTGTTATTCGGATACCAACACGCTAGTGTTATATAAATATATAATCCTGCTTATAAACGCCGTTATTGTGCACGTAAAACAGCGTTATACTGCCAGAAAAAAAAAGTAGTTTTGCTACATCCACCCAGTTTCCGCTGCTGTAAACTCAATAAGTGATGAATGGCTGATGTGAGGGGAAGACTACTTTGGGGGGTAAAAGTTTGTTCATAAACAATCTCACACTTTTAGCCAGGAGGAGGTCCAAGAGTCTCATAAGGTGTTAGCGAACCAGTGCCTAAAATACTGTTCAAAAATTTACGTAACGTTAACGTTAAATGAAGTAACATTAACGAAGCTCAAGTGATGCGATCAGGTCAATTAAAAACGGCGTCGCAAGGTGCTTGACAAGTGGCCGCTCAGTAGTAGCGTCTGCATATGGAAGCTATCGTTCCTTTCCTCATACACACGCGTCGCAGTAAATGTCATGTACAACATACAAAAACCCTTCTCAGAATTGTGGCAGAATGCATGACCAGCAGGTTCAACGGTGCTTCCGGGCTTTCCACCTTCCTCTACAACGTAAAAATTCCAATAGTCATGAACCTTAGAAAAATGAGAAAAAAAGTGAGCCCAGTAGCCTCGCATTAAGTTGTAGTGCGACCCTTGCTCCTCCTCCTGGTTCTCTGTATAACATTGCATTCGAACCAGAAACCGAGGCGATGAACTATACCTCTTTCCATTCCAGGAGCAGTGCGAAAATAACGAACACAACAAAAATATTTGAATCACTTAGAAGAGAGTTATCGCACACTTCCAGCAACGCTGCATACGCCTGACCGGAGGTGGTTATTGTAGTGGCGTATCACTCTGGGATGAATAATAAAAACGAAAAAGCATGAACTTTGCTACGCTTACTGATTGTTCTTGCACAGCATTTGCAAGCATGTATCACGTAATAAGAGGCTCGAAGATTCATTACTAGGTACGAAGGAATTTTTCACTTCGTAGCTGCAGTGAACGAATAGTGGCTCGGAAAATACAACTGAAAAACTCGATACAGAACGACTGACAAGCGTGAGGAAGAACCCAGAAATGTATTTGATGCAGTGCACAACGCTGCTGTAACTACATTGGTGGTGACAACGGACGGGATCTAGACACTGCCTTTTGCGAATTTCCTCCAGGAAAAGAAAAAATATATATATATCAGTAGCAGTAGACAGCCCTCAAAGACCTCAGAGAGTGTATCGAATGAACAAAAAAAATGAAAAAAGGTACGCGCCGATGTGAACATGGCGTGAGGGACAGGGCAATACAATGCAGAAAGATCGTTTATTTCATTTTAGGCATTAGGCAGAAGACACTAAACCATGATAGCCAAAAAAACACTTATTACGCGTGTCTGTAATATCATCTCTCAGATAATACTTAATTTTTCAACTCAATAACAAGCTGAAAGATAATATATCATTACAGATTTTGCAGTGAGACAAGCATTAAATACTGCTACTATCTAGTGGACTGCACGTTTCCCTTGTCTCATATCATGCCCCCTTATCTGCCTAGAGAGACTGCTACACTATGCCAGTGCATTGCATGCATCGTGTGACTATCGAATCCACATTTCCAGAGCTCGAAAAAATATTAAGATGTTTAATTATCAGCGAATTACGGTCACATTACAGCGCTGCCCGTCTGATTACCAAACAAAATGAAAATTTTCAAAAGTGCACAGCACGCTTATGGAACAAAGCATTAATCATTTTACTGCAAACACGACAGGACACAAAGTAAGAAATACAAAACGTAGGCTACACTCAAAACATTTAAAAGGAATTTACTAACCAAGTGCTGCCGCAAGCCACCTTCACAATGGCACGAAACGGCGTATCGCTTGTATTCGTCTCAACGCTAAAGACAAATTCAACGCGCTACTTTCAGTGAAAGTTATATCTCTTGGCAGCCTCTGAAGATCTAAACGCTGGCAGAACTCGACTGGTTTAGTCTTAATGCTAGTTAGACCTTTTTTCACACGAGTGAAGTTCTCGTTAACGGCCAACATATGTGTTGTGTTGTGTTGTGTTGTGTTGGGTTTAATGGCACATAGGCAGCTAAGGCCATCATGCGCCAAACACAAGGTATAGGAACACTGTTTTCTGTGATATTTAATAAAAATGTGGAAGCTCTCAGTGGTGTAAAGGGCCTAAAAATTTAACTACCTAGTAATAATGGGGAAAACGAGATTTAGGAACGGCTAATGGTAAAAGCTTTAAAAAGGTCAGGTAGCCTCAGCGGCCATCCTTGGCTGGGCAAGGATGCCGAGGATTCCGACCAATCTAATAAAAGCCTCAGCCTTTTCCTCACGAATGAGGAAGTGGCTGAGGGACATCATGTGAAGCTATAAGTCATGATTTATATTTTGTTGAGAAAACCTGCTTCAGTTAAAAACTTAAAAACACAAGATATGTCCACGATTGCATTTTCGCCTATGAGTAACGCGGGATGAAAGGGAAGGGAATGATTATAAAACAGTGAAAAGCACTTTTTCCTTAGTTTTTCGAGTTTGGAACATGAAAATAAAATGTGATTAACTGTAATTTCACCTCCACATGCACAAACTGGTTTATCTTGTTTCGTGAGCAGAAAGTTGTGTGTAAGGTGCGTGTGACCTACACGGAGACGGCAGATAATGACTTCTTTAAAACGTTCCTGGTGTACACATGACTTCCATTCTCCTAAAACTGGTTTTACCAAATGTAGTTTATTGTTTATTTCGCTGTTCCAAGCAGATTGCCATTTTTGCCTTGCTTTAAGATTTACTAAGTTTATGCAGTCTCGATACGGTACACTGACATTTTTAATTTGCTTGTCACGAGCTTGGGCTGCGCATAAATATGCTCTCTCGTTACCTTTTATCCCGACATGACTCGGGACCCAACATAGTTTTATGTTTTGTCCTTTAGCTGTGGATATCACTATGTTGTGTATGATGTCACCAAGCTTTTCAGCAACGGCCAACATAGCTTTTCTATTGTACATGGATCTTAGCACGGCAACAAAGCCGCCCACCTTATCCTCCAGCCAAAGACAGAGGTCATCATGCTGAAAGAATTTCACAACTGTGTTGAAACGATCCTCAGCGCAATCTGGTCCACCCTTTGTTACATTCTTGGCAAGGCAGTCTATTCCTTCTGTGAGATAACGTTCCCGATCATCCTGGGGGACCTTATTTTCTATCATCCGATTCAAGGCTATGAGCTTGTGGAGAGAAACGGAAGCCTCCAGCCCGAACCTGGGACCCTTCTCAAGAAGGCTTGATAAGTTTTTAGGAATGGAACCACCACCCATGATAATTAGGCCTTCCCTTCGATGTTCAGCCTTCTTCGACTTTCCCCAAAGCTCCAAGAATCCATCACGTTTCAGGGAAAAGATTCTCTTTTCCGGTAGCCATTCTGGGCCCTGAGCAATGGTGGCAATGTCCTGCCAGTAGAAGTGTAAATGCACTTGCCGCCACAGTTCTGATCGTAGAATCGTCAAAACTCTTTTCACATGTCCCCACGATGGTGAAACAGGACCAAAAAGCCACTTACTTACTGGACTGTCTTAATAGGAATAATAGACTTCTCAATAGACTTAATGGACTGCTTTGCAAAAAATGTAACAGAGACTGGAGCTGATTGCGCTGAGGATCATCTTCACAGGGTTGCGAAATTTTTTTAAAGTTTTGACCTGTGTTTGCTGCAGGCGGATAAGGTGGGCGGCTTTGTTACCTTGACAAGGTCCATGTACGATGGAAAAGCTACGTTGGCCAAGAACCCTGAACAAGAACTTCACTCGTGTGAAAAAAAGGTCAAACTAGAAATAAGAATAAAGCAGTCGAGTTTTGCCAGGCTTACATCTTCAGAGGCTCGCAAGAGATATAACTGTCAGTGAAAATGGTGGGTTGCACGTTTCCTTTAGCGTTGAGACATATGAACGGGATACTCCGTTTCGTACCATTGTGAAAGAAGGTGGCACGTGGCAGCACTGTGTTAGTAAATTCCTTTTAAAACTTTTGAGTGTAGCGCCCGTGTTTGTATAGCTCGATTTCTGTGACCTGTCGTGTTTGCGCCAAAACGATGACTAATTTGTCAGAGAGCCAACCAGTCCCAAAACAAACTCTTTTAAAGTATATGCTTACACAAGCCCAGCTGTCACGATATTGGATACTTTTGAAGGGCTGCGAAAAACGTGATGTCGAATTTTATGCTAGAAAATGACGTTTGAAAAGCAATCCTTCTCGCGGTGAAAGGTGTAGACTACCTCAAAAATAAGCAAGGGTTGCTTCTCTAGATTGTATTCTGCTGGACATCTTTTTATCCCAAATTAGCGTGGATGTACAGGCTCCCTTTTTTTCAGCATAGTTCCACGGCGCATTTTAAGAGTTCTAGCTCCATTACAAAAACCCTTTCCTTGCCTTAATTCGACCTATTGTCGGCGCACAGGAAAGAAAAAACTAGAGAGGTGAAGGCCTGAAAAAAAACACTGCAATTTTGGAAAAAAAAACGGTTTTTTTTTTCGTTTTTGTCAGACGAGGAAAAATGGAAAGAAACATCAAAAATTTCACAATGCAATTTCAAGATTTTATGATTGCTTGCTTTTAGTTTAGATTTTTGTTTCTGCTTTGAAAATCATTACAGCATGCATCGTTGAATGATTGGAAAGCAGTCGTCATCGCCGGTGCCAGGTAGTGCTTTTAAAACGTTCGTGCTGCGAGTACGCGGGTTGAAGGCCAGGTCACATATAAGATCCAGACTTGACTAAAAAACACACTAATACTTGAACTCACGGCTGAAGTAGAACAAAATGGCTGCAAATTCTACAGCGCTACACACATGGCATAAATAACATAGGCTGCTGTGCACGTAAGCAGTTTTAGCCAAATACAAGCCTAGCTTCTTGATTTCCAACGTAGCAGAGTACAGAACATCCGCAGGAATTTGATCCAGGACAGGCGTCTTCAGCGAAGCACGTGGCACAATCTACCTGGTGGCAAGGCCTTTGCACTAACCAGCCGCTAACTCGTCTGGCTTGCCGACTGCTGCAAATACCACCATCATCCGCCAGCTACGAACGAAACTGATCACGTTTCGGAAACGTCAATACAAGGATTCGCAACAGGCTTTCAGGGGAACGCGTTCTAAAGTTTGGGCATGTGCAGTCGAACATAGCTGTGGACACAGCTTCAATCCATGCTGCTGCGCGTAGTGCCGCATCCAGCGACAGTGACTCTGAGTCCAATATGGAGTGACTTATAGATCAGTTTTCATGTTCCCTTTCTTGGTGCAATAGAAAAAAAAGTTTGTTCCACAAATATGATATTTAAATCTCCATATTCGCCTTAAGTGTAAATCATTATGTATCTTCTCGGTGCAATAGAACAACAAGTTTGTTTCACAATATGACATCTATAACTGCATATTCGACTGAACTTCGAAGCATTATTATTGATCGTTGTGCTGTTGGAAATAAATCTTTTTGTCACGTTTTGGAAAATTTTCAATTTTTCACGAAAGAAACCCTGAAAAAAACGTTTTTTTTTCATGCCATTCAAATTTTCTTGAAATTTTACATCTCTAAAAATAACTAGGAATTTGTTGTACTAGTAGTAGTACAAGACCTTTATTCGGCCATAATTTACAGGCCGAGCATGTCCACCGCCTGGGCGACCAGAAGTCGCTGTTCTTCCTCCCCTTCAGCGCCAAGCCAGTCGAGCCAGGTGGTGATGGATAAAGAAGGTGGGGGGTAGGAACCCGACTGCTGAGCAGCCGGGCAATAGAAGAGGCAATGGGCCAGGTCCGCATAGATACAGAGGCAGTTGGGACAGAAGGGTCTGATCGATAGCGATAGAGAGAGGCGAGACGGGGTGATGACTGCATTCATCTTGATGTGCCGAAAAAGGCGAGCCTCCGGCACCGTGAGCGATGGATGAATGGGAGGGTAAAGGCGTTTGTCTAGGCGGAGCTCGAGGTAGAGCTCTTTTATGGTGCGGAGAAGGGTGAGTCTCCCACCGTCCTCCGAGGGCTTGGGCCAGGAGATCAACGGTGCCCGGAAAAGTGTGTCGCGGGCGAGCTGATGGGCCAGCTCATTGCCGTCAATCCCTGAATGCCCAGAGACCCAGCGGAGGAAAACGATGGAAGGCTGCAATGCGGAGATCGCTCGTTCGACCTCCTGTTGGAGAGAAAGGGTTAGGGTGCGTTTCTGTATGTGGTGTATAGCGGCTTGTGAGTCTGAATAGACTGTGTACTCTTGAAGAGAGGGAAGGAGAGCAAATGACTGAAGGGCATGTGCAGTGGCGAGGACCTCGAGGGACGACAACTCCACCGGTACATGCAACCTGTGCGTCAGCATAACCATAACTACATTGCGCGTATTAGCGCCAACTTTTACCTTTAAAAAGGCAAGCGCAGTACTTCAATGCTAATTGTGGCTTCCAGTCCATTTTTTTCCTCCGTCGAAGGCTTGGTAATCGGCGGTGCGGTAAATAACTACACACAACCCGACGCCCTTCTTTGCATTGCTTACTAAATGCAGACGCATGTTTCTAAATCTGTTTAACGTGTTGAAAGCAATGTCACCGCTCCTTCGTGACGCTTTAGTGAACTATTAAGAGTACTATGTAGTTCACTAAAGTAATTAGAAAGCTTTCTGCGCACTACAGAAAAACCTTCCCTCCAGGAATTGTCTATTTCGCGGGCGGGAACAGTGAGAAAGTCGCAGTCCCTTTACAGGCTGCCCACTTACTCGTAACAGTGGAGCGAAGGCGCCTCAGCACGGCATGGGTACGAGGCTTGGTTCTGCTGTCGGCAGGCGTCGCGGTAGCTGTTTCAGCTGCTGAACCTTTTGGAGGTCGGGATGCACAAGGGGTCGACCGCAGAAACACTCCAAGCGGCTGCGCCTTCTTGCGTTTCGCCCTGAAAGCAGTGCACCGACAGCGAGCAGCAGACGGGATGCTGGCCGCGAAGGCAGATCCGCTCCTCCTCCAACGGAAAGGAAGAAGGAAAGGCCGGAAAAGTTTTGTTTTTGCAATGGATGCCAATATGATATTAAATTTTACAGAACCCGAAAAGATATTTAACGATTGGCTCAGGAGCTTTACGTAAGTCAGAGACATCGAAAATGACCTGTACCCAGCCATACAATTCGACGGCTTCTGCCAAAGCTATAATTCCACACTGTAATGGAAGGAATGACGCCAACGAACCGTGCAAAGACGACGGCCCCGATAGAATTACACACACCCGTTTTGGGAGCTCCTGAATTGAACATTTGTAAAGAAAAGAGAGAACATTTCTGGTCGTACGACTGAACTAAAACTGAATTATGAAAAGTGCGCGATCTTATTAAATGTGCGTTTCAAGAGCGCGTTGACTCAATGCTGACAAAGTGACAACAATAGTAATAAAGAAGCTTTTGCAGACGTTGTATTTCCACTATCGATTACCAATAGGAGATGCAACTTTCAATGGAATCCCAGGTAGTTAAGCTCGAATAAACTGTGGCCTTTTGCTTACTTTATGAGTAATCAAAGTTCTGGTCTCATAACCTCGACCCATGAAAGCAAACGCGCGTTAACAATTTGAGCACTGAACTAAGAAACAAGCATTGCTATACAACGAAGAATTACGTCTCTTTATATGAAATTCATTTTGGTAAACGGATATTTCTTCAGGTTATTGCGCACTGTTGTCGTGCATGGCGGTCATTTGAAACAAGGGAACGAGCG